>NC_057946.1:21992547-22354214 GCF_018555375.3 Anguilla rostrata | reverse complement strand
AACATAGCAAGAAGAAACTAGCAAGGGCATCTTAGGCGTAGTGACATGGTTTGGGGTTAATGGATAGTTAGGGAGAGAAACCATTCAGATCGTTTAATGTCCACAAGCGGTGGTGGGTGAAATTCAGATGGGCACAAACAGGACTGGATTAGTCACACTCCCAGTGTGGGTGACAAGAAGCCAGGCGTGCAGCCACCTACGTAAAGCCAGCCTTTATGATGCACAGAGGCTCAAACCTGAGCCATTTCACTGAGGTACTTAGACTGTGTTTCATTCATTGTACAATGTGAGTACAATTATGAATAATGTCAATGTTTTTCACTCCTAAAGACATTAAATATTAAATGAAATTATGAAACACTAGAGATGCATATGAAGTGTAGTTTACAGATATTACATTTTATTTATTCATTTATCTAGTTCAGGGCTCAATCTTAGTTGGCAAATTTCTGTTCAAGTTAAGCACTTTTTTTTAAGTAAGTACATTTCACATGGGGTGAGGTCTCACTGAAAACATGTATTGAATTCTTAAGCTACTTGACTCCTGATTTGAGACTTGTCCCCAGCCTTTGCTCCCATGTGGGACACACAAGACAAATCAATCAGTTTATGGAATTGTAGATCAATGGATTTTTTTCCCCAAGAGGTCAACATGTTTTACTAGTTTTACATGCATTGCGGAAAATATTTATTTGAAAATAGATTCTATCAGTGTCCTTTTATGGCAATTTGAACTTGTATGTTAAAATGAATAATATGGAGACAGATTAAAATGGCATATGCTTGGTAGCCCATCACTAGTAAATTGTAGACACTAAGTCTGGATCATTAAAACATAAAATTCAATCAGTCATTCCCAGACTGATTTTTTAATGGCCAGAGTCATCCTTATGTAAGCCAGTCCTGGTTACTATAAACACCAACACATAAAGCTCCTCTGAAACTTCTACCACTATTTTTCTTACTACAGAATTAGCCAGATATGCACTTTTTAAACATAGATTCACAGTATAGCAATTTAGCAAGGTTGGGGTATATTACTTAATTTTGGTGATATGTATTGTGTATACTGTTAAATCTCAATGCATATGCTGCACAAACCTGAGCTGGAAATTGAAAATGTTTATATTTATTTGCACCTTAAGGTTTCATTTCCGTAACCTAAATGCGAAAATGAAAATGTGGCTTGTAAATAAGCATGTAAGTGTGTGCCTGAGTTCCTTAAAAGGTGCATTTTCATTTGAGGATTTGGGAGGTCAGGATACAAAAAGAAGAAACGTCTTTAAATGTATATACTGTTATTAATTACATCACCCATGACTTGTGGCACAGATGGGAAATGTGGGTAAATTCCGATTTCTTTAATGTGGTTGTGGCTCGCGATGAAGCAATTTAATTATATTTAGTGCAACTCAGCATGGACCACATATTTCTGAGTTAAGCAGGAGCATATTTTACGTGAGATTACACTTATCTCTGGTGCACTTATCTCAAGTCCAGCATAGCACCATTTCATTCCAAGTCAGGATAGCACCCGTAGTGACTGATGGATAGCTCATGTAGTAGAGTTGTAGCAGAGTTCACACGCGTGTTAGCACATGAGTGTCCACAACAGCATGTGTTGACACTCCTGGAGAGCCAATAAGTGTGTGAAAGTTGAGAAATACATATTAAATTCATGCCCTCTCTGTTCTGTTTCCTTTTCTTCTCTTGTCATCTCAGAACAGACTACTTTCCTTGGTCTGTGGCATTTTTTCACATATCAGCTGTATCCAATAGACCGTGAGGTTCACCTCTGCAAGAAAGTGAGCTCATCTAGTCTTAAAGTTCTATCTATCAAAAAATAAATAAATAAAACTAAGAGGGTTCTGTAATTTTGTTGTCTTGAACAATGACAATAAAGCTCTATCTATCTAGTCAATCAGTTGTGATGAAAGATTCAGACTATTACTGAGATCCAGAAATTTGCTTCAATGAAAACTACACCAGAGACCCCCATGAAGGACCAGCCAATGACTCTTTTCCACAGCACCTCAGTCCACCTGCTCCCAATTTTAGATCTCTGTTTTTGAAAACTTCTTTTTCTCTTACACAAGCAACTTGTAAGGATTTTTTGAATGAAAACTGTGGCAAAATCATCAGAACCTTTTCTCTGAGTTATCCTGTAGTGTCTCCTGTCATGTTACAGAACCACAAGTTAAATCATCAAATTCTCTATAGGTGACATGAAACTTAATTGAGGAGCACTGAAAATGTCACAGGAAGCCGTATGCGGAAACTGTGGCGTTTCACTCCTGTTTCTATACAGAAGTGGAAAACCCAAAATTATTCAATGCTCTCCCAGAATCATTGGTGCGATCAACACAGGAGATTTACATTAACTGAGACGAAGATAACAAATGACAAGAGAGAGAACACACTTACAACCCAGCAGTGAATATCCCAGTACTCCCAGCCCTATAAGATCTACAATGTGGCAAACTGGTGCATCATAATCCTGAAGCACTCTTCCCTAAAAGGAAAGTAATGGCAACAAAGACTGCCCTCGGACTGTATTATTAGAGCCAAGCATGAGGGGGCCAATGAATACAGACTGGGATGATGTAGCCATGGGCCTGACTTTGTCACACAGAAATGCTGGAAACTTTGAGGTTGTAAGGTTGTAATTCCAGATGTGCAACTTGGCTAAACGCAGTGATACCCAGCTTTACTGTATCAGCCAACCAATTCAAGGACACAGGGACACCTGATTCACCATTACAAGTGTCTAAAGACCCTTTCACACATTGAAGTCACAACAAGGCTGGATTAAATTTTTCCAGTTAGTTTCCTATATGGAAAAATTTGCCTGTTCACACATGACATGACCATTCTGGATGGATTAGGCAAGGCAGGGTGTTGCGTATAATGTACACAAGGCAACATCACAATATCTTTTCTCGCAAAATAAAACTCAGACTTTTTCTACCAGTTTACATTTAGTTCACTCTTCAAAAGTCACGTGCCGGGAACACCAGACTGAACACAGCTTCGAGTTTGAGTGTTGACCTGTGGCATGTCACTGTTACCACACAGTCATGTGTGATGGAGAACTTGCGGCATGGACGTACACACAACTATGTCCTGGTCAAACAGCTGACATGTGGTGGCCATAGTAGTTCCTCTTTAGCAGATATTTTACATGAAACTTCAGAACTTATGAACCATACTTGTAACATACTGGACTACAACCTGGCCAAATGGTATAATTTAAATTTTTAATAGCCTAATTGATGTTTACTGTTCATTTTATCAGTCATTCTTTTTTTGTATGTGTTTGTTTTCTTACTTTATTATTTGTTACATGTTCGAAATAAATCTATTCAATTAAAAAAAAAAAAAAAACATTGTTTAAGCAATATTGTTTAGCGCTTTGAACAGTCATCATCCCAGCTGTCTCAGTTATCAGTGTGACTGGGCGTGGGACCACTGGTGTGTGTTGTGTGGTTGACTCCAGCTGATGTGGTCCATAAGGGACAGTGTTAACTGTGGCAAGTGTTTGACAATGTTTTTGAGTTGCTTAGTGAAGACCATTTTATTTATCTTCTGCTGTTTTGGATTGAGTGGCTGGTACCTCGAGGGAAACACGGCTCCTCAGATATGTGGGGAAGCCTGCAACTCTTGACAGGGTGTAAATTGCTCTGATGTTTCCCTGCAAATCTCAACGGATTTAAGCTGAGCCCAAAGACTTGCCTACACGTTTTCCCTGGGCTGCTGCAAAACGAGAGCTTAAAGCTGTACACCACCCAAGCTTACATCAGCCTTTACTGCCACTTAGCGTGCCCTCTTTTCCAGATCGACCTGCAAGTGGAAGCACAATGCACATTCACTCAACAAATGAATTAGGTATTGAAGAGGTCCTAGTTAAATAGCCATGCAGCCAATCCTGAATACTGAATGCAAATAAACCTGAATGCTGTTTACTTCCTAGAGATTACCTTGCTCAGCTTTTTAATTGTTCTTGTTGCTTTTCCATTTGCAACCCATGCACATAGAAGTTGAGTCCCTAGAAAGTTTATTTTCTTACCCATTACATGGGGTATATTTACTTCTCAGTTCTGTGGGGGAATACCCTTGACATGTGTTACCTCAGTATTGAGCATGTGATCCCAAAGTTAAATGTGTAAAATAATTTTAAAACTATCTCTCATGTTTTTGTTGGAGGGGTCCATTCTGAGCCACATGGTTGTTTAGTAAAAGTCATGAGACACTGATTAGGTTTGTTTCCCTTGTGCAGCAGCCCTGTGTATATCATGTTTTAGACGTATTTGGGGGATGTTGTGTAAAAGTATTTGGAATGTTTGGCTAATTGAAATAACCAAGGGACATAACCTTATTTTCTTCACATTGATTGGCTACATGTGTGTCAGATGAGCCCAGTGTATTAGTCAGTTCTTGCTGAACATAAATAGAGCTGTGTAGATTTGGCTGCTTTAAATAAATATATTTGGGCTACATATGTACATGAGCAGTTTATGTCCCGTCCCCCTAGAAGACCAGATCATCACGAGCAATTATGATACTAAGCACATACCCTCTTTAAAATGTTACTGAAAAGCCATTAACACAAATGTGGATGAGCTATCCATTAAACTGCTTGGCATTTGTTCAGAGTCATTAAGGAAAATGCTGCACTTAATATAGCAAAATGAAGTGCGCAATTATTCTCAGACAAGCCTGAGGTTCCAGTATGATTTCAGATACCGGCACATCATTATTGTCACATCACCACTGCATTCTAAAGATGCATTTGAGATGAACAGGATTTGAGGGGTCTTCATTTTCAGTCTTCCTGGATGAAAGCATTGCTGTCATTGAAAAGCTATGCGATTAACGGTTCCATTCTTGTCAATGGACTCTTTCACATCTTTAGATGCTCTGTCATAGAATTTAGGAAGTATTATTAAAAAATGACTACAGAGGAAAGAATGGAGAGTGAATGTTGGCATATAAAATATATCAGGGATGCATTGTATATGCTTTTTCAGCCAGATTGTTTTTTCATATGCGAGAACTATTAACTGTTAAAGCTCAGCGTACTTATAAAATTGTTCACTCAAAAAAAAAAAAAAATGTTAAGATCCTTATTTTTGATGTCCTACCAAAAGTGACTTGCATGCCACTGCGACAGGGAATCTTCTGTGGCAGCCAAACCTGCAGGGGTGCATAATGAAAAAGACACAGAGTTTAAAGAATGAATCTGCTGAGGGCAGACACCAGCTATCCAACATTGCTTATTTAACTTGACCAAATGTTGTTTTTGTTGCTCTCAAGTGTTTTCCCATCCATTACATACCCTCTGTGGAATTTTAATATTTCAACAAAACTTTATTTGAAAGGGAAAGACTGAGGTCTAAAATGTTTATCCACCTACAATCTATATTTCTATCTCTATATATGCCTTCACAGATTTAAAACTGAATGAACATACTTAAACCAACAACAAACTTAATCAGTAAACTTATCTTCTACTGAATCCAAGGATCTATCTCCAGAGAGCCCAAGTGTTGATGTAAACTGGGAGAATTGATTTCTTTGCACTTTAGAAATCACATCAACAGACCTGTGGAAGGCTTTGTACCCTTGCAGCTGAAGCAGGAAATTCAGTCAACACTTGTCCTTAACTGTCATTCTTCTTCACAAACATAGTATACAAACTTCAGAAAGGGTCAGAAGTTATGAAGTTATGACAAAAGTAGTGCATTCCTTTATTTGTTTAAAAGGCTTGGATTCGAATTAGCAATAGTCTTAAAAATGCAAGTGTTGTTTTTTCTCTCCCAAATCTGGTAATTGCGGAAATATTGCGGAAGGAAAAAAACTTTTTTGTTTGTTATGGATAATGTTGATTGAATCCATTCCTAATATAAACATTACAGAATATTGTCCTTTCTCTGGCCCTCTCTCTGATATATTATTCCCAAATGTTTATGATGTTGACCAAAGGAAAATACAAGTACAAACCAAAAAAAATAACCTCTTCACGAAACAACTGGATGGACCAAAAGACCGATGTTTTACCAAAATAGCATTTCAGTTTAGAAATACTAAAACACTCATCATTACATTGATGACATTTTGGAGAACACAAAGCAGATGTCAAATTATTGTCTTGACTTTGTTTACCATCAATCTATAATCGAGTATATATTCTGGGGACCGTGCTGTTTTGTATTTATTTATTTTTCCAAATGCTTGTGGGAAGGAAAGGACTTCATGCGACAGGGTTATTTCAACATAACGACATTTTCTTCAGCCTTTTTCTCCAGTGAAGAACCTGATCCTGTTTCATGCTGTAAAGTGAAAAGAACTGAGAGAAGCTGCCTTCAACATTTATGTTGGGCTGTCTTAACAGATGTCACTGTTGCCCGGGAGACCGGTGTCACTTCGGAACTAGTTGCATCAGTGACACATATTGCTCATCACTCCACTTCCCCCGAGGGGATGTGAGTTACTATGATTACAGGCCTGAACTTTTTAACTGATCAACTTTAGGGTCATGCTATTTCCCACTAAACAGTGCATTTTGTTAACCTTAATTTACCAGACAATAAATTCTCCATGCCCAGCATTTATGTAATTTCCTTCCGTTTTCTCTCAGGTTACAGTAGTATTATCCAGCTGTCTGTTTATCCCTTGTGTCACATTTTTCAAACAAATTGCCCTTTATCGGGAGAGCATAAATTAGCTCATTATCTCAGCGCTAATCAAACCAATTTATTCACTTACTATTTATTAATGAGCAAAATGTGAACACTTTACCCCATGACTTACACATCATAATCATGAACTGAGAATTTATCCTTTTTTTCCAGCTCATCTCTCTGCCGTTAGCAGTAAGAGCTCCTCCCATTGGTTGTGACTAATTCCCATCACACTATTGTGTCATTAATGTCAGTAAAAAAAACTCTGTTTCTGTATATATTTTTTCCATTTGGCTGAACATAATTAGATATATTTCCACACAATACCCTTAAGGGTATATCATTAGCAGTGTTGCCAATATCCATATGCAGAGTAAGATGAATAATACATAAATGTATGTATTCTGATGTCATGACATATTTGTAATTAATTCCCAAACTTTTATTGAAAAAAGGAAAATGCCCTACTGATAAAAATATAGAAGCTTTGGTTTGCAGCTAGACAATGTCAACAAGCATAAAATGTAATGACAGATTTATATATTTAGAACAAAGAAGATAAGAAAGAAAATCGTAAATATGTAGTCTTCAGCTTTTGAGTTGGATCATTTTGTGAAATTTCAGCTGTAGCCAGTAGGACTCGGACATAAACATGGTCAAAATATGAGACATGAAAGCTGTGCTTTCTTTAAATGAGAGACTTCTTTGCCATTTTGCCAACTTCAGTTTTCTGCTTAATGCATCATTTCCTTTGTGTGTTTATGAAATCAACATGAATTCCATGTGTGTGACTGAAGAGAGAGAACGTTCTTTAGGAGCTGTATGTGGGTACTATGGGATGTTAACTCAGGGAGCATCTTTGATTCTTGGAAAATGATTTTTCCAAGAATTTCCAATTGAAAAGCTAATTATTTTCACCCAGGTGGAAAACTTTTTCTTGGCACTCTGGGAAATGTGCTTATGCAGCCTATTTGGAAATAAGACATGCTTTGCATACTTACTGTGTAAATTTATGACCTTGTTATGAACATAAATTTTAAATGTTACTATAGCATATTTTATAATGTAAATTAAGCAAAGCTTTAGCAAAGGGATTTCATTCACAACGTAACCCACAGTTTACTCATTTCTACTGTTATATGTTTTGTGCCGGGACTATAGACAGTTATGAAAATAGGAATGTTCCAAACAATAACGTGACTGCTCAATACAGGTCTTCATGTTTAGTATAGGTTTTGTGAGCATTTTCTGTCATCGGCGTAAAAAAAAAAAAATATATATATATATATGTACCAATGAATACATTAGGGAATTTTGTATGTCAGTCCAGCAAATGGTCTCAGAGATAGAAAATGGAAAATTTTGCAAGCCACTAAAAATTGAAGAAAGATGTGCCACAGGAAAAGGAAGAGTTGTGCTGTCTTTTGAAAATTTGCTGATGTCACAGTAGGGTTATTGCTTAATTTTTTTACATTCTGTGGCCTGTGTCGACAGGAATTTAAGGAGCAGTTCAGATATGCACTATTGCAACTCAGTTGTCCCATAGGGAAAGGCATTATGGGAACAAGCCTGCATACCATACATTTTTAGCCATCAGTTTTTCCTTCACAGCCAAATACAGATTGAATGTGTGTTGTAGCAGTTTGCACTGCGAGTTCTGTCCTACACCCCTAATTAAGTTGAGAGTAGCTTTGTATTGTTGTTCACACCATTTTGCTGTTGTATTGTAGGAACATCCTGTGATCAAGTGTACCCCCATTGTACTTCCCATTTGTCACATTCTGCAATATTGTTTCAGAAAGTTATAATATTTCCAATATTGTTCCAATATTGCTGCACATTAGCTTTTGCTCATGATCTTTTGTGAAATATGGTTTGGATATTTTACATTGGTTGTAGTGTAATCAAAGCAGTATGACCCTTTCACATTATTATAAAGTAATGACCCATGCACTATTTCCACAACAGCTAATGCTTGAGACCTTTAAATGATCTCATTACAGGCTTATAGTAGCCTGCAGTGACGCAAACCATGCATGTCTAATCCCTATTATCAGTATCAAGAGAAGATGGCTGCTTTTGAGGACACTGTCATGAGTAGAGATGACAGCTGCATGTTAATATTTGCTGTACTGAATGGCTTCATGAAATCATTCTCATGCACTGACATGTGTTAGGAGAGACACCAGTCTAATATAAGCCCTAGTGCCTAATACTTTTTAGGCTCTGCTTCTGCTTGGGCTACATTTTCATACAAAATATTGTTCATTAAAAGCCATTGTTTTTCTTTTTGTTTGAATCTTGAGATTTAAATTTTGTGTGACATGGGACATTTTACATTTTTGAAATGACTGAGAAAACAATGGCCTGTATTCAATCAATGTTTGTCCTTATTTACAATTGAATGCAAATGTTGCACTTTCTACATAAACTCAAGTTTGGCGAGTTAGTTTTAGTGATTGATGTACTCGCCAAACTGTGTTTCTGAAGGAAATAATAATTATTGTGTTTAATTTTTAGTCATAAAGTCAAGGATGTTGATTTTAACTGAAATATTGATTCACTTCCAACCAATGAGTATTTAACACACACCTTCACAGTTTTCCTCTGTGAAAGTGGATCTCCGTATTACTGTAAACCATGTTTACAGTCACATCTCATAAGTGACATTGATTTTGAGATGCTATATTTCTCACTGTCTGCACATATTTTCAAATGTGCTCCATATCAGGTTATGGACATCTGCGTCGACCAGCTACAGTAGATAGTGATCCATATGGAGCCACACTACTGCTGCATCACTTGCAGTCGTCTTCTGTGCACAACTGTTAGCACAGAGGAAAGGTTAAACACTATTTTGGAGTCAGATAAGCAAGATAACATTAAATTAATCCCGCTCCAGTAGCAACGGGTAAGACTACATGCGTACCACTCCGATACTTCCGCTGTTTGCTTTATCTGAGGGGTTTCTTGCAGTAGGTTATTCAAAAACAAGATGAAGACAAGACCAAGATACATAAATAAATATCCAAAATGCAAGCAGCATAGGGCCAAAATGTTTTTTGTAGTTATATTATAACTAACACTAAATCAATTTTAGAAAGTATCTACTGGGAACATACTGAAATTATATGAGTAATTTGTTTTGTTTTTGTTTGTTTTTTTTTTGCTGATTAAATTACGTTATATAAGGTCCACTCCACTTATATGCCCTCTTAACATGGAACCCTTTCATTATATAAGACCTTTAATTTTAAGACTATTACAGGCTTTGTTGTTTTTTTTTTTTTAACTACAACTCTATTAGCTTTGGGTCTTTTTTTAACTTTTCATACACTAACACTTTATTTCTGTTGAAATTGTAAATCCTCTGGGCATAGCTATGCTGTGTCTGGGTGAGACCCCAGAGCTCTCCAGATGAAGAGGCTAGCCGCTGGCTGGCAGGAGCTCTGGGTGCCTGGCAGGCTGTTTCACCATAGACACAAGATGCTTCAGGACATGCCCGATGTTACATTTAAGTTCATGCTGCACTGCCTCCGGCTGTCCTCTCTGGCCTCTCTCTTATTTAAAAAATGAAGCTGCGCCTCAAGACTGAACTGTCGCATATGTCAGCCGGAGCCTTAACGTGCACATCCGAAAAGATCTGCGCCTCGCCCTCGCCCTCCCCTCAACCACGTGGTTCCCAGCGTCTGCTCCCCTCTTCCGACAGGCCGATACAGGTATATGCGTCTGCTAAAAATACTGCATGCTCATATACACATGTCAGTCCTGTTTAAAATGAATCTCACTTGTTGCACCAAACGCATCTTCTCTTTCAACCGAGGCACTTCTGAAACATTGCTGCAGAGCTCTTCCAAACTGGCATAAATGTGACCACTGTTTATGAATGACCGGGGTTGAAATGGATTCCCCTAACCTGAATTTCCAAGCTGGAATGATTGTGTTTTCTAGACTCAGCCACTCTTGATTTCAGTACCAACTTTGCATAATACAGTACGCTGCACATTGGATGATTTGGTAATACATGTTAATGTGTGTACATGGAGCAATGGAATGCTAATATGTACTCAATTCTCACAAATTAACACTGATGAAAAAGCGTAACTGTTCTGGAATCTGCCATAGACTGTCAGATGGATTTTTGTTGATCTCCACAGTACAATCAAATGGAACTCAGTAAATGGGGGGGAAACATTTCATAACGTTTATTTATGTGAAGTCAGTGAGTTATAAATTGCATGCATTCAATGCTCAAGCACAATATATGGTGTTTCTCATAAGTCATGTTTCATAGTTAAATTAATTTAGCAAATGATAACCCACTGATCCCTTTCCTGTACAGTGTAGCTAATGCACGTTATTCTACCCAGGAAAACAAAGTACATTTCCAGATTTTTCCCCCTCAACCCTTCATTTGATAACACACCCTGTGGCAGTTGTTCAAAACTGATTTTCAGATTATATACGTATATATATATACACACACACACACACACACACACATACACATGTACATACATATACATACAGTATATATAAATTTGTGACACCGCACACTGGAGACTTAGCAAGCATGAGCAAAAGTGTAAGTAGTCAGCTGGCTCGTCAAATGGGGTCTGCTGCCATTCTGACCTACGCTGTTCCAATCAAGCCTGGTAGGGCTCTAGAGCTGCATTTGAAGTGTGCTAATTCGCCTCTCCTCCATCTGCTTTAATGCTCTAATCCAACCGTGTTGCCTGCAGCCAATCATTTCATCAATCAACATACAGAACCAACGTATCCCTTAACTGGCTCGCAACAGGAGAGAACCGAGTAGACCAATGCGGTAAAATTACGCGAACAATAATGGTAATGAGATTTAGATTGCTATGAAAGGTCCATGTCATTCGTGCGCTTACTCTTTCTCTAGGACAGTGAGGCGCGCAGGATTACATTAAAATACCTTGCGTACACTTCGCCAAACATTGGGTCTGTAATGTAGCCATGTGATAAAAACAGAAGCAGGTTACTCTGTGTGGTTTCGTTCTGACGTGACAGTCCTAGTGATGAAGCAGTTTATTTGCTGTCATTAGCGAACCTCATTTTCAAAGAAGGAAATAGGTCAGGGGTTGCATGCCTTACGGAGACATGGGATTTACCTTGCACTCTAAAAAAGAAAGAAAAGCACTGGAGGGTCGAGAGTTCACATAAATGGGTGAAGATTTACATCTGGAAATGCAGCTGTTAAGCTTTGCATCTAACAGTGGTTAAAATAATGAACAACCGTGTATTTCATTTCTTATGTCAGGATGTCAGCAGTGTAACTCTTGCATAAAGATGTAGGGCAGCATTGTGCAAACTGGACTGTATGTAATGTCTCTAAAACTGAGAAACTCAGTGAGGTGTGGAGGACTGCCTTGGATTTAATTGAACACACTGTACATTTGTTTAATAGAACAGTAATAAAACCGCAACAAAAAGATATTTAACCTCTGGCAAAAAAGCACTGACTGCACACACTTGAGTTAATTTTCACGTCTCATTACATATTCATGACATCATTTGCTCTTGGAATTCAGCTGAAGAAAAGCTATATGTGGGAAAACAGGAAAGAGACCGAACATTGTATTGTATGTATTTTTATGTTTTTATCTGGATTCTAACAAAAAGGTTTATTTACATTATAGGATTTTTGTAGATTTTCTTACTCAGAGCAGCTTACATAGCGTACATTCTTTACATACAACCTGTTTGTACAGCTGGATGTTTTGCTGAAGTAATTCAGGTTAAGTGCTTTCCTCAAGAGTACAAGGTCAGCAGGAATAGAACCTACAACGTATGTTATCCCTTACAAAAAAAAATCAATTTTCACATGTGCATTTAACATTTTCACATGCAAATTAAAATATTCACATGAAAAGAAAATGTCACATGAAGTGGACATTTTCACACATAACTGGCTTTTTTTAAACTCCCGAATGAAAATTTCCATGTGACATGAAATTCCACGTTTTCAAATGTGACTTTTTCAAACGTGAACTACAATTTTCACATGTGAAAACAAAACATGTGACTTGAAATGGCATAGGTTCCCCCTCATCATATAAGTGTGATTATTTTTATAGTTCACATGTGTTCTCTTCACATGTTGGTGTTCACATGTGGTTTTTGAACCCTGGCACCATATAACTAATTGGATCTTATTAAACATTTGCTTCCCTCTGTTTTCTGTCCATCATTAAGCACTATCTGTCCCTTGTGTTACTGTTGTCCTGTACCTCTGCATCTGTAGTTTTTGCAGCTGAAGCGTGAGCAGTCCTCTGACACATTTATCCCCGAACCCGAGACTATTTCCACAGAGTGGCACGCTGTTGCTCCACGAATCAGGAGCATCGCTGCTCAACATGCACTTGCCCCTAGAGTTCTCATTTAATATACCTGGCACATCTAACTTTGAACTAAGTGCCAAGCACTTACTGTTGTGTTCTCAAGTCCAAGCTTTCAAATGTAAATTATATTTTGACTGCACACTCTCAAAACAGTGGCAGGCAGCACATTATTGACTGAAGTGTTCTGAAGACTTCTTGGGTAATCCAGTGTAACAACCTCTGAGAGGAGTTTTCATGTTTTACCAAATTTTTGAAAAAAATATTGAAAAGAATGAAAAGAAACTTTGATAATCTTAGCCGTTTTCTTGTTTGTTTGTTTGTTTGTTTGTTTTTTGTCTTATAGATCATGGGCAAGGGTGCTAAAATACCCATTTCTTTCACTGGCCTAAGCATCTGCAATCTCAAAAGCTGGCATTGAGTTCCACGTTAAAGCTTTTTACAGAAAGCCAAGCCTTAGTCTCTCATTTTGATATGGAATGCAGACTACTTTGCCACTGTTTATTAAATTAAATACAATGAGGTACAGTGTACAGTTTGTGTCAGTACAATTTGGATAACCTAATATCAGTATAAGAAAAATACAAAAATTTTCTGTCATTGCTTTATTTGTTGCAAGTTCAGTTTTAAGATTGTAACACAGTGCTCCCAGTTACTAAACTGAATCAAAGTGCCTCTGGTACAATTTAAAATTTTATGTAAATATATAAATATATATATATTTTTCATGAAACTGCCTTTGGCAAAGGTCAAAATGAGACTGGGCTTTAAATCTGAAGTAAAAGGTTAATTCAAATAATTAACCCCAGGGGGCTAGTGAAGCTTGGCTGCATGGAGGGGACAGTAGAGGGCTATAATTAGCATTCCTGTGTGGCTGATAATAATTCCAAGGTATCAAGGAGGAAATGGTATGAGGTAACCCTGGGAGAAAATAAGCAGCATATAGAAGAACCAGTGCATTCATATAAACCTGAACACAGGCAATAGGTGAACAACCATATGCGTTAAACGTCGAACCATTAAAATGACTTGTATGAGGGTGGATTAGATCGTTAGATGTCGGATGTAATAAAATGGGAGAAAATCAAAGGAGCTTGGAGCCCAGTTAAGTGGAAACTGACATTGGATATTTGGATCCACTACACTCCTGTAGAACACTATCTAGACAAATGTCAGCAGTACCCAGGGGGACGCGTCTTAGATAATTTAAGGAAGGCTTTTGACTTCCCCTCCATATTTTGAAGACTGATAGTATTTGCATGTCAACAACATAGTCAGATACAGGTCAGAAATAAATGGGATAAAGGAAGTTAAATTCAAATGGAATGCCACCAAAACTTTATGCAAGGCCAGCAGGTGCCTGATTGGACAAAGGAGTTGCTAAGAGACAGAGAATACCCTGCTGACTGAAACCCTAGAGAAATATCCTGTCAAGAGGATAGAACGCCCATATAAGGGGAGAGTAACTGCAAATCCAACAAACAGCTGACCGTTGCATTTATGAATCACAGTATGATATCTGGAAGTTGAAATCAGAAAATACACTTGCTTTTTTCTCTTAAAGCAGGGGTGTCAAACTTCAGTCCTGGAGGATGGCAGTGTAGGTATTTGTGATTCCTTTCAATCAGAAATCGGCAGCCAATTAAGACCTTGAGAACAAGGTATGTATGTGGACTCTTTAGCCAACCAGTGACTTAAAATTTAACACACCAAAAACCAGCAGACACTGCAGCCCTCAAGGACTGCCATCTAAACCGTTCCTGTGACTAGTCACTTGAAATTAGCATTTTCAAACAAATTCGTTTTTTCATCATTTGCCTGGCAACTACAAAGATGACCTGCTGAGCTAGTCAGCTAGCTAGTTAGCCCAGTAAAATCACAGTAACACATTTTTAAGGTTAAAAAGCCAAGCTGACACACAAATGGGCCATGGTCAGTTAGAACACACTTCTACATGCCCAAGAAAGCCATATTTCTGCCATAGACATTGAATTAGAAACTATTATCTTTTGACACTAGTTTATAAGCACACTTCCTCCTTGTTTTCTGGAAAGTTTGCTATTTTTTTCTTTCTTCTCTTAGCATACAGTACATAACTGTTTCATTTTCTCTTGAGCACTAAATCAGATTTGAGTATTTATTACCAAATTTATGTCTTTTTGAGACTGAAGGCGTGAGAATTCAACCGCTACATGACGCCAAGTCTAAATAAATCTGGGAAACCCTGGAGATTGAGCATCGGGAAACGACTTTAACTGTACTGCTGAAGGTTGAAGTGACGTTTATACAATGTCACCCTTTTGTATGCTGAGGAGCTTTCTGCCCTTTTCCCCTTTTTTTAATTTTTTTATTGGTGAGTTCAAAAAAACCTTTTTTTTTTTTTTTTACATGTCTTGGACTGATGCACATTTGCTTTTGTTTTTTTATGCAGCCTTGTCTATTAAACAAAATAAGTTTAATAGGCTACTCCCATAAAAGCAACAGAGAGCCAATGCAGCACTGAACCATGCGACAATCATGGCTTCCTACAGCAGTATACCCTGGTCCCTTCACAGCACACTAGTGGCTGTGCCACTCAGTTTTCTAGCCTTAGTGAGGCTATACCTTCACACATTTTAATCAAAGGAGCTGGATCATAATAGCAGCTTTATTCAAGCTTTCAACAAGTTGTTCATTCATCATTAGATCTAGGGCATTTCCTCTGCAGTTAATTGTATATGACTCTGTGTATTTATCAATACATTTGGTAACGCTGGACATATGATGGACTCAAAACCTGCAGACTCTAAAACAGTTAATGAGAACTGTTATTGCTGTCTTTCCCATAGGCTTATCCAGTTTTATTATTTCCACAGTAACAACTATGAAAGCAACTACATTAATGAATTTGTTTAAAAAAAGCACTGACTGAATATTCCAAGCACATGCAAGTTTTAGATACTTGAACCTGCTGCTTGATTTTTTAAAATATAAATCTTATTATATATAAAATATACAATAATTCAGAAACACTTATCTTCATTACCTAATCCTTGCATAAATAGAAACGAAGTAGCTGGTCCAGTTGCAGAAACGTATTGTATAAATCTTATTACAACATTGGTCAATTTAATGAGCTGTAAATACACAGAAATTTGAAACAAAACTTGTATGGTTGCTGTGGACAGAATGATTACTGGAAACCCACTAAATGTTAAAACCAATAAAAAGCATAACATTTCGTCAACTGAGAATTTCTTGAGGTTTGCTGTAGAGTATAGTTATTCAAGGTTTATTTACTGATATCATTGATTTCTAAGTACTACTGACTGCAGGGGGAAAGAATAAAATTGAGTAGATTGGCTTGAAGCCCATAAAGTAGAAGTGTCATATCCCACCTGTCAATGACTGTGTTGGTTACCTGCCATATATAGTCAGAACAAACCTGAATGTGTATATTTAGAATAAACATGTTGTCTCTGCAGCTAAATACAGCAGTGCTCAAATTAACAAGATGTCCAAATATCAAAAATTACCATTCAGATTCATCTATCAGTAAACGACAAAGGAAAAAGAGACCCAAACGTGAAGGGATCTTGTGGCTCTGTTAGGGGGTAGTGCATGCTTTTCTTCCAAGGCTTGGGTGCAGTAGTACCCTTGGAAGGCTGGAAATGTCAATCGTACCCAGGGATCACCTTTGCGCCATGTTAAAGCATTTCCTTCCTGCAGAGTGGCATCTCTCAAGATGACAACGCCCCTGCTGGCAGAAGTACCAGTGCTGATGAGGTAATACCCCACAACGACGTTATCTGTATGTCATAGCTTTCTTACTTATCAGATCTGTGCCCAGGCATGTGCATTTATTTGCTTTTTTTACATGCTGAATTCCTCCTGAAGAGCCCACATGCTGTTAGAGTCTATGTCACAGTGCATACAAGCTATACTGACCACACATGTTGGCCCAAAACCCTGTTCTGACTTTTAAAATTGTTATTTATTTCATCCACTACCTGTAGGTGCTCTTTGAGAGGGTACTGATCAGTCAAAGAATCATTTATAACATTAAAGAAGGCTGTGAATAAAACTGGGTTACTTCACAGTGAAATGTCCAGTTTTAAATCAACTCCTACAGAGTATGTATGGTCCCACTCTGGTACATATGTACTCTGTTAAAATTTTGGCATTTTACTGTGTTGCCTTAAAGTTAACTGGAATCCAGGGCATTCCGAATTTTTCTAACCTTTGTGGGTGGCAAGAAGCCTTTATCAGGTGTTCTGAAGGTGCTGTATATAAAACCTATTATTCTATTCATAGTTGTTTTCGAATTAGAAATCCTGAATAAAATTCAGTTTGAATATGTGATGTCATTGTCAATTGGTGCAGTATACTAGCTTGAAAGAATGTATCATCCTGTTTCCTTGCCATTGCACAGAATGTATCATGCTAAGCAAGAACTAAATGGTATCATATTTCTCAGAAAACATAGACATAGGAGAAACATTTCAATCAAATATCTCAAATGTTTAGACTTGGGATTTATTGATTAACGTATTAATCAGTCCGATTAATAAACTAATGCATTGATCAACAACTCATATTGAAATTGATTGGTCTTTTTAATGTGAAATTTTTAACATTTTAAAACATCTGGGTGATAGAATCTAAAGCCTTTATATTTTTGGTTATAAGTTAAATGCAAAGGGAACTGTCACTAAAAAACAAATTGCACTGTTTGCATTGCAATTACAACTTTTTGTATATGGGCAGTGTGACCAGTTGACAGTATCACCTGCAAGCAAAGTGTCGTTTAATAGCTACCCTTAGCCAGCTAAATGACCAGCACTAAATTCCAGGAATAGCTATATCAGTATTTATTTAATGGGTTTTAAGTGTCATTATTAATCTACTGATTAATTCAACTAAAAGAAAATAAAATGAACTATTTTTAAATGGGTTGCGTCCCTAGTATAAGCGTACACTGCACTGCAGACAGCTAATCAGACGGATCAGTAGCCTAATTGTGCTATTATTGCAGAGTATTCTGAAGGAAATCTCCCAGTTTCTATTCACCACAGCTTTGTAACAGGACAGTCTGCTATTAAGCTCTCAGGTTAACAGCATCCTTTCAGCAAAATCAAAGGATTTATTTTAAAAGTGGTTTTCCACTTGGTTTATAAGACTAATATACATTAGTTAGATGGTGTCTTACTGTAATAGTTTAAAAAATGTCTCTATGTCCAGGCAATAACATCAGTAAGGTGAATTGATTATAGTGGAGCACAACTTCATTTCAAAACACAGTTTTTATGCTCTTTTATGCTTTAAGCCAAAATGATTGCCTGTTGACAAACCCAGGGTGATTGTGCAGTTTTCCCCCTGATACTTTTGAACTGAAGGAAAATACTAAACTATCTAATAATGACCAGAATAATCTACTTATGCTAATGTACCTTTTCTCTGTTATTTATTTATTTAGAGAAAAGATTACTTTCAGAAGGTTAATCCAGGCCAAAGGGAAATGTCATATTTAGCCTATATATATATATGTATATATATATATATATATATATATTTTTTTTTTTTTTTTTAATGTGTCACAAACAAATAACATCCCTGATGAAAGTAAAACAAAAAACATTTTCCCTGTGCTCTGTCTGAGCTTATCTGGAATTTTACGGCTCCAACAGCTATGAGCAGTTGGAGCTATAAAGCTAGAGCCAGAGAGGGGGGGAAGATAAAGAGAGGATTAATGCCGACGTCCTTCTCAGCATCCTGTTGTGATCTGTGGCAGCTTCGGCGGTCAGCTGGACGGGAAGTGTGCCGCGGCGCTGGCGATCCTGCCGGTGACTCAGCGTTTCTCCTGCCCACCTGAGATGAGTCAGTCATCCCACTCGCCGTCCGGACCCGCTCTGCGGCGCGAGTCTAAATCTGCGGCCGCGCTGCCGACCGGACCCTGCGTCAGAGCGGCGGCGGTGATCGACCAGGGAGGGGATCAGCTCGTCCTCCTCACTGACACATTTCCTGAGGGAGGAATGGGGAAATTACAAAGCGGCTCACTTTAGTCCACACAGTCCCTGAGAGTTTTGTGTGCGCGAGAATAAGCCGAATGGCTTGCCAAAATCTGATAAGAGCTGGGAAACTGAACTGTTACAATAATTGGTAATCTTATTGGGTTCTTACCTTATTGCTCCCCGTTGGGTTAAGGTTTAATTAAAACTCTTTCAAGGCATTTCATCATCTTGACAGCTATCTGTAGTCATCTTACTCATTAGTGATCTTTCCAATGTCGTTTAAACGTAGCTCTCCATTCTCCATTTCATTTAATTAACTTGTATGCTACTTCCGAAGAGTTTTGCCTGTTTCTAACTCACTACATTCACACTGTGAATTTGTTCCAAAATGAGGGAGCCTCAGGTAAGTTTAATGGAGGACTTGAAAGAAATTGCTTCGGAAAGCATTTTACAACGACAGTTAGCTCCTGATTGTTTGACATGGCATTACTACTTCTCTGCGAAAGATAAGTCTACTTTCATAATTTATGTTGCCAAAAGTCTAGCAAGGAAAATTAATTGGAGGAAAGTCATAAGTGTAACATAATGTAAGTGTTAGAGGTAAGTGTAAGAGGTGGGGTTTAGGGTTGTTTTTAGAACCCTTTTTCTCAGAGTGATACGTTTTTGTATCCACACATTTAAATTAATGAAATCTGATTGAAATGCAAAAAAGTGGCCATGACTGACAGCCTATACTAACTTTGCCTGATCCATGTAATAATAACGGGTTTTTGCCACAATATGAAAATCTGAATGTCTTTTTTTGTAGTTTGAATGTTCATTTTTGGCACAGAATCAAAGATAACAGCTCAGATTCTGCAAGGTTTATAAAATATAAATTATGTCTTTTATGGTATCTAAACTGCCTCTGATTTAAATTGGCTCCATCAATCTCTGCTTAATTAATTCCACATTGGTACCTGTTGTGCTCCTCACAAAAGGTAAGACTGAAGTATGGGAAATGTCATTTTAAATAGCTATTTTGATTAAATGTTGCTTGGAGTGGCAGACATAATTCTAGTGCTTAACTTTGCTTTATGAATGACCTTATGCCTATGTTCAGGCAGCCAAGCTGATTAATAACTTTAAGAATGATAATTAGTATGGCGGAGTGGAGATACAAATAAGGAATTTTTAGGAAAGAAAAAAAAAACTCCTCAAAAAGTCTGTCACTATGGCAGCCTATGGTTAAATCAGAAGTGAAAGTTTACCACTTATTAAGCAGAGACCTGTGCTCAGAAACACAGATCACACTGTCTATATGAGTTTATTTTACCATGGGTATATCATATGTTTTTGTAATTATGCTTTCTTTTATGGAGGGAATGGTAACGGTGGGAGTGCATTCGTGTGGCTCCTTTTAGAAATTGTTGGAAATATGGCGGCTGAGTCACTAAGACCTGAATGTCACTGCAGTCGCAACTGTCTGTGAGGTTCTGTCACCTGCAGAGATGGAAAAGGGCCAGTCCACAGAGGGAGAAATGACTGCTTTGGTTTTCGATGACAAGCCCTGTACATCTCTCAAAAGCAACCGATTTGCTGACAAGAACTGCTCAGAGAATCTGCTACTTCCAACCAAACTGCAAAAACGTTAGCATTTTTTCATATAGCCACTTACACAGATGGCTACGTTTCCAGGCCGCCAGCAATTGACCCCCAACCGCCATTTGAGTAAATCTAATTAAGATGAAAATCGTGGCTCTGGAAGAGAGATGAGTTATGCTCAATTTTGTTTTAAATTGGGATGAGGGGTTTGGTTGCACCACATGCTTGGAAACAAATGACCCTTGTTCCCTTCTAACATTTCAGAGCGAGGAGTTGATATTGGCAAGCTCAGTGGCATACTGTACCTTTGATGTGGAGCCGAGGGTGAGGGAAGGTGGAGAAATGCACAATTCTGTCCTTCGCTAATTTGCATTTATTGTGCGATTCACTTTGCAGAGTTCAGACATTGTGACTGAAATGTTAAGCCCAGTTAGTAGGTACTTAGTGTTAACCGTTGTCGCGTAGTTAAGATGATTTTTTTTTACAGCGCTGAAAGTCGGGGTCGCTTGTCAGATGAGTCATTTGTAGCCTCTTGTTACATGAGTCAGTCCATTGCGGGTAAAAGAAGAGATGGCGTATTCCATTAATCCCACTGCAGCACCTCAGGAATATATAGAGAGTGCAGAGAGGCATTAATACGACCCAATATTTCTCTGTGGGGTGCGTTTTGATGCCATCCCATTAATCATGCAGATATGTGGGCAGCCCAGTGCTGTATGTTAAAGGACTCAAGTGTTTCCGAGCCCAGAAGGAAGGTGGAGTTCATCTGTCATTTGCGTGAATGGTGTGAATGTGTCTGAAGAAAACACTGCGTAAAAAACCCCCTCGAGATCTCTTCAGATTCGCTCCTCTGGCAGATTGGGCTCAGTGCGATGAGTAAGAGGAGGAGAGTGAGAAGTGAGAGGTTACTCACCACCTATTTAGCGGGGTGAGGAGCGCTTGGCGGCCTGCCACGCACGGGGGACCTCCGTCCACACAGAGTCCTCAGCTGCGGCAGCTTGAGCACCAGAAGGGAGGGGGTGCAGATCGAAAACATTGTTTTTAAAACCACGGAGGGAGATATTTAAAAGGGGGACTAGAATGAACCCGAAGGACAGTGGAACACTTACTACCCCAGCTGAAGGCTCACAGTAACCTGTGGTGCCTGTACACGTGCTGCTCTTTTAATCCTCACTCTTCAAATGGCCAGTGATTCAGCATGTTTTGCTGCACTGTACATAAAATCATTTTTACTGGAATGAACTTTACATGAAATATGAACTCTTTTTTTAAAATTCACATTCCACAAATTTTCAGTGATTCAGCATATTTTGCTATATTATCTCATAACTGTTTCTTTGCAATTGATAATGGACACTTCACAAGTTAAGTGTATCTACCAAAACAATGCAATGTACTATGTGCAACAGTCTGAACACAAAAACAGACTTTTTTCATATTTGTAGTGTAATTTCATGTGCACTTCTGTTTTTAATGAAAGATATAGCTTTGGATAGAGCAAGGCATGCCATAGTTATTTGTGCTTTTTTGTGCTGTAGGGTTTTGGTTTTTTTCCATCTTGGTCACTGACCATAGTAGGAGTGGGAGAATTCTGCCACACCTGGATAACACTACCAGTTGAATTACAAATCACATTAATATGAATGCATAAAGTAAACCTGGAATGGGCAGGGAATCAGTATTCTTGCAGTGTCAGTATTCTTTTTAGCAATCTGTGGCCCAGTAAAATGAACAAATTGTGAGTTAAGCGGAAAGTGACCAACTGTAACAAGCATGGATCTCCCTCAGCTTAGAATACTACTGAATGGGATTTAGCTAAAGGAAAACACCGATGTACTACTCCTCAGTCAAAGAGGACAGTTACACATACAGAAACTGAAAATGAGATTGTTCAGGACAAAGGCTCATATAATAACATGCAAATCTAAAATTACTTAATCTTTCGCCTGTTACAGATGAGTGTTTTATTCCCCCATCTCCATATCAGAAACTGAAGAAGCTGTTCTGTGCATGAAAATAGGTGAGTCTCTGGGGTTTGACAAGTCCTCCCTGACCTCCATCCCAGCTTGGGATGTTGCTGCTGTTAAAAAGGGAGTATTCTAGAAAATATTCTAGAAATCTTAAGGCGATAATGGTTTATCCATACAATTTAAGTCCCGGCTTTTATTTACAATGGGGGACAGATTTAATGCAATACAGTTTAAATTGCAGGCCAATAAGGGCATGTGTGCATGAAGTGAATGGCACAGATTTAAAAAAAGAAAACAAAAAAAAAACCACTCATGCAATATAGTGGTTTCTGACAGTAAATTTCCTTGTGCTTTTGTGAATAACCTTGCCATGAAATACATTGTGGGAGTTATTGATGTAAGGTTAGTCGGCATGCACTATAATGTGATTGATGCCATAAATGCATGTCACTGGGGCAAATAATCAGGATGCATAATGTAAAGGGCTTGCTCAAAAGGTTTACTCAATCATCGGTTATGGTTTCCAGGAGATTAAACATGTTTCATGAAAGCAAGACGTAATGAAGTGAGCCATCCAACACAGTGAAAGCCATTGTCGCTGCGTGTGCGATCTCTTTCCTCAATGCATCGGAAATGAGATTTGGGATACGTTAGTACAGTGACTTATCAAAAGCATCTCGCATTTATGAAAAATTCGCAGATCTCGGAAATGTGTGGATGGGAATGCGTAGAGTATCCTTGTCACAGAACCGGGAGCTGGAAACAGCCTGATACAGGTGGGCCGCCCACGCTCCGGAGCCGCTTGCCCAGGTTCCCAGCGCATTCGGATTCGACGGTGTTTACAAACCCATTAGGGCATTTCTACATGGCTGGGGATCCGACCATGCGGCAGCCCGCTGCAGTAGGCCGGAGTGCCCGGGAGGGAGAACCTGGAGCAGTGCTGCCCGACAAGCGCTCAGCCGAGAGAGAGAGGCCCGAGCAGGAGAAGCCTGGGAGGACTGTCAGCCTCAAATGAGCCGGGCCTGCCGTAGGGGTCAGCGCTAACTCCGGCTGACAAAACGCCAGGAACGACTGGAAGGTTTTATAAATATGCATCATGCAAACTTCCCACGTGTTGCTGGAGCATACATGAGCAAAAACATTGCCCAATTTAAATGTATTTTTTTTTTAATCCACCAGTGTGAGTCTCAGTGCCGGTGTGTTTATTATGCACAGTAAGATTGATTCTTATTCAGAGAAGAGTAAAACTGGCTTGCGGGTGTAGCTTAAGGGAAACAGATACATTATGGAGATACACTTTATATGACAGAACTTGTAATGATTTTTTTTTTTAAAACATCAAATTAATGGTTCATTAAAGTATAGCCAACAAAGTGAGGCCAAACTTTGTGACTTTGTGACCGATTTGAGAATCTATAAACACATCATGCTTACATAAGACGTGAGCCCATTAGCTCGTTGAGAACGTTTGCCGATTGAAGGCAAACAAACTGATCTTAGAAAGAATGCAAAAATGGTCAGTTGCATGTTTTTATACCAAACATAATTGCTCACTACCTGACAAATGGAGAATGTCATATCTGTATTTGAGGTACACATGACTGACCACAGTCTGGGAAATTTGACTCAGGGACTCACAGATTATTGGAGGGAACAAATCAGGCATTTCTCAGTTAAACCTACAGTACAGCATGTCCTGAATGATATTTAATCTTTTCAGTTACCCGCTATCTTTGGTCTCTTTTGCACGAGTGATATTGTAAGTTGATATTGTACTGGCCCGTCTGCATAGCAAACACATACTGGCATAATTATACTCATAATAGTACTTGAGTATATACAATAATGCAAAGATATGCACCTTTGTCTAATGATAACATACTGGTATTTTCAGTTTTTATGAGAAGCATGAATTTTTTTATTTAATGCCTTTTTGAATTAGCAATGATAAAAAGCTTTCATGTAAGATCTAATTTAAAAATGCTGTCAAATACATCCCAAAAAAATAATGCTATAGTTTGTAATATTTTGTTTATCAATACATTAACTGCACGGTGATGGACTGGCAATCTGTCCAGGGTGTATTCCTGCCTCTCGCCCAATGTATGATGGGATAGGCTCCAGCACCTTCCGTGACCCTGACCAGGAATAATGGATATTTATTACATTGATGCTACTACTGCTCCTACTATTACTACTGGAAATGTGAAACAATACTGTGTTCAGTGCTGGCCCATGGTAACAACACTATCTGAATTCAAATGCAGTCTTCCTTTTTATACATTAATCATAGTCACACTCTTTATTCAGTGAAAGTATACAACATAACTCAGGATAGAATAAGAGTGAGAAGAACTTGACTTTCTCTGAAAAGGACAGTGTACAATTTAGGAGAGATAGAGAGGATTTTTTAGAGTAGAGTGCGTGTTTCCTCTTGAGGAATATGACCTCATCACATTTTAATACCATTTAGAATTCTTAAATTTAGAACATTCCTTATTGTGTATGTCACTGCAAATAGCTGCATAATGGATAAGGCAGAGAGAAAAGGCATTAAAGCTGTTGCTTGACTAAAAGACATGAAGACAGGAAGAATCAAATGTACTTATGAAACTCAAATTCAACTTTTTAATGACTTCAAATTGCTGTAATATCAATGATAAATAGGTCTACTAATATATTTACTTAGGAAAATTACAGAATCTAACTTTGCTTTTTTCTAACTATGCTTACAGTACATGTTGTCAAACTGGTTACCAGGATAACTAATGTTTGCTGAGCATGTGGAAATGTGAATATTTCTTGCAAATATAATTCTGCCTCCATGATGTGTATGACATTTTTAGTTCTCAAAATGACTGTGACTAGGCCTTCAGATGAGAAACTGAATATTTCTGGTTCCTTCAGGTTATACAACACATTACTTATGTAGAAACAAAGGTAAGTTGTCTTAGACCAGATTATATTTTAGTCAAGGAGTAACTTTGCATATCAAAGCAAAGATTCGTTTTTGTTTCATTAAAATGTGCTAATTAATAAAATAGACTGATACTGATAGATAATGCATATTTGCCAGCCCATTTGTCATTGTAAAAAATCTTAATAAACAGAAACTTCAAAGACCATTTCAGCTTATTTTCATTTTCAAGCAGTATGTTGTAGTAAAGCCAGATGAATGTGACTTTAATTAGGAGAAAAATAATTCCTTAGAACTGTCAAGTAATAGCTGAGAAATCCAGGGAATTGTGCATGCTAGGCTCACATTTTTTATGATCTTATCAAGTGTGCATACTACAGAATGTGCCTATTTTGACATTTCCACATTTTTTGGCATGTGGATCTGTTGCAGATATAGATAGAATGAAGCTCACAGTTTGACAGGACCAGATGAAGGGAGTATGGTCACAGGAAGTGTCGCTGTTGTAGATTTGCTTGCCTTGGTTATCATGTGTGACACTTGAGATCTGCCTGGAGTACAGATACACCCAAGCGTATTTGTTTTCTCCACAAGCTGGGTTCTTCATTCCTTTCATTTTTAAAAAACCATTTATCATGATTAAAATGACACCTACACTTCATTTATAGTATCATATCTGTAGATATGCCTTTGTTATGGACCTGAAGTGCACCACAAGCGATTCTCAGAATCTTGGGTTCATTGGAATTTGTCTGTGTATGTTTTTCTTTCCCCTGGATGGTTAAAATGTGTAATCCATAAATAAAAAATTGAATTTCATAAAAATATAAACACATTTGTAACCCCTCAATCCCTTGCATTGTCTCTTCTAGATGTGTTATAGCAGTCATGTCAATTCTCTCCAGCTTGATCCTAAGTTAGGCCTAACTTTCCCCTGAGGCCAGACTTGATAAACTGTCGTACAATAGTTCAAATGCCATGCCATCCTCCAAAATTCTATGGATGTAAGAATTCATGAAAGTACAGTACAGTACATGTAAATTAAGGCTAATCAGGTAGCCTTTGCTTGTGTCACATTAGATGTATAATAAATGTAGGTGTAGCAGTTTAGTCAATATGTGTGGCCCAGTCTGTTGGGTGGCTGGCCCTGACTGTCTGCTGTCCTTTTATTTTAAAAATGGGCAGGTCCTTTATACAGGTACGTGTAATGAGCCTTCACAGTAATAAAATACACATGAAACTAATTTAGTCTGGCCCCATGCCTGGCGGATGGATATACAGCCCTGCCATTTGATTTACTCTCTGAATCACCATAGACACATGTACAACACATTTTCTGTGCCAGCTAAAAGTATTTTTTCGTAGAATGAGTTATGGGTTCGTTCCTGGAGCCCTTGCTGCTTGGGGCCACAGACAGACTGGGGCTTGCCCCTGACCCTGGCAGCAGCGGCAGCAGTATGTCAGTAACTTCTGGAATGGCTCGTTGGGTGACAGAAAGCAGAGGAAAAATAAAATCCATGTTTGTTAGAGAGGAACAGACTTTCCACAAGTTCCATACCGTAAGTCCATAAGACTCTCCAAGCGCAAGCGTCATAAAGAGCACTGTGCTGGCTCTGTCGAGAACATGAGCGGGGGAAAAAAGGTAAGATTGATCACTAGAGTAACACCCAAGACCTGTGGGCTGCTGGGGTCAGATTGGACTGCGGGGAAACTGGGCCGCAATCACTTGGGCGTAGCAAGAGTGCAGCCTGTGAGGTCAGTCCAGAGTCAACACCCTTGAGTCAGATGAACAGGAGGGCGTGAGAAAAACACATTTATGTGAGGTTCACTCTATTCTCTGGGTGTGTCCATTTCTGTTCCAAGCAGCCAACCCATCCCTGGGCAGGACTGAATGCATAAATGAAACGTCTTTAAGGGCCTCCCGCTTAATACGTGAACAAACTCGTGATCTGTTCCCCGTAGACGTAGCTTTGAAAATGTAGGCCCGTAAGTACTGCTTACGGCTGAAATGCTGTAGAGATGTGCAGCAAATTCAGTTATAACAAGTTCTGACAATAACAGTAAGACTGACTGCTGGGGTGCGCTGAGCAGTTATTAAATGTGAATATTAATTTGCGGAGACAGAGAAGGTGGAATGAAGTCTCAGCTTGTCTTCCTTCAATGTTTTGTAAAAAAAAATAATATATATATATATATATATATATATATATAGAAATAATGTATTTCACAAACTAGTGGGCTGTTTCAACAGCCCACTAGTTTTCTGAGAATGTTCAATTTAAATAGCACTGCTAGACTAGATCAGGAGAAAATACAGAAGCACAACTTGTACCCCCATCCCCCCATTTATTAAATTGGTCAATGCTAGTAATGCTCTGACGCTCTTTTTGAACTTCTCTGTGCATTCTCCCTGCTGTGCACTTTGTGTTTCATTTTGAACAACACATTTATGCAAGTTTTATGTTACTTTGTTTTCTTAGAATTTGTTGGCACTTATGACGCTAACCTTTCAGTAACCTGAGTCACTCTGGATAAAATCACTCTGCCACATAAAAGGTAAAGGTAGAGTTACTGTAATGAAAGTTTAGACAGGATAAGTGAGTAGCATTCTCATGACCTTAATTATAGAACAACCATTTATCTGTCTTCACTTATCTTAATGGAAAACATGCAGTGCATTATAAATGGACAGAAAAGAAGAACAGCAATGATTTTAAATTTAAACACATTTCTGTTCTGCTAATAAGTTCACATTTCTTGTCTTATCTTTAATTGTCCCTCTGCAGCACAGAGGCTAAGATCACTGGAAGCACTTTTCAAAATTAGATTTTTGAAAATTTAGGTTTGGCAAAACCAACAAGTACTGTATCTGATTTGTCACTGTCACGGAAGAGGAATGGAAAAAGCTAATGCAGTTAAAATACACTGCTGAAATGCCCAGTCCTAATCAAGTTTAGTAGTGTCCAGTACCAAGTCATTCTTTGATTAAAGATTTGTTTGATCAGAGAGTAGTCTGTCTTGTTAAAATGATAGGTATGTCCTTGTTGATGACTGCCTGTGTGACTGTACATCTCCCCACCCCTCTGAAGCATTTAGTGTCCCTGACTCAGAGGAATGCTATGTCAGGTATGCAACAAATGAGACCAATACTATAAATCGGAAGCATCTGGATCACTCACATTGGATCATACACTAGAAGAGGCAAAGATAAAGGTAGTTTCCTATGCATTCCAATTCAGTTTTTATCCCTGTTAGAACTTGCAGAAGACTGCACTTCCTGTGAGCAAGGGCTCTAATGTTTGACTATTCAAATATCATACTGTATTAACTGCTCTACTAGTTTTTGGTTTGTCCATCCGCGTACTCATATTATTACTAAAGTGCAGGAGTAGAGGGAAGGAAAACTGTTAAAAAACTTTTGTTTAAACAGATATATTGATTGTTCACAAAAGTGGTAATTTGAAAATCCACAGTCACAGGACATTCAAACAGATAATTTTTATTACATGCTAAATTATTTTTTTGTAAAACATGTCATTATAAAATCCTCCATGACATTTAAAGAAATTAGTTTTGTTGTTATGTGCAGTTTCATTTTTAATATTAAATGTAAAGACTAAGTTGAAAAACCACATGGTTCTGTTCATATGTTAGTTTTGCTTTTTGTCATCACAAAGCTCTTCTGCTCTCATTATGTAGCTGGCAGACATCTGCTGCCATCTACCGACCATATAAGGCAGTGGTCTCCAACCCTGGTCCTGGAGAGCTACAGGGTCTGCTGGTTTTCATAGTGACTCTGCACTTCAATTGAATCAATTAGAGCAGTTGATTACACAGTTAACTCGACTCACCTGGTGTCTTGGGTCACAATTGGGTGCTGATTTTAAGTTGAAAACAAAAAACAGCAGACCCTGTAGCTCTCCAGGACCAGGGTTGGAGACCACTGATAAGGTATTCCCTCAAATTACATGATTCCCTCAAACCAGGAAAAGCCAGAAATGAGAGGTACTGCACTCTCCTTTCCAATTTTCAGTCAGATGATTAGTGTGAAAGCTTTCTCAAACCTTTTTCAGAACAATTGATGTTGTATTGATATTGAAAGCAACATGCCAAGACTATTGGATCTTTTAGTCTCATCTTAACTATAAACATTAAGTGTGGTTTTTCCTGAATGTAATTATTGAATTCTTTAGGACACTGAATTATTTGCACCTCTGTTTTAAAGTCAAATAAATGCAAGAAGAGGATAATCCATTTCTATTTAAAATGTCTATTGCTTATTGGCTTTCCTGCGACTAGTTAACAATTTGTTAATCGTCTACGTGAAAATGAAAGCTCTGATTAGTAGTTCCTCTCTAATAAGCTTGTACACGTGTGGTGATGCTGAGGAGTTAAGTATTGTATATAGACTGCTGTCAGCACGCTGAAATGTTTGAGTATTTTAGTTTTATCTTAAATACAAATATTGAGTGCAGGTTTTTCCCAGAATGTAATTACTGAATTTTTTAGATCTGCACACTTCTATTTTTTACATCAATGGGCTAAAATAAGAGTGTAATCCATTTCTACTTAAAATATATATTACTCTGTGGATTTTTTGCCTTAAGTGCTTGTTAATAGCCAATCTAAAAAATGAGCTTAATTGGTTGTCTCTCTGTAATTAGCTTGTACACCTGTGGTGATGCTGTAGAGTTAGGTATATAAGGCTGCTATCAGCACAAAACACCTTTTCAATGAAGGAAATCTGATGAAATATTTGAATCTTTTAGCCTCATCTTAGTTTAAAGCTTTAATATGAAGGTACCCCCCAGCTGTAATATTCTTTCTCGGTGGGGTGCACAGCCTGTTCTGTCTCCATATCTAGCTTCAGAAGCAAGGGGAATGAAAATGTTTCCCAACTTGTCAAGACCTTTCTTGGCTATCAGATGAACTTCTGGATTTGAAATTGAAACTAAGTACCTCTGAACCCTTTATTGACTTATCAGCAGCTTCAAAATATACTGCTTCTTTTATGGGGGACGAAAAGCATGACCACCATGATGGTGTGTTGAAGCACTTGAGGGTGACATCACAGCATGTGGTGTGAAGCGGGTCAAAAAGATTATGTCAGCAGAGGACGTGCAAATTGTTGCCTCCCGTCTGGACCTGTGGTTAATCCTCGTTAAGGACGTGATTAATTTGAGAGACGTACAGGAAGCATCACTGAAATGGGGAAATGGATAAGTGGAAATGGATAAGTGTCTTTATTATCTACTACAACTAATGCTGGAAGCTGTTTTTCAAATAACCAACAGTTGTCAGTCATTTACAATGCTGTGTGTGCTAAATGTAATGTTGGACACAAGCAAAAGTGGTCGCTTTTAACCTCAATGTGATGTAAAGTTCATATGGTTTTGCTTTTACATTGGAGGAAATGGTTCATGAGTTAATCATGCTGAGGCAAGAACAGGTTTGCACAAGAGGGGGGTTTGAAAAAGCTTTCGTCACAAAATTGTATAACATGTTCTGAACATTAACACACCCAGTTTTTATGTTGCAATGCTGTCGACAGGTTTTACCATTTCATTGGATGGAACTAAACTTTCTCTGACGCATTCAGATCTTTCAGCTGCGCATCTGACGAGTGTTTAAACCAGAGGTGGGTAACCCGGCTTCAAAGAGTAAAAAGACTGACCATGTATTTGCTCCACCAACATGCACTAAACCAGCTGCAGACATTCCGTTTGACAGCCCAGATGGTCTTGTGCTCGGATATTCCGCAAGCCCCAAAAATACCCGAAGCACAACAGGGGCTTAACAGACCCTACTGCAGTCAACCGAAAATTCAGTTTATAAAAAATCAATCTGAAATCACAAGTGTACCACAAAGATCCCAGGTTTGGTATACTTGTCCCTCAGCAGTACAACACTAAAAGCTTCACTCTTAAGTGTAATAAGCTGTAGATTAGTCACTCACAAACTGGGTACTTGATTCAGCACAGCTAGCACAAAATAAAAAACAGATGATTGCACATAATGCGTAAATTGTTCAATTTGATTCACCGTTGTCTGAATGATCGTGTTAAATTTTACCTCCAATTTGGCACTGGAATATGATTCCTATCAAGTGTATCACCAACAGCTCATAGACATCACAGGCGTCAATAGCAATGAACTACGAGGGCTTGAGGCTAGGGAACGAGGGAAATGGCTGAATAGTCTGTCAAGATAGTTTAAAAGATAAGAACATCGAAACATCACATTAATACCCTGAAAGGGAGCCAAGAGCATGAACGCTGACGCATTCTTCATAAGCCCTCTACACTGTGTTTGGCAAATGAGCTGAAAAATACTCCATCTATGATCTTTCCAGCATTTTACCATTTCAACATCACTGGTACTTCTAGTGCTGAATCAGCAAATGAAACTGGAGGAGAAAAAAACACAACCTAGAATAAAATACATTTCACACATGAAATTAGTAGTAGCAAAAACAAACTAAGTCAAATTGACAATTATTTTCATTTGAGAACAAGAAAACGCATGTAAACATTAATTCCTTCTAAAACATATCTATTTCATGTTAATACATGACTTTGATTGCCTGTGTTTAAAGGGGACATTAGTGCAATGATCTGGAATTTAATCTCAATATACATACAATACTGAACACCACTGTATTAAGTGAGACATTTTCAGAACATGAAACAAAGTACGACTGAAGAAAAAGCACACACAGGGTTAATTCATCAGGAATTTCTCCTAATCATCAATATTTATTTGAATTTTCAAAATACAAGCCTGAAGCACGGTTTGCTTTAATAGAGAAAAACAATTTCTCATTATCAACAGAAACATCCCACCATAATTACAAACATACAGCCACTGTCGCATATAGATAATCAGGGAGATATTCCCATTTGACAATTGTTCTGTCTCAGGTAAACTCCACCATCACACTTTAATGTAAGGGCGTATCTACACTGTAAACATGGTATTCAAGTGGTATTACTTACTAATGATGTCTTTTGCAATTTTACAGACCACAATGTTAGCAGATAAGGCATATAGCAAAATATGAACAGTTCTGTAAAGTTACATCATGTAACATGCATATAGCACTTGGACACAGTACTTGTTTGGATGGAATATAATACAGAGATTGTAAAGATTACATAAAGATTTTCAACCAATAAGAGGGTTATGAGTTACCTGTGTATTGCCTGGTCTGTGAAAGTCCTCAAAGCTCATGTTGAAAGTGGTAATGCATGCATTAGTAAGCAATACAAACAACCCCTTAAATTAAAGTGTGACCAACTCCACCAGCATGATGAATGGAAATAAGGCAAGGAGACAGTGAACAGCTCCATCAGTCAGTGAAGAACCAGCGCTGGGACATCGGAAACTGAAGCCCCTGCTGGTAAGCTTTTCTGCTATCTTGCGTTTATGCTCTGCTTATCAGGCTGAGTGCTTCCAGAGTGTCTGTGGCCATTTCGTATTCTTTATTAAAACTGCTCCAGAAATATTTTTATCATTATGTTTGACATGATCTCTACTACCATTAAATTATTTTTAAAGTTGCCTAGAACAATTTTGCAGGTATAAGAGAAACTAACGGAACATTTAGCTGGATTTAGAAAATGCATGTAATACTGCAGATGCTTGGTATGTTCGACAAAAACAATTTTTAATGCGTTTTTATCCCCAAATTGTAATCCCCAATCTGATGTGTATAGCATCATTAATTTCTGTAATCTTCATCTTTGTTATCGATTTAGAAGAGCGCATAAACGCACGTGCTCACCAAAGAATGTAATGTCAAGCGCTGCCTCTTATCACACCGCTGCCTATAAGTCCGCTCACAGATATGAGTCGGAGGACGATGACTCATGCGTGCGGGAGCTGATGTAAGACAGTAAAATGTGACATCAGAGGACTCGCTGGTAATAGACACAGACCAACAGGGCGTCACTGAATGCTGGTGGAGTTTGAGGTAAAAGAATCTCCTGAGACGAGAGGCCCAGAAAGCCAGCAGGACCGCCGCCCTAAAGCGCCTTTGCGCCAACGTGGGAGGTCACCCAGCCAGTCTCTGGGTCACCACCTCGCGGTACATGATGGAGATGTATATGAAGAGCAGCAGGATCACAAACAGGTCGTCCATGAACCCCAGCAGGCCGAAGAGCGCCTCGGGGATAAAGTCCAGCGGGGAGGCCAGGTACGTCAGCGCCCCCACCAGGCACAGCAGGATGCGGAGGCGGAACATCCAGAAGAGCCCGCCCACTGAGAACATCTCCCGGAACGCGTGGCGCAGCAGGGTGGGCACGTCGCGAAGGCGGTCGATAAGCTGAGGACACAAAAAAAAACCGCTCGTTTCAAAACGTGTCCAGTTCCAGCAACGACGATGAGGAAAAAAAACCCTGTGCAAGCAGAAAACTCATCACGTAAGAATACTCATCATGTTCATGCGCTCCACAATATTCCAGTTTGTCATAACATTTTTTAAAATCTGAATATAAGTAACCATGTTAGCATCTATTTAGCATTTGTTACAATACTCAAAGAGAATGGCGAAGTCAAGAGGTTTCCAATCTACATAAACAAGGGGACACTCACTCACCCTCCCGGCAGGAGCTATAGCTAGACTTAAATCACTTACAGCCAAGTTACGGTACAGATTCAACCCGTTACCCACAAGGAAATTCTTACCCATTAGATACAATACAAGCTCAGAACCAGCCTTCACATTTTATGTGCATCTGCACACAGTTGTCTAACTGTGTTGATAAAGACGAAGAAGATGCACTCACAGATCTTGGCTGACCCGAGAACCTCCGATTGTAGTCGTTGACATCCTGTAGGATCTGTCTGGCCTCAACCTGGCCATCCTGTGCCTGATTTGGCAGGGGTTGCTCCTGAAAGAGCGGGAACAGCAGGGTCACCTGTAAACCAAACACAGAACCATGATGAGCAATAGACCCAAACCTGACATTTCAGTACAGGCCATGATAACACATCACCAATATAACCCTGATAGTACAAGAGAAACACAATACACTGTTAAATTTTCATAAGTGAAACAGGCCTGCTGCTACGACTACATTTTTATTGACTATTTTTAATGAATAATAATTTAAATGTACTGCAACAGACACTATTTAAAAACCTATCCTATCAACCACTCATTACATACCACTACAAAATCATACACTCAATCAGTAACTGTTCTATTTTGTAACGTGAAGAAGCAATGTGTTTACTGAACTGACATTAAGTAGAAAGCTTCTGTGAGTGACATCTGTGGAATGGAGCTAGGTAGAACTAATAATACGGACCATAACAGATTAACAATAAAACAGACTGATAAAGTTTAGTGGTCTACAAAGGACTGCAGCTTTCTGCAGAGACTACACACACAAAGCAGTAATGCTATACAGATAGACAGCATTACTACTTTGTGCATGTAGTGTACGTAAGATTATTGTATTGCCCACCAAGTCATGAACCTCCAATTCTCACCATTTGTCTACAGATGGGACAGTTTATTGCTCCAAGCCATGATCCGTACCTCCAGTATGCAATGATACAGGCACCTGAAGATGAAGCAGTACAATGTTAAACTACTCAAAGTTAACAACCGACCAACAAATGCACCTAAATACACAATAAAAGAACTATGTGGCTGCTGGAACAATTCAGAAAAAGAGAGGAAATAAAAAACTGATAGGTTATTAAAAACAGCAGTATGTTAATAATGGATCTCCCATCCCTAAATGTTCTGTATCAGTGCAGTGAGGCCCTGTCATCTGATCGACACACATGGACCTCAGAACTACGCGTGGCTGGCTGGGGTAAAGCCCATCTCAACAGCAGGACCTCAGCCGCTCTTCATGGTACGTCACCTCATTATGTCTTCATACCTCTTATTTAACATTCCTTCCTTACTTCCAACTGAATTAATGCTGTGTGCCAAATTCCACAGTTTCATTTCTGCACCTCAATGGAAAGTCATGCTGCTCCAGAAAATGCTGTGAGAAAAATCCTTGTCTTTTTGCACAAACATGTTTCGGAGCGAGTGATTTTTATATTCTTGCTCTCTGCTAATGGTTGGCCAAACTCCACTCACCTGGTCATAACACAAGCACACATTGCATTTTATAGTGGGAGGTGCCAACTCCTTTGGGGTGAGAGATATATGTGCATCTGTTGTCTGTGCCTGACATCAAGATGTTATTATTACCCATAAATATGCCATAGCTGTGGCAGTGACAGCTAGTGCAAGGGCTACCAGAAATATATCTCGCTGATGGCTACAAATGCAATCCGATACATCTGCCTAGAAATGTCCATATAAATGTTCTATATTTCTGTTAATGACTACACCAGAAAATCCGAGAAGACAGGATAAAAATGCCTGCCTCGCTATTTTCCCCTCAGGAGTTATCATGTCTAACTGCATGAAAAATCAGACTTCACATTTGGTAGGTCAGAGCACTGCTATGTACTGACCACAGAAGAGGTGACCGCAGTTGGTTTCCACAGGCAGGGAAGCCTGCTGTAAGCACACAGGACAGGACATGTCCGTGTAGAACTGGTGCCTGGGCTCTCCAGGTGCATCCTAGGGCAAAATCAAAATAAACATGCACTAATGCAGCTTAAACACAATGGCAGGAAGTACTCAACACAATCTTCAAAAGATTTCTTTATACATGCTCACAAGAGTCTTTCAACATGTTTCCAGTATGAAAATGGATCAAAAATACCTCCCAGTGGGGCTTGACTGCTTTTTAACATTCAGAATATTCATACAACAATGCAAATGCATGTTTCATGTTCTTGTAATAAACACACTGGCCTTTTTTCAGATTCAGGGGTAAGACAGACAAAAAGAGTTCATAAGATTGTTCTCTGAGAATTAACAGTATACAGTACCGTGAAATGTATTTGCCCAATTCCTGAAAAAGCATATTTTTTATAATTATTATTTCATTTATTTAATGAAAAAAGTTACCAAACACCCATATTACCCAAGTCAAAAAGTAATCGCTGCTCAGGATACTTTTTCAAATACTTTTTCACAGCACTGTAGGTCATTATCACCTAAGATATAGACTATATCTGATTATACTGTAGATGCATTTGAACTATACAAAAGGCAATACGCCTTTGAAAATTAACATTTTCAGGAAAAGCTTTCCTAGGCATACCAAGAATGTAGCAGTCAACTTCCCAAAGGAATATGTGGTACATTCAACCAGGTTCTTACTTTAAATTTTCACTTTTTAGATGCCCAGTAAGTAAGCTGCCAGTGTAAAGCCTGTACCTGCTCTGACTGGAGCTGCTGCCGGATGATTCTCACGTGTTCCTGGTTCTCTGGGTGGATGTTCTGCTGCTCATTTCTGAGGAAAAACAAGCCGAGAGCAGTCTCCATTGTCAGAGATATTTGGATTTAAACAAATGCAAAGCCTGGTGGTTTCATAAGAGCAAACGTATTCCTTCAATCATACTATGAGCAATGAAGTGTAAAACACGTTTGGTTTTGCACAGAGTAAAATAACAAACGCAGGATGAACAATTAAAGGTCATAAAAAGAATATGAAGTGTTCTTTATAATCGGTAATAGATATGAAGTGTGTTCAGTATCACAGCTAAAATATCTTCCTTATTGAAATTAATACATTTCACTGCATAAATTTTCACTAAGATCATATGCTTTAAAATTAAAGTGAAATTATATTTTATTTTTTCAAAGAACTCGGAACCATGGGAAATCCAAAATAGATCATGGAGGCTCAATTCTCAAAGAATTTATACTATTAATCAGGGGAACACAAAGACACCCGTTAACCAATAGTGGCTCCAGGATTACTTTAAAAAATGGCAATGGTTTTTCAGTTGTCCGATTTGGGCAGGCACATAACTGGGCTTATCTTCATGAATCTTTACCTGCAGAGCAGAACTGCCAGTCCACCCAGAAATGTAACACTCAGTATTACCACAGCAAGTACTGGGTTGCTGACACCTTCTATGAGTGAATCCTCATCTTGCATGGAGTTCACATCCCCCCACTGGGTTTCGTCCATTCCACTGTATCATAACCTGGACCCCTGAAAAACAGGAGCAGACACAACAGACAGTTAAATAAGACTTAGGCTAGTACTTTTTATAGCCATTACAATGATATTCTCCACATGTGACAGCAGGTGTTGTTGTTGTATAGTTGCAATCTGATGTTAAAGAGTAGGCTGGTTGGCGATTGCGGGAAGACGCAGTCTGTTAGGAGACCATGTTTCATCGCTCTCTAGTGACCCTCGGTTGATCGGACTGTATGTCAAAGCTGCACATAGGATGTATTTCTCTGACTCAACTCAATATGAGCTTGGCTGTGTAAACAACATGAAATAAAAGCTGATTGCCTATTGTTTCCTCATATTCATTGTCGATTTCAATTCTAAATGCCTTAAGTATATAGCACGCATAAATACCACACTTAATTCTACCGTTCGCACACTTGTAAAGGGAACTGTAAATAACTGTGAGCTAGCTGGCAAATTACAGCCCTAACGTTACCAAAGCAGTTACCATAAAGTAAGCTACACGTCTTTACTACTGACGTCCAGCCCCTGCTATGGTAGTTATATCTGGCCGTTCATTTTAACACACTTTGCTACCGACAATATTTTAATTTTCTATTCGCAATTATAGTATCGGTTTAGCCTCCGCTATGCAAACGGATTAAGTTAGCTCGAGAACTATCGGAATGTCAACGAGCTAGATAGCTATCGTCAAATAACCTGGTAATTTTATACGTTTTCAAAATACTTGTTTACATTGGGAATTACCCAGTTAAATAACACTAACTACTCTAGCGACACGTCAATAAATACGACTTACCGGGACGTTGCTAACTACTGTTTAGCTCCAGGCATGCCTTCACTGACAGGAACATCCACCTATCACCGCAAACGTCAACTATTTACCAGGCATAGATTCCTCGGTCCCTCGTCAATAGTCTAACTTCTAAACGTGACTGTTAACAAGCGAGTTAACTTGCAATATATTAGCTAACTACAGCCTGTTAAGTTAGGGCACGATTACTAATGTTCAGTTTGCAACAAACGTAGGTTAGAGTAATGTAACCAACTTGGTTTCCTGTTCACTGTAGCTTGCTAATGCTAGCCATATTTCTGACAAGCAGGAGGTAATCGATGGGTGCGTTAAATTATGCAACATATACACCAAAATAGAAAAACAAGTAAAACATCTGACCAGTACAAAGGTGGAACTGATAAAATTAAATGCTTGGAAGACGTAGCAGTTTTTCTCAGTTACGTTAACTTTGGTAGCTACCGTTACCTGTCTTCGTACATTGCAATTAGTCATCATGCCACTTCCGCATTCTAATGCAGGGCTTTCTGGGTTGTGCCATCTACGGTATTGCCTGTAGTATTTAGTTTTTTTTTCAGCAAACACAAACATGTTTGTGTAGTCTTCACAAATTAAAACATATGCAAAGTATAGCTGTCCAAGTAAACGTTTTTTATTGCGAAGCTTTCGAGCACTTCTTGCGAGGATTGGGCTGTCCTAATTCTGCTGGGTGGCACTCGTAGGACCCCGACAAACCCAGGAGAAGGCAAGAGAGGGAGAAACCGGTGGAGTAGCTGTGTCTGTCCCTCCGTTGATGTTTATAATTATTTTTCGCTTTTAGACACTCATTTAATAAGCAAAAGACATTTTAAAAAACAATTAAACGGGAGTGGGACTTGCGGCAGTACTAAACTCTGATTTCGCAATTTCCCTAGTGCTGTGTCTTTGAACCAGTCAGACGTCTTGTGGTTTTATTATTGTGTGTTCATTTTAAGGATAACGTTTTCTTGTTAGCTTTATATCGTGGATTAATTTACCTACGATGAGTACCTTAGAGTCCGTGGATCGAGTGGAATTGTGCGAGAGCCTCTTGACATGGGTGAGTATTTCATTTTTATTTTCCTGTTGAACGGCGCTTGTTAATTTGCGGGTTAAATGGAACATTTTACAGAGTCTCACGCAATCCACCGAAGCGATGTCTACCACAAAGCTAGAAAGCAGCAGTGGCTAGCTAGTAAGTTAGTGTCTTAGCTACGTTAACTTAGCCAGACAGCTGGATGTCTTGTTACTTTACGTCTATAAAGTGGTTCTTTACCTATCTAGCTTGCGAAAGTTTTCTTAATTAGCAAGCTAGCTAACGCGTTAGATAGCGCTTCCCACCCCCATCCCACCAACGCGGCGAGATGGCACTCGAGCGAGCTGGTAACGTTATATGGGATATTAACAACTGTTTACCGTTAGCCAGATGTTAACATACCGACCTCAATCTTCGGTTCATTTGCATTCAGATGTCCGTAGTTATCGGCAAAAAGAGACCATCTGTGTTAGTGTGGACAATGTTACATAACTAAGTAGTTCATACAGCACATTTTATCCAACCACAGTGGCACTACTGCTAGCTTGCTAACGCTAGAACAACCGGCCTGGTTTCCTGTCTTGGGCTCTGTCCTTCCTCTTTCCATATTTCCATGTCACTTACCTTTCGAACGTCTTAGTAAAACCGACGTTATTCATGTGTCCAGACATAAAAAAGAGGAGGCATCGTAAGTATCTTGCCAAGTTCACTTGGTACTAACGTGACGAAGACTTGTGTGTGCGTATGGCCATTTGCTCGCCAGCTACGCTGGCAATATAGCGAGCAGGCGAGTCTACTAACTAATGTGTGGTATTTGTAGATGGTCTTCGTGTGAATCGCTTTGATAAAGTATTGGCCGACAGTATCAGCTGGAGACGGAGTGATTGGAAAACAGAGCGTAAGAACATTTGATGATGCAAGGAAAGTCGACAGACTACAGCCCAATTTCATTGTTTTGTGCTGACTTAATGACAGGACAGCAAGCCTCACACTCCCTGGATAAATCTTTCTATAGTGTGAAGTATACCAATTAGAATCATTTAGGTACTTTAAACGTGAAAGTAATTGGTTAATTAGCCACTGCCCCTGTACTGCTTTAATTAAATATATCTCATAATGTCCCTTTTACATTATCGCAGCCCTTTAAGTTTTCATTTGGCCAGCAAGGTAACGGTTAGACGAGGATGAGGTACCCGTGGTGTTTACATGGCTTTACTGATAGCGTAAAGGTCAGCTGTGAAACAGAATAGCCTAATTCAATTATTAATGTTAACCTTACCTTAATAAAAAAAAAAATCTAGCGTGTGACCTGAAATTTGATTTCAGGGACTGTTTGATTTATCAAAGCATCCTTTGTTCATGCTCTTGTGTTAAGGACAGATAACCAATGCGTGGAATGTGGGCTGGCTTCTAGTAAAATGCACATTGTCACCAGAACTGCCATCAGGCCTGTTGACATACCACAGTGTACCTCTATATAGCTACCTTTCAGTGCTGCAAATGTGTGTATCATGTAACCTCTGATGAACTTTCACCTACCCGTGGGGTGCCCGGGACAATACTATAATAATAAGGCCAGCTTGAAAACTGTGTCCTTCATCACTTCATCTTACAAGTTGTGAATTTATGCTGGTATGGCATGTGGACATTGGAAACAAACTTGGTGTGAAAGCTCATGTGATTGCCCTGGGAAAACAACAGAGAAGAGCAGAACATTTCCATTGTTAAGGGGAGTTAACTTTGCCTCGGACCATTCACTCGTCTGAGCAGAGTAATACAACACGGTCCAATTTACAATCAAGCATGCATGGTGTTTACAAACTATAACGTATCCCTTATTGTTCGGCCTATTAACTTGGTGTAAGGCTGAGATGAGCTGACTTGTCGGAAAACAGCAGTATGCCATAATTTGGAATGAGATCTAGGCTCAAGTGTTCCGGTGAAATTAAGGATATTCATCTGTCCTATAACACACTCATTTTAATCTTATAGCCTACATTTATTTTAATATGATTTTGCTTAAAAAGGGTAATCACTGTTGAAGTCAATTTTATCTGCATAGTGCTGTTTACAAAGGGCATTGACACAATGTGGCCTTATAGAAATCAGGGCCTAAACCCCACAAGACCACGCTTAAGGCGACTGTAGCGAGGGCAAACCTTGAGCAGAACCCGACTCAGAGGAGGGAGTTATGTTTAACCAGAATTTCTGTTTCCAACTTCCTGAGGGAATGGTTTCAGAATGGATCTACGGGATGCCCCTTGTCTGATAACATCATTATTTGATCGTATTCGGAGGCACCTCTGCATTTTTCCCGGTTTACTACCTGTCCTGATTTTTTGGGATGATTTCACACCTTGGCATGTGTTCTACAACAATAGTGTAAGGAAGTGTCTTTTGGAATCAGAGTTGTAGTCAGGTGATAAGTAATTTTATCAGAGTTCATAGGTCTTGGGGGTTACTGCCACCATTAATAATGTGCTAATATTTATGTTTCAGATTGTAATTTCTGGGTGATTTTGATATTGCATTTTTTTTATGTTCAACATTTCCTTATATCCACACATTTATAACACAGGGTGCTCTTAATTCTTTTTGGCAAATTCAAAAAGAATTCCGATTTATAAGTGTGAGACAGTCATGATAACTGGTGTTTAGATATCCACCATAGCTACCTTTTTTTCCCCTCCTGATGATGTTTACATATGTTTAAAGCAGAACAACAATGTTTTGGGAAGTCTGCGTGATTTTATTTATTATATTTTAAGACGTTTCCAAGCTTGGGAAAAGGCAGCTGCCTGAAAGTGTCACAACAATAAATCTCTAAATCTAGGTTAGCCTGTGCCAACCTAGAACATAATGCAAATCAGATTTATATATAAAGTAAAAATAAATAGGCTATGCTATGGCTATTTGGGCCAGCTGTGTGTTGTGGAAAAAAGTCATTGTACATTGCTGTAAAGATTTTTGGAAGCCCTAATATGATCACGACACATAGGTTTCATAGAAAATGCTCTGGAATGGTTTGAAGGGGAATCCTGCTTGGCACACAATCTAGGTGAGACTGACGCGGCTAAACAGTTTCGGTGATTACAAACACAACTTGCATAATTGTGAAGGGCTTTCCAGGGGCATTTTGCCAAAAGAGAACAAAAAAGAATGGGCCTGAAATTGTAAGCTGGTGAAAGGAAAGCATGTTTGGCACAAAGCAGTACTTTGACAAAAGCAACATTGGGCATGGGTTCTGCAGAATAGACTGAACCCAATCTAAATTTCATTTATCTGTATAACGGTTTGGATTTTGCCACAGAATATTCCGCCTTTTACACACAACAAGCTTTGAATATGTTTTTTTCCTGTCTGTATTTATGTTCTACACTTCTTCACTCCACCCATGGTTTGAGTAGGCCTGCTTGCTTTGTTGATGTCAGTGAGCTCGTATTTGACTAGAGTGCTAGTGCTAGTGCTAACTGGATGAAAACACCTTTGTTCATATTATGGACACACTTTCCAGAAAATGCCCGCGACAGTTATCAGAACGGGCCTTTACCTGGAATCCTCTGCATTACCCATGGGCAAAGTGGTTTGGATTTTGGGTACCTGTCTGTTTGCAGTGACCGGTATGGAAGTATGTAGCCTATCTAGTTGTGTTGATAATTGGAAAAATGTTTAGGGTAATCGATAACACAGATGTGTCCTGGAGGGCTGCAGTGTCTGCAGATATTTGTAGTTTCCTTTCAGTCAGTGGCCGACTAAGGCCTTGAGAAGAAGGTGTGTGGACTCTAGCCAATCAAAGACTTAAATTAATCACTTGTGCCGAAACACACCAAAAACCATCAGACACTGCGGCCCTCCTGGACTGGAGTTTGACACCCCTACAGTTACTCATGCAATATAATTTCCTATTCGCATGCCTTATTTGAGGTATACTTAATTAAAACGCTGAAATCTGATTTTCCGTTTTCATGTTTTACTTTGCACACTGTCTTCTAAATTTTAAATGGAAAAACATTTTTCTGGAGACCTATCAGATATAGCCTCGTCATATTTAAAATTTGAAGGAAAATACTTAAATTATTAATCAGTGCACCTGTTTGTAATTGCATTTGCTTTAGGAACTGTTTATGTATTATTTATTACGGTTTGCTTACTGTGGTGGTGGCACAGTCTGAGCAGTTGCATTTCGGATAAGCTGTTGCATTTCTGGCCTTTTCTGTCCTGACTTGTTGCTGATTTGTGTTAGGGAGACTGAAATTAGGATATGTTACCCTGGAAGAGCATGCCTTTGGAACCTGTACTGTAATTATGTCCAAGGACCTGGGTCTTGTTTTTGTAACTATAGCGAGATTTGTAGTTTTGTAAGTTGCGTCTTTCATGTTGAGGCATCATAGCCCCCGTGTCAGAAAATAGGCTGCATGAAATGTTTCTGAAGAATAAACAATACATTTTGGTACGAAATCTAAGGACATATGAAGAAATAGTGGAGCAAAGTACAGCCCAGATAACAGATGTGACAGTTTGGCAATTTCTTCAGAAAATAGTGTTTTAAAGAATTTTGTTTCCAAATGATGAAGAAGAAAAACATAACTTTTTAGTTTATACTTTTGACTTGAAAATGATACCCGAAGTAGCCTCTTAGACTTTAGCTGGTAATGGGGATTCATTAATGAGTTCAACATGTCATTTCTTTACTGGTTCAAATGAAACAGCTGTATGCTCCCATTTTGTGGGAGGGGTTCCCCCTTGTTATGAGCTGCTGCATGTGCCAGGCCTGATAAATGGATAGATGCTACATGTGCCAGGCCTGATAAATGGATACTGTGAAAGGATTGTGATTCAGAATCTGCTCAGTCTTTGAGGCAGACCATTCCTGAGATAAGGTGCCTCTCATTCTGTGTGGCCAGCCTAGAAGAAGAAGCTGGGGTATAAAGTCTAGTTCGCTGTGAGCAGACATGCTCTGGAGATGTGCATCCTTAGGCTAAGTTGAGAATTGTCTGCTATAGTCAAAACAACCTTTAGCAGCTTATCCAATCAAAGAGAGTGTACCTTGTGGACTTGCTGAACTTCCCTGTGAACTGAGCCTCACAGACAAAACATTGCAAGCCTGTTGGAAATGAGAATATTTTTGGTGGTTGAAGACAAGCAGTGTCATTTCCTTAGATGTTAGTTCTGATTGGACAGTCAGGAACTCGGGCCAATAAAGATTTTGTGCAACTAAAAATCATTGGTCCTGGCTTATTGGAAGCTGTCCAGTTGGTTTGTTGGAGCATAGTTCTGAGTTAGATGCTAATTTTCTTTCCTCCCAATTTGGAATTGGCAAGTGCGTGTTAATTTCTGATAAAACTAGGCCCATATGTGTGATAGTCTTCTGTATTAGCAGAAATGTGTAAGATGCTGAAGGCAGTCACCCTAGACAGGCAGACAGGGGATAACTGGGTTTTTTCAGTTCTGAAGTCTGGCTCTTTTGGCTCATTAATGTGCTGCCTGGGGGGCTGACTGGACCATCTGCCCATCCTGAGCTGGGCATACGGTCCTGCTGCTAGCTAATCGATGTGCGCTGTGATCCCGCAGGCTTCTCCCCGAGCGCCAGGGAGGGCAGGTAAGACATGACAGCTTTCAGCTGCCTTCGGTGCTTCCCATCTTTTAAAACCGACCTACCTGTAATCTGTGCCTGGGTCTGATCTTTGCTAGAATAACAGTAATGGTAGTGCTCATCTCATTGCCTGTTAATGTCAGTGTGACTTACTTGGCACATCATCGTTAACAGATCGCCTGTAATTGCAGCAATATGGTCGCCTGGCCCAGAAACCTAGCAATGGTTAGAAACTGTAAAACCCATTTCACTCAGCAGCTGATTGTAGTTATGGTTCAATACCTGCAAATATCTTCTGACAGCCCGCCCACCCCACCCCACCCCACCCCCAAAGGTGGCTGTGGACTGCAGCCTGCCCAGCCTGGCATGTCAGATGAGCGAGGCCATTTTAACCACGGTTTTGATTCTTTGGCACAGTGACATTCATGAGCTCTGACTTGTATAGCAGTCGGAGTAGCAGGGAGAGTCTCAGTCATTACAGTGTGTGGAATAACTGACCACGTGGCAGTGTTTACAGGCAGCCTTTCCACTGGAGACTCAGCAGTGTAGTAATCCCTCGAACAGACCCAAGGGCGATAAACCAGGCAGGATAATTCAACGCGCTGTGTATTTGTGTTAAAGTCCAACACCATGTAAGTGGCATTGTGAACATTTACGCAGAGAATGTCTGGATTCGCTTCAAGTCTTTTCCACCAAAGTAACATTTTCAGTGAGTGACTTGTGCAGAAATAACCCCAGTTTGATAACTGAGGTAATTGGAGATGCTGTTGAAGACGACAGGAAGGCCATGTTTATAGAAAACAAAGGCTGTGGTTTTACTGCTGGCACATGAAGTATGATGGTGACATTGTTTATGTAGGCCAACCATCTTGAAGGGCTTAAAATAAAACATTAAGTTGTTTTACTTTATAAAGTTGAAACAGACAAATCTACAAAATTACAGATTACTGTATGTGGAACATTTATTTCTTCTTAACCCTTTAAGATGTAAGCTCACAAATTTGTGACTAGAATGTTCTTAACTCAGAGTTCTAGAACACTGGCTTAGAATTTTGAACAAAAACATTCCAAAAAACATCCTGTTCAGAGGGTTGATTTACTTACCAAGCATCTGTATGTTTCATTTGCATATAAAGTAGTTTGCATACCTTAGATACTTATGTGTGTTGCCCTGAAAAAGTTCAAGTTAAGCTCATCTCTCGAAGGCTGATTGTTTTGGAAACGGAACCTGATAAATGGTACTGAAGAAAACAAAACATGTAGGCCTAATAAGAGTATTCTCTTTCTGTGGCCAAACAGTTTATGTACAGCAATTGCTATTCACATTGTCTAAACGTCTTTGTGGGTTAATGCTGCATGTACCATGTTCATATAGGCTTAGGTCTTCTTATGTGAGAGTAATTGTTTACAGTTAAACATGAACATCAAAAGAAACGGTCAACACATCACAGTAAAAACAGGCTTATCACTGTAAATGTTGTTATTGATAACATCAATTCACAAACCAGTAATGGCTGGTTGTGGAAAATCAGTTCAGTGCAGTTATAGCTGTCTGCAGAGAGCGGAGACAGAGCATCAGTGGCAGCAGCATTTTGGTCTTAAAGGGACAGTTAATTTTCTGTGATTTAAAGAATAGGCTATGTATTTCAGTTTTAATGTATGTCTTAATTTGGCCTGGGAAGGTTTTATGTGTGATGAAGAATATTTTAGATACATGGACAAGTTTCTGTTGACCTGCTAGCATTATAATAGCATGTATGGGGCAGATTTTGAGGTCTAATGTAAGAAAAAAGTACTCAAAAAATTGTGTGAACTTCTTTTTGGTTGGTTCTATTTTATATGGCATTTGCGACCTGGGACCACTGCTTTCAAGAAAAGTAGTACCAACATGATACAAAACTGATATTAATGTTTATAATTGTGAATAAATGGTATTAAATAAAATAGTTAATGTGTGCAGTTTCTGGAAACGTAATGTGGCATGCTATTCAAGCCTCTTTGGAGTTGGACCTGCTTGTGTATTTTCTTGCTTTACAAACCCCTGAATGCCCATATACCGGCCATCATAAAGCTGGCTGGTCATAAAAAACATCAGCAAATGTCCTTCACTGCACATGAATTCTATCCTCTTTTAGCTGCACAGGCCTGTAGGGACAAGCCCCTATAGATCACAGCGCAGAAAAGTGTAGTGACATTACAGGGAAGGCTGCTCCTATCCGTGGAAGCAAAGTGACAGGTTCACATTCCGTGCATAGCTGGTCTGCTCCTAAAAAGACACTCGGCTCTCTAATCAATGGGGAAATCCGAGGGAGGCTTCTGCTGCTGTCTAGTGCTGCATAGCTTTGTGCATTGAAAACCTCCTTCTGAAATGGCCTCCTACCACTGATGGTGGTGGAGAAATGTGCTTTCAGATCAAAAGGCCTTCCAGGTGTGAAAAGACAGTCCACTGCTCTTGATGTGTATCTGTGTTTTTGTAAGGTAGGCCTGTTTTGTCTTGAGGCCACTTGTTGCAGTGCTGGTAGTCTTAAAAGTAGACAGTATACTCAAAATCAGGTAAAACATTTTCGGAAAAGAACCACCAGTGAACATGTCACAGAACACCATTGTCAGTATGCCCAATACAAACTCCAGGTTCTTAACTTTATGTCACTCCTTGCTGTGGGGGAGCACACAAACTTGTTGCGCAGATTTTTCCAAGCTGCTTTGCACAACTCGAGATCATTGTCACCCAACTTCGTGGAAAGGTTTTCCCAGGAATTTGAGCATATTTCATTGTCTTTAAAATTTCTGCGCGAAGAATCATAAAGGTGACAATGGCCTTGCACAAACCTGGCAACTTTTTGTTCAGAAGTATTCCTCTCAAAAGTATTCCAGTCAGGACCCCAGGGATGTTACCATGGGGAAGTTCAGTGATGAGATGAACCGGAAAATAAAGTTGACCTCTGTTCCCCAGATGGTCAGCCGTGACGCAACCAACCATGTGATATTTGGATAGACTATTTGCAGACATGGGGAGGTCTGTGAACTGTTGGGCTGTTTGCAAACAGTTCATGCTGGGGGCTTGGACAAACCGCTCTACACAAATTCAAAACACCACTTCTTTTTGTTTGTCTTTTGTTTGAAACTAATTGTTTTGCTTGAAAATTCCTGTTTTGTTTTGAGTATACTGGCGCCTTAAGATTAGGCCACTTTGAATTCTGTAGCTCTTACACAACTGGAATCATGCTTCCTCAACTGCTTTAGATACTTGGTAGAATGCCATCTCATCCAAGATTACTTTTGTTTAAGCACTCTGTACTGCTGAAGAATCCTGTAGTGTAATGGTCAGTGTGCCTGTTCCATGCAGAGGCTGCAGAGAAAAGTATGGATAACTGGAACACTGAATATTTTGGCAGAATTTACTTTGAAATCCCCCTCAGACTCCCCCATCTGTTTCCTCATATTGTGGAGATAGTGTGGGTGTGGACATCCACTGTCCATAAAACATCCCATCAATGTCGAGTATGGGCCTAAGTTGCAAAACATGTAAAAATATTTTTATTTAGCACAGACAGGAAATTCAACTCCTGTCTTCGCACTGGAACACATTCTGCTGCCTGTAAATAATAATACATGATTCAGTTAATATATTGTTCACAATTTGTTGGATTCTTTTCTTATCAGCAGTGATTTGCCAGTAACATAATTTGGCTGGTTAAAGTTATTTTGCATCTGGAATCTCACGCTGGTCCAATCCGTGGTTTCAGAAGATTCAAGTAAAGTAAAGGAAACTTTTAGATTTCTCCCAGGGTAGGATGGAAGAGTGCAGTGAGTCAGGATTATTAGGTTTGAGTGGCTGCCATGCAGAGCTCAGTGTGTGAGAGCTCCTGAATCACAGGATAGAGTTTCTTAACCAGCATGTGAGAGCTAAATTTAAAGCCTTACCCGCTGAGTCAACGTCTAATGGCTTTCCAACGGTTGCAAATCTCATGTCTCTCAAGAAAACATCCCTAAGATCTTCATTAAATCTTTATCTTAATAAACGATTTCTGTTTCCTGTGGAAAATGGAAATATGATGTTGACCTTGTCTGTCTGCAGTGTAACCTGTTGCTCATCGTTTTGTTTGTTTAAAAAGTTGGGCCTGTTGTCTGTTTTTAAATAAACTGTAAAAGCAGAATAGGTTGTGCTTCATGTCACAGTGAATTGTGAAGTGCAGCATTTGGACATTCACAGTTAACTGAAATGGCCAAAATGCTGGGGTAACTGGGGGAAAAAAAGCCACCTGCTGGTTTAGTTTAGGTTCTGTAAAATGTCACTGCAGTTGTACACTTTTCCTTTGTAAATTTAGGATACGTGTTCCCTGTTGAATAAATTGCCTGAAATGGCTCTTAAACCGGTCAAACAACCCCAGCTTGAAGTGCCATTTGCATCATTTATTTGGCTGTTGCTCTCCCTTGAGAAAAAAAGCCTTATTGTTCCTCCTCTAGCTGTGGAGGCAGGATCTGTAGCCGTGGCATGTTGGGCCCTCTCTCAGATAATTAGCTTTTTCATATGTGCTGGGAACCATTTACACTTTTACTTATCCTTAATTCCACACACATTTCTAAAGGTCTCCTTCTTGCCTTTGATGTAAAGAATTCATTATTTGTGCAGTGGTCTCAACAGTCTGTTGTTTAATCCCAATGTCTAATTGGTTTCATAAGTGACTGTTGCTTGAACTGTTGCCTGCTGATATTTTAATAGGCATGATATGTGCAAATTCTGATCTTAGTCATGTGAGTAAACTCTGGCTCCTCTACAGTGAAAAATTGGCAGAAGTGGTAACCTAGCTTGTCTGCTATGCTAGCTGTGATAATATCGTAGAGGTCTTATCTTGCTGAAGTTGAACAAACTGTACTTGTTTGTTGACATGGTTCAAGATAAAAATTATGGTTTGGATAATGTAGGTTGTGTTACAATTACCAAAAATATTGAAGTATTCTGATTTCCAATTATGACTTTAGTCATATAAACCTCTTACTACAATAACCATAACTGAAATAAGCAAGACAAGTGTACCCTGAATGTAAATAAACAGTGTAATACATTCAATATTGCTCTATTGAACAGGATATTGAGTAATGTAAAACTTTATTTGGAATATGCCTCCTGCACAACATATTTGCCTAAAGTTTGTTCTGTATTGCAGGTAATCTTGGGTCACTTGCTAATTAACCTGCTTGTTAAAGGTCGCTTGATAAACCAGAAACTCAAGCCTATATAGGCTACTGGTATTTAAAAAATCTGTACATTTAAGACTAGTGGTTTCTTCATCCCCTTCAGTCCTGACTGCTAATTTAGTCATATTTGACTAGTGATAGGTAAATATGATCACGCACAAAACACACACAGCAGCTTTTCCAAATGTCACTGTATTGTTTTGTAAATTCTTACATTCCTGAGGCAAACTATGTTCTGCTCTGTTTGCTCCTCTGTCTGATATGACATTGGTATGTCAGGTTGACGAGCCACTGGAAATTCACTATAGAAAGGCGCTACATTGATCTTAACCGAGGATGACTTGGCCTAAATTTTAGAAGCGTTTTCACCATCCAGGAGAGCATCTGCTATGGAGGATAAAATGGGGGAGTGGGAATGGGGCGCTGAGTATCCCCCTTACTGAAAGTCTGTTGCTAGGCAGCGTGAAGGATCAGTGAAGCAACAGTAATGTATCTGAATGAGCAGCGCACTGCCATTTTAAACAAAAATAATGCTAATTTGGAATTTGCTCACAAGGGAATGGTTCTAAGGAGATTGACCTTATTTGGAGTGGTGTCTGTCGGGTGTAGTCATCAGGCCCTTGGGGGTTGTCTTCGTGATTAAACTGATAGAACTTGAAAAGAGAAGTGTCTAGAGGTACAGAACAACACATGGGTCATTGAATGTGATCCGTGGTTCGTGCAGTATTTTTCTGGGCTTGGTTGTATGAGGTCCAGAGCTATGGTTGGGCAGCAGGTGTTATGTGGAAGGTGGTTTGTGGTGAAGGTGTCCCCATGCCTATGCTCAGTGGAACTTTGCAACTGGGCTTCAGAGGGTCATTAAGCATATGATGAACAAAGATAGAAGTCTTTCTGTGGGAAGTGTTTTTTATTTTTATTTTTTTTACGCATTCAATCCACCGCCACCCCCTTGACATTTTTGAACTTTTTGTTTTACGTAAAGAGAAAGAGAAAGAGGGGACTTGGAGAAGAGAGAACTAGGTATGTGCTTATGGAAAGTGAAACTAATGTAAGGAAATTGGGGCAGTGTTTCATATGACCATGAGTTGCGGTGTTCAGCTACTTTTAGTTCCCCAATGCAGAGGAATGTTTCAATGGCTTATTTTACGGAACGATAGGTTGTGATGTAAGAAGCACAGAGAAACCTACATCTGCTTTCATTCTGTTTATGTAAACGCTGCACAGTTTGAAAGTTCTGAGCCTCACGATCTCAAGAAGGCTAACAGGTTCTCATCCACACACACACACACACACGCACGCACGCACGCACACACACACACACACGCACACCGTCCCCTTCACCCCACAGTATAACGGAGCCCTTTCAGCTGGGATCGAGTTCCCGTCAACATGCACTGAAGTGCGTGCCCAGCCCGTGACCCCTCCCTTCCTGAACGCTGTTACGTAACCGCCGTCACTGTTTGGGTCCGGCCCCCTGGCCTCCTGCCCAAAGCCTGCTGACTCTGCCCGCTCTGCTGTGGAAAACACGGCCCTCTCCAGCCTCCACGTGTCTCTTAAACCTGTTCCTGAGCCGGCGTTCACCCAGAGAGAACACAATGCACTTTTCCAATGCATTTTCACTGAGTGAGAGCTCAGCACCTTAGCTGGTGCTAGAATGTCCTGACACAAAGCCTGTTTCAGTCTGCTGCGCAACAGGACTGTGCTCTGTGGTGAAGGGACTAAGGACAGGCCTCCTGTGTCCCTCCATGACCTATCTCATAGGAAACCATGACAGGTCCTGCATGTGCAGTCCTGATAATTAGTTATGTTAATAAATAGCACCAGCCCAACCACAGCAGGGGCTCCTCATTGTGTTGAATGGAAAAGCAAGCTGATATTATCGAATGGATGACGTGTTAGCTGTAGCTCTGTCTTTCCCACGTTATTCCCTTGAACAGGACAGACTGTTCTCTATCTGCCGTATGTTTTGTCAGTGATAAGGGCCTTGCGCTTTGCCATTTTTACAAATGCTTCCGGTGCGTCAGCTGAAGCAGTTGACAATATGTTGCCAGTCTATGAACAGTGCCCATAGCAGCATGCCTTCCTCACAGTGGAGGAGTGCTAAATACCATAGTAACTAATCCCATAATAGCACGAGGAGGACTCTGGTTCACTCCAAAGGGAAGACATGATTGTCCCTGTTGGGAAAAAGAAAGGAAGCATATCTCCTGTGAGGAGAGACATGGTCATACTCACGGTGAAGATCCATTATTGTCCCCACTGGAGAAGAGCTGTGTTGTTCTGGTATTAGCACTTATATCAGCAAACTGACTGCTTAAATTTGCTGAATCTGGGCTTTTCTTTTCACATTAATTACATAAGGGAAAAGTCTTTGATCTGGATAATGAGAGGAAACTGATTTCCTGTAAGCTTACAGCGTTCGAGGCAATTCTTCAAAATCACTCATGCGCATACTGTGTGCAGGGCTGGAGGCACGCTACACAGATGTGAGAAATACACATATGTTCTGTTCACACATTTGTTTCAAATAAATCACACAGACCCTACTGCTATAAAAGGATAGCTCACCTTCAAAATGACCACAGTCCATTTATTTACTTTCCTCAAAGCACATTTTGCCCTGACAGAGGCAGCCCTGTCCACAGCTCCTTTCTTACAGATTTGATTCGCCCATCATTGAGACTCCTCTAGTTAAGGCAGTGATCCTATGTGTAGATGCCCATCCCCCTCCGGTTTGCTGTGAAGTGCCAGCTTTAGCCCGCAGGGCGATGCATAATTGGCTGCTGTGTCACCCAGGGAAGGGCGGTTCAGATGGCTTGGGATTGCCGTGTCTTCTTGCTCACTGGTGACCCCTGCTGGTTAACTGGGCTGCTGCAGTCTGCTTGCTCAAGCAGCAAATCAAGGCTTTTCCTTTGACTCGTGTCTGCACAAGCTTCCACTTTAGATAACTCATCACAATGACGTGATGCTCTATGCACAAGGTGTGCCATTGTTGCTTTATTGTTCAATGAAAAAACACATGTCCCAGCTTGCTAGGTAACCAGTCGCTGTATGGAGAGTGCTCACTGACTGGTTCCTGATTTGGGATCAGTAGAGGCATTCAAAAGGTCAGGGTAACATAAGAGTGTAACAGCGGAGCAGAGAAAGCTAATGAAATGCTTGTAGGATGCAGCCTGTTCAATTATCAATTATTTGGATATTGCTTCAGTGAATATCCAGCTGTATAAATGGATGCAATGTAAATGCTATATAAAAAGTTGTGTAAGTCGCTCTGGATAAGAGTGTCTGCTAAATGCATGTAATGTAATGTGTTATTTCCATTATGAGACATTGAAACCCCCAGTCCAGTGACGAGTGAGATCACTCTGTTCCCTTTCTGTTAGCACTCAAATTGACTGTTCACACTGCAACCAGAACTCATAACAGACCCTAAAGCAGGCTATGAAAACACTGCAAGGCCACTGTAATATGAGACCTGAGGAGGAGAGACTTCCCAGGTTCAGAATGCGTCTGTCTATGGGACATTCAGGGAGCCATCAGTAATTTGCTCTTTTATGCGTTTTTATTTTACATGTTGCAGAATAATCTTTGTGTCATATTTAGCTATTTAGAATGCGTTGCGTTTTGAGACGTTTTGGCTCAGAGTTTCTCTTTACACTGACTTTCCTGGGACTCATACTACGGAAACGGCTCTCTTGTGCGTCTCTAAGACCGCGTCTGGTTGCGCGTTCCTCACAAGAATGAAAATTTATTTCATACGAAGGCAACATGTTTCTTCAAAGTGTGATTATTTTTAGGCAGGTCCACAGCTATGAGGAAACTAATGGACGAATCAGCAGAAAAGGCGTATCAGGGGATATTATAAGTTGGGTGGCCCCAGTCATTCATTATTGGCATTTTCAGTTTTTCAGCTTGCTGTGTGCTTGGTATGTGAAACTAAGCACTGTCCCTGTTGGTCTTCTACAAACTTTGCCTTTGTTCAGAAAGCTTGAATATATATTATATTGTACTTTATTTCCAATTAAAGGCAGAATTATAATTAAAGGTAGAATACTGCTGCAGCTGTCACTGGAACCTTTTTAATCTGTATAGCTCTCATTGCACCAGTGAATCGCACAGTAAGTACCCAAATTTGGCTTAATCTGGTTATTTAGGTGGCTGATCGAGCTGTCTTAGCCAGGCTCTCGGTGTAGGCCTGTATGATTGATTGTTTTGTTGACATGGGCCGGGGAAAGATGAATTGCAGCTAGTTGTGGTTCACGGAAAAAATCAGCCCTTTATCTGACTGAGCAGCGGTCCTGCTAGCTTGCAGTAAATAGGGCGATTTTCCACCCCGTCTGGAGTCTGTAAATGATTGCAAATTACTGTGCTATCGGACCAGTGACTCTCTGCATGATTAGGGAGTGAGATGAAATCCCCGAGTTTTGCACATCTGTCGCGTCCTCTGGGGCGGCCGTGTGAAATGGGAAATTGGAGCATTGACGTGCCGTGCATGAAGTGCCGCAGCCAATCGTTCCTAAAATAGAACCGCGCTTTTATCTGAAAAGTGTAATTTAAGCACAAGCGCTTCCAAATACAGCCACAGTCTACTTTTCCCGGTTCAGCCACTCGCAGTGAATAAAGATATAACTCTGATGAATAGCCAAGGTCAGGGGAAATGAGCCAAGATGTTCGTTCATCTCGGTTCACATCGGTGCGTTTCTGAGATTCCTGCCTTTGTCTGTAGTCCTGCGTTATCTTGTGGAATGATCGGGTCACATGGTTAGAATGTACCTCACTTGTAGTTGACGTGTTTGTTTTCCTTTAACTTGAACTTCCGGCATTGAACATCATGGCAATGTGGTGGATTCAGTCAGCCTAATTCATTAAAATGCTGAGGCTGCAGTTTAACAGGAAGTTAGACATTTCTTGTTCTATCACTTAGTACTCCACGAGGGCAAACAATCTGCCTGGGACAATGAATATATTATAAATATTTATGATGTAAAATTGGATATCACTTTTTATTATGATAGTAAAGAAATACGTTTGTCAAAGTGGTTGACAAAGCAGTGGGTTTCCTCATTGATGCTTTTTTTAGAGTTGTACAGCTTTCACGATAAAATGATCGCTGTCATCAATAGTAATGAATAATGATGATCCTTTCACTGTTCTGTTCCTCAGATCCAGACATTTGGAGTGGAGGCACCATGCAAAACTGTAGAGGATCTCACCAGTGGGGTTGTAATGGCCCAAGTCCTTCAGAAAATGTAAGTGCACTTGTATTCCAAGATGTCCACTGTCTGTGGCCTCTTTATTAATGCTACATTTGCACATACACACTTTCTGTGAGTACCAGCTCTGCTTCTTGTTGAACGATTGGCAGGCGAGTGTCACTTTGGGTGTCACCTGTGATGTCAGTCACCTCTTTTCTGGGGTCTCCCATGCCTTACAGCTGTCCTTAGGTTGCTGATGTGCATTTTCTGTCTTCCAGTGTTTTTTGAAAACATCTGTTTTTCTGTTATGGATTGGACACCAGTTTTTCAGTTAAAACCTTTAATTAAAAGGCATTCTGTTTGTCAGGAGGAATATGAATGCATTGTTATTTATGTAAAAAATAACTTTAACCTCACTTGCCCTTGCCTTTCTGTGTCCATAAAGGTTTACTCAGTTTCACTCATTTTTGCCCACTGATTGCAAGTGATTTATATTCACTGTTTTTTTTTTTCCAGAGATATTGTATATTTTAATGACAGCTGGATAAGTCGGATTAAATCTGAAGTTGGAGATAATTGGAGATTAAAGGTATGATATGTTGTACATTTTTTAATTTTAAAATTAATTCTCACAATTGTACGTGTTTCTGAATATGTAAATATGTCTTTTCATTAAAAATCTTAATTTTTGTCATGAAAGCTTGTTTGTGTGCCTTTGGAGTGCCTTTGGACTTTGAATTAATCTTGTAAGGCTGTGATTGTTAGTTCTGTGCTCTTCATTAAGTAATCACAGTTTTGCACTTGCATAACCCTGTCACACTCCCAGAGGATCCAGTTTAAGGCAGTGCAGTCATGACTGAAACTCCATTGGCTGAATGATGTTTCTAATGCAAACACACAGGAAACTATCTCTAACCGACATCTGTTAGCCATTGTCACTCATTTCTGTCATGTTGTCTTCTAGGTCAGCAATTTAAAGAAAATTTTGAAGGGCATTTTGGACTACAACCATGAGGTAAGACAACAATGGTTTTAGTGTAAGTAAAGAAGATTTATAAAGACCAGGTCAAAACCTAGTATATGGCTGGACCTAACACACGTGATCCGGCCGACCAATGGTGTAACTTCATAACTCGGCCGACCAATGGTGTAACTTCATCACTCACTCACTCAGTCACAAACATTCGCGTTTGGCAGGCCTGGCCCCGCTGTTGGGGTCCAGCCAACAAACTTTTTTTTTGCTGTCAAACAGATATTGACTGTATCCTTTGCTGCCATTCTGAATGTATTTAGCATACCTGGCACAGTGAATATTTTTATTTTTCATTTTTATTCCTTCAAGCCAGTGGTTCAATGGCTGTGAGTCCCAGCCCTCTCTAACAGTGGCCTGACAGAGACATGGTCCCAGGTTGAATAGTGTGTGATAAGCTCTAAACGCCTGTTCAGTAAATGTGTCATTACATTACACAGTCTGATGCCCAGATTCTGACTGTGGCTTACAGCTTCAATATTGCAGGTGAAAGCATTTGCTGAATTTGACATGAATATTCAGAATTTTCTCCAAAATAAGTCTATAAATAAAACTATAAATAATAAAACTATAAATAATGGCAATGGACAGGTGAAACCTGCAATGCTGAAGACTGCAAGCCTTTCATTTCCTGCACATTTTGCCTGCCATCCTGCTCCACTGTAAAACCCCAGTCCAGGTTCAGGATTCCCTTCCTGAAGGATCCTCTTCCCTCCCCTCCCGCAGGTGCTGGGACAGCAGATCAATGACTTCACGCTCCCAGACGTCACCCTCATTGGGGAGCACTCCGACGCCGCTGAGCTGGGCAGGATGCTGCAGCTCATCCTCGGCTGTGCGGTCAACTGTGAGCAGAAGCAAGGTGTGTGGAGGCCGCCCTGGTCCACTGCTCTGTACGCTGGGCTGTGCAGCTGGACTGCAGAGCATGTCGCTGTTCTGAAGCTAGATAGGGGATGAACTGTAACAGTCTAGGGCTTTTTATAGGACTTGCCCTTAACTGAGTTGTTCATGCAGATGTACTAGGGCTGCCCTAACCTACGGACATCCTATAGATCACCTAGAGTTGTTATACTACCAGACCTCATATAGGTGTCCCAGAGTTGCCCTAAATCCAGACCTTATACAGATGTCATACAGTTGCACAAAACTACATACCTCATACAGATGTGCTAGAGATGCCCTAAACTACAGTCCCTGCTGAGGGCAGTGTTGCTGTATTCTGGTTCACATTTCTGCGGAATTCCATACAGCATTAAATAATTGATCCTGTGCTCAGTGCTTTTATCTTAGATGATTTTGGCCTATTGCCAGTCTGTTTGTGGATCTGCCTATTTAAGCTTTTACAAGTTATACAATTAAAGCATCATATTACCTACTGAGGCCCTGATTCAGTGTAAATGCACTGTTCTTAGTCTTCTCAATTAACTTTGATGTACAGTCAAGGACGATTAAATAAATCCAAATTTCCTGTATACTTAATGTTTGTTTATACAACCTAATGAGTTTTCAATTCGCTTAGAGAAAAGACAGGGGTATAATTAAAGAGAATATGAACCTTAATTTATTTTTGTCTGTAGTTGGAACTGTCTGAAATGTTTGTCATAGAGTGAAGTGCTCATATCATGATGAAAACTTAAACTCAAAGGGAAAGCTTGCCATGCAGAACATATTAGTGAATTAAAATAAACACCTGTCCAAGAACTAGAATCTTTGCCTAAAATCAATTAATCATTTATGTAAAAGATGATAAAAGACCAGAGACCTGTATACTGTAAAACTGAATTTCACTTTCTGTTGAGTCATTTATTGTTGACATTTTCCCTCTCTAAGGCAAAGGTGCTGTATTTGTACTGAACTTCAATTGAAACATACATTCTTCCCCTAACACTTAATATGCATGGGTCTGTTGCATAAATACAAAATTAAAACACAGAGGACTAAAAACTATGCTTTGAGCCTGTGATTGAACTTTATCTGAAATAAGTTGTCTGAATTGGCTTTTGTCTGAAGTGATTTTACCTGCATTTTACAGAATACATTCAGACAATAATGATGATGGAGGAGTCTGTACAGCATGTTGTTATGACAGCGATCCAAGAGGTAATCATTTTTCACATTAATTGACAATGTCTGCTTGTATAGTTTGCATAGAATTTGAAAACTTGGAGAGCAACAGTATTGTAGAAACTGATGTAATGCATTTTAGATCTGTTTATATAAAACCTTACGATGCAACTACTAATATTATGTCTTTCCTTTGTAGCTGATGAGCAAAGAGACCCCTGTTATGGCTGGAAACGAGTCGTACGTGGACCTTGACAGACAGGTAATTTCATCTGCTTTCTTCAGTATCTGTGTATTTATGGACCATGGATCCCACTGTTAAATTAATCTTGTCCCAATAGCAGACTTTGAGTTGTGATTGAGAGTTTGAAATGCCTACTGTAATTTTTAATCATGAACCTTTTCCTTGGTATGGCCTATGGAAAAAAAAATGTTCATAATGTGTATTGCTTCTATCCCCATTGCTTTGTATTGTATATGTAGTCTTATTGTCTTGCATAGTATGTTGTCATATCGACCTATGTAATGTGTGTATCCTGTTTTGCACCTGTAATAATGTGTACCTGCCCAGGGACTACAAATGCAAATTAGCTAATTGGCTGACTCAGGTGCAACTGCTATGTTGTGCCTGTCCCTGTTAAATAATGTAATAAACTACTGCACTTCTGCACTGCTGTCAGCGTAACAGGAAAATCATTTCTGTTCCCACGCCAGCTCAAAAAAACTGTGGAGGATCTCAATGATGCTTTGGCCACCAAAGAAGAAATTGCCCAGCGATGTCACGAGCTGGACATGCAGGTTGGATAAACCATGCTTTTATGACCGTTTTTCTTTCATGATTTTATCAGATGCATTTTTATATGACATTGCCATTTCATTTATATACACAATCATACTTATATCATACATATATAACCGTTTAGCTTTTTAAAATATTTTGAATAAAGCACAAAGTAAAATTTTTTGAACTTTGGTACTTTTATGTTTTTCCATATAGTTCCAATATAATCCCCATGTCGTTATGCATTTTTGGAAAGCCATATTGTATTTACCCATGAAGTTACCTGGATTGTTTATACGAAATCATCAGTAAAGTCAGTTTAGTTTGCTTGCCAGCTAAGATTTACAGTGCAAATCTGCATTCCAAGGATGCCCTAGATGGTCTCTAATCCAGAGGAGTCAGGCCTACTGTAGTCAAAATTGACTCTGGCAATTATGTTCACACTGCAGTTCTGATTAGAAACTGTTGCACTCAATTTAAAACAAGCACTTGTCAGCATTTTGAACCAAAAGACTAAATTCAGAATTTAACGAAGATGATCGGACAATGTTCCCTGATAATAAAGAAAATAGTGTGGATTAGTCACAGCATTTTCCCGACCTGCCATTCCTGAAATGTTTATTTGAATGGAGCAGTGCTCTAGTCTTATAGATTTTTTTCACTGTGTTTTCTCTCTTTCTCCCTCTCTCTCTCCCTCTCCTGTCTTTCTTGATTTTTATTGAATCCTTGCCTGTGGTAACCTCTCCACTCTGCCTTCCTTTGAAGGCATACCTTGTTCAAGAGGAGCGAGATAGACTGAGGTTAGAGTATATTGAACTAGAGGAGAGGGTAAATTCTTTTTCTTCTCTTCTTGGTGTTGGCTTCTGAAAGCCCTGGATTCACCACCTGCTCTTAACAGCATCCCTGGCCAATCCAGGCTCTTTAACATCCCTGTGTGCGCATCAGATGTCCTGTCTGACCCTGTTCTGTCTGTCTGACCACGCCCCCCGACTAACGCTCTCTCGTCACGCAACTCTGAGCGATAGAGGAATCCCTGTTACCACAGTAACACGCAACACTCAAGACCTGTGCGCTGTCATTGCTTCTTGGAGAGAACCCTGTGTTAGAAAAGTGTCTTGTACGGTAACGTTTATTATGAATCAAATGGTTGCCCCCAGGCTATGAACCAATGAATGAATGAATGTTTGTTTTGTGGTGAATTTATGTGTTGACAGTTTTGGTTTTGTGTAGAAATGTCCAGAGGGTATTTACTTGTTTGAATAGGATGATTTATTTGGGGTGATACTGCTGAAACCAGCATACTGCTACAGCAGTGTGTAAAAACATTGGTGTAACTCGAAGAAAGCTATGGTTCAACAGTTTGACAGAAGGCAGTGTCTGATCTGATTCCTTCAGTGACAGTTCATTTCTCTATGGAAACCAATGTAAAACGTTCCCTCCACCAGTTCTTAAGGACTAAAAAACTATTCTGGCCCCTTACCTTTTAGTGCTTGTAATTTCAATCTTTGCTAATCCTGTTGTGCAGGAATTTAGTGATACTGGGCATGCTTTTCTTTTTGTTGAAGGATTAGATGGAAGAAACCTGAACTGAAACCTGTTTGCCATGGTTAGACATTTGTGTGTGGTGCTTTTTGTTTAATTATTAAATATTATGGTGAACAGAGAATATAGTCATGTAGTGTAAAGTCTATTTAAATCTGCAAACAGGGTGTTGGGTGACCACGTGTGGGCAGTAATGCCTGTGCATGCCATTGCTTAGGGTCTACCATCATGTAGAACTGTGTAGGAATATGACACCATTCCACAAGAAGTTCAGTAAAACACACACTTGATGGAAGAGGGGAAGCTCTTTCACAGATGTTTGTCTGGAATACCCCATATGGTCGGCTGGATTCAGATCTGGTGTCTGTGTAGGCCATGGCATATGGAGAGTGTCATTATGAGATATTACCTCGTCCGGACTGGGAAACTGTTCGTACCTGAACTAACTATGAATGTGTGTGCTTTGCTGTGCGCTGTAATGTTGTTCTGCTGAAATTTTTGGAAGTGAAACATTGCCACATACTGTAGGGCTCTTGTATTTCTCTTAATTCCCTGTTTATTTCGTGAGTATAAGAATACATAATAATGAGAACAGGCCGGTAGTCTAAAGTCTAGAGTTTACAGCCTTGTCAACATGACATTGCCAGCTACATTGTGGATTGACACCTCAGTGAACCCTACCTCCCCAACCGTTAGCCTGAGTAGGTGCCTTAAGTCCTTTCTTGTTTCTTTTACATTTAACACCTAGAACCAGTTTAGTTGCCTTGCTCTCTAGGCTCTCTGGAACAATCTTACATACAGAAGTTATGTACACCCCTCCCTACCACCTGGGGCCTGTATCACGAAGCAGGTTTACAGAGTTTGCTGGATATCTGCCCTGAGTAAAACCCGGAGCAGCTCGCATTCTATCTTTAATTGGCAAAATAAACTCAACATCATAATATTTAGAAAGTTTGGCAAGCAGTTTTATGGATTATGTATGTCATTTTGTCCTATATATTTTATATTTTGTATGTTTGTGTGTGTTTTCTTTCATTTGCACACAATTCATAGTTTTTGAAATTACTTTTTTTTAAAAGTATGCTTCCGGTCTGGATTTTGTTTGTGGAGGCCTTACTTGGTTTTACTAATTTCTAAATGTTGTCAAACATTTGTTTAAAATCTAGTCAGTTGTTAAATATTTTCAGTCAAAAACAGCAAAATGAGGGAAATATATTGTATGCAATGGCTATGCATGTTTATGTATTTTGACAAGACTTTTCAAAAGACAGTTACCCTATAAAAATAATAAATATAAGCATATATATTATTTATTCCCAATAATCATTCAGTGTTGACATTTTTGGATCAATATCATCCAGTATTGTTTTCAACAGTGATAATGCTGCCAGTTGAAACGACTCACATTGAGTGCTAGTAGCTATAGCCATGGAATGTTTCCGCATTGATTATCGGTTTGGAGCAGTACGTGCACATTTTGTCATGCATAGCTCCTAGGGAATTTTTGTTTCACCTAATACAGCCTGCTTCTCCCCGATTTTGATTGTACTAGTCTTTTCTCATGAAAATAAACGTTGCCAAACTAACACCACACTTTTTTTTTCACTCCACTTCTTTTGTTTTTGTGAGGCGTTTATGAATGGATGCTTCACGTTTGGACCCTGGGCCTCACACAGACCGTCCAAATTGCATGTCACCATATTTCCACTAAATCACAATTTGTTTTGTGTATTTACATTATTTTTTGTGGGTGTGTGTTTTCATGTTTCTAATTTAAAAGTCAGTTAATTACTGTCATTGTGAAACCCAGAAGTACATATGTATATTAGCTGGAACATTCATAGCTAAACAGATGGCTGAACAGCTATTCATAGCTAAACGGTCTACCATCTCAGGTTTATTAGGTAATGACTATCAATGAAATTGTTTTTATAACTGAATGTTAACTTGATTCATTTTATTAATGATGGGATTGCTATTGGTCTATGAGCTTGTTTATATAAGTTGGCTTAACGATGTTCTCATTAACCTCTCCAAGTGTTCCCATAGTCTTAGCAATGCTTCTGTTGGGGGAATATTTACCATTCTTTGAGTCATTTGTCCCAGAGTAGTATTTTCAAAAAAGTTAGTGCATTAATCCTATTGGAGGGAACATACTGTTTTATTATTTTGGTGTGGATAACTTTGAGAGGAAAATATATATATATATATATATATATTAGCTTTAGCTTTTACTGCATTGAATGTAGTGACTGCAAAGTATTGCTATCATAGATGCTTTGTTAAGATTAATCTCTTTAATTATTTATACAGAAATTATGGTTAACTAACTGTGAACACAGTGTTTGTTGTGAATCTATAATATTGGGGTAAGTTCATAGATAAGCTGTATCTCCAGTAACAGATATTTGCCAGTTGCACATCTGCTGTTTATCGTAAAGCCCCAATGAAGCCGTAGAGGAAACAGAGAGCAGGAACCTTCAGCTGCTCCTTGCGCTCTTTCCCTTGTTTTAAAGCCTACTGTAGCATGTTAGTTCTTAGCTGTTTACACCATCTCGGAGAGGTTAATAGACACCGACGGAGAAGTGGCTCCTGGTTGTGGCACATCTTTAAGGCTGTCATGTCCTCTGTTGGCCTGTAGGTGGCAGCTCTGCAGGAGGAGAAGGGCAGCCTGCTGGCAGAGAACCAGGTCCTGATGGAGCGGCTCAACCAGTCCGACTCCATGGAGGACCTGAACAGCCCTGCCGGGCGGAGGCACCTGCAGCTGCAGGCCCAGCTGGAGCAGCTCCAGGAGGAGACCTTCAGGTATGGAGGAGGAGGAGGAGGAGGAGAAGGGGGAGGAGCGCTGTGAAGGAACCGGTTCTCATGGCTCTTCAGATCTGATTTCACATACGCCCTTATTAAGGGTTTAGAGTGAAATCATGCGTTTTTGTGCAACGTGGATTCAACAGCAGCTCTGAACAAGCAGTACATTAAAATAGACTGGGAGCATAAAACATTATTTCTCATTAGAGACCACCCTTTTCACCTCTTGCAGTGAGCTTCGGCTGGTTTTGATGGGCTGTCCAGCGTAGTATGCGAAATGGTGCGGCTACACTTAACTCAACATCTTTCAAATTTCATTTTACATGGCCATAAAAAAGGCCGGGAGCGATACTTGGTGTTTTCTAAAGAGATGAGCATTGCTTTTACTCTGTTTACAAAATCAATCGCGGGCATCTATTGATTCTCGCCCTTGCCAAAGGGCTCTGTTAACAATGCAGATACTGTGCATTGAGCAGATTAAATGGCGCAGACACATTTAATGGGCTTTTGAGCTGCAGACGCTCCTGATTTAGGAGGCTGCTCTGCGTCCGGCGCGTAAAGAAAGCAGGAGACTAACGGCCGCTCTCACGCCAGGGCGTCTGTCTCAGACGCGGGGCACCTGAGCTGGGACTGCCTGCCCCTCCCTCCCTGCCTGTACCCCCGGGCCCTGAGCCCGCTGCCGTGGGTGTCCCAGAGCAGGTAAAGCGCTCCCCACCTGTGCTCTTCACCGGTGGGGGTTCCTCTGCACCCGCGACGCAGGGCTCGGTGGCCCGGTTAAAGGGCACTGGCTGGCACTGCTGGTGTTGGCTGGTAAAAAAAAGGGCCAGCACTCCTGCCATGCACTGGGTGTGCGCAGTCACCCCCCCCCCCCCCCAATCACACGCCACCTTTCCCCGCTCCCCGTCCGGTCAGGCCCGTGAGCGCTCTGGGGCCCTGACGTGCACACGGTGTCTCTGGCTTTTTCAGGCTGGAGGCCTCCAAGGATGACTACAGGATACGCTGCGAGGAGCTGGATAAGGAGATCGTGGAGCTGAGGGGGCAAAACGAGGAGCTCACCTCCCTGGCAGACGAGGCGCAGTCCCTGAAGGATGAAATGGACGTGCTCCGGTGAGTGGCTTTGACAGCTCCGTACAGCCACGCTCCAACAGCTCAGTGCCATTTCCCTCGGCTCAGAACTTTGTCCTCTTCCTGAACAGTGGGGAACTGGATCTTTGGAGTGTGTGCTCTCTGTTCACTGAAGAGTCATATTAAACGCTTTAGGGTTTGAGTGAAAGAAAAGTGGACACCACAGCTTTCAGGGACAAAGATCGCCCAACCCTGTTCACTATAACACTTGTACTCTGATGACTTACGTTGTGTAGATACAACTTTTGCTTTCAACTCAAGTGTCTTGTATATTGAATGAGTGTGAAATGGCTCAGATTAGTTATTTTCTGTCAGTACTTAATCAAAGGGACAGCATTAAGAAACTTGATAAAAGAAAAATAGAACTTGAATGGATGGCCAAAGATGCCTGTGTTTGGAAAGTTCCTTTCCTTACAAGACAATGTTTAGGTGATCAGCACTGATAGGGTAATCTTCATTAGTTAACAAGAGTTTTTTATTTTATTTTTTGGGACAGACACTCCTCTGACAAGGTGTCCAAGTTGGAGGGGATGGTGGAGTCATATAAGAAGAAGCTGGAGGACCTGGGGGATCTGAGGAGGCAGGTGAAGCTGCTGGAGGAGAAGAACACCCTGTACATGCAGAACACCGTCAGCCTGGAGGAGGAGCTGAGGAAGGCCAACACCGCCAAGGGACAGCTGGAAACGTACAAGAGACAGGTATCAGAAACACACTGAGACAGGTATCAGAAATGTACAAGAGACAGCTATCAGAAACACTGAGACAGGTATCAGAAACACACTGAGACAGGTGTCAGAAATGTACAAGAGACAGCTATCAGAAACACACTGAGACAGGTATCAGAAACACACTGAGACAGGTGTCAGAAATGTACAAGAGACAGCTATCAGAAACACACTGAGACAGGTATCAGAAATGTACAAGAGACAGCTATCAGAAACACACTGAGACAGGTGTCAGAAATGTACAAGAGACAGGTATTAGAAACGCACTGAGACAGGTATTAGAAATGTACAAGAGACCGGTATATCTGCTTACTACAAAAACATGCACGCACATATGCATGCGTTTACACACACGCTCGCGCACACACACACACACGGCTGGACTTGCTGCCTGACTCTTTGCTGGTCTTTGTCCGTACAGGTGGTAGAGCTTCAGAACAGACTGTCAGAAGAGTCCAAAAAGGCGGACAAGATGGAGTTTGAGTACAAGCGCCTGAAAGAAAAAGTAGACTCTCTCCAAAAAGAAAAAGATGTAATTCTTCTTAATATTATTCCTCTTTGCATCTCATATTGATATGTTTCCACATGCAAGTCAAAATTAATGCTGAAAATCCATGGCAGTTTTCAGGCTGTAAAGACATTTTGGCTCCATGTAGACTGCTTTGTTTTTTTGTATTGCTTTGATAACTGCGATGCACTGTTACCTTTGGAATGGAAGTGAAGTTTAACATTTGAAATGGACTGCCTCTGTTTGGGTGGAGGGTGAGGGGTTCACACATGGTGTCTGTGGAGATGTTTTCCCTCCCTCCTGCCACTGCTGGAAAAGAGCGCATTTTAGAGCACTGGTGGCAGATTGGATCTCAGCCCTCTGATCCTGTTGCGCTCGGAAATGGAGTAAACGTCCTCAGCTGATGTGCTGGGCAATGTGAGCGCAGCATGCATGTGCGTGTGTCTGAGTGTTTGCGTACATTTACGTGTGTGTGTGTGTGTGTGTGTGCGTGTGCGTACTTTCAGCGTCTGCGGACAGAGCGAGAGTCTCTGAAGGAGACCATCGAGGAGCTTCGCTGTGTCAAGGCCCAGGAGGATCAGCTCACTCCAGGTACAGCATTGGCCGTCTCTCTCTCTCTCTCACACACACACACACACACAACACACACACACACACACACACACACACCGTACATTCAGCATCTCCACTGGGGAGTCTTATCAGTTCAGTCTGAGTCATCTGGAGTCATGCAGGTTCAGTGCCCTTGAGCAGGGTACCACAGGGGCTTCTCACCTGAACCCTCAGGTCTAAATCCACTGTCTTTTTTTGGCAAATGTCTCACGCTGGATATGCACCAGCCAGCAGTGCTTACTGTATTCCTGCATGGCTGCAAATCCACTGCCATCCGCCTCCCCCCATATCTGTCTGTTGTTGGCCAGGCTGGTCTCTGTAAGATCGACAGAAGGCCAGTACGCTCCTGTGGGACCTCCTCCATTTTGTGCAGAGATGCACAGTAGTACCTGCTGCACAGCTCACGTCAGCTAATGCCTTCAAGATTCAGCGCTCCCTCGGTTCTCCCTGGAGACCCTGTGTTCCCCAGCACAGATTTAGAGCGCAGCTGAAGAGTACTGGCCAGGTCACACGTCCAGTGATGATTGGTTGCAGCAGGATGGGTTTAAAGGGAATCCCAGATTTTCTTTGAAAATGGACAAGTTGTCTGTTTTAAAGTTAGTGTGCTGTACGTCTAATGACTGAAACATCATTTGTAACTGGTCTTTTTAATGAAATTTGCTGGATATAAGCTATATATATAGTAGTATTTAGGTGCAGTCAATTTTAAAATTCTAATTATTCCTTTATCTATTTCCTCATAAATTCTGGCCCTTATTTTAACAACCTCACAACAAGTTTAGAGATCTTTGAGATTATTACATGGATGAGCGTGTTTCCATACTTTCAAAATATTTCGATGTGTTTCAGCTGTTTACATTCTCATCTTTAACTAAGCTGCACAAGGCATTGCAGGGACACAAACATTCTGATCAATCGATTAAATGCCAGATTCGTCCATCCAAAGGTTTTTCTCAGATTTGAAATGATTGGTGTCCCTGTCCCCTGTTTAAATGGAGAGACTGGTATAAATGGATCCTGAGATGATGTTCTGAACGCTGGCATTGATCAGTGTGCTTTACTCCACCAGGCTTGGTTCCTCTGGGCAGCAGTGAAGCCTCAGACTTGCTGGCAGCCGAAAGCGTCACACCTGAGATTCGGTATGAGCGTTTATCCCTCTGAAAAGAGTCTGGAACGCCTTCCTGCAATCCTCTCTTCTCCTGCTGCTTTTTCTCTGTCAGATTCTCTATTGTGACATAAGAAATAAGTAAAGGTGCTCGTCACAATTTCTTTTATGCTAAAATATGTATAATATATATTGTGACGGTGTTAATGCATTTGAACAGACATTAGCAATGATACATATTTGTATTACCGTTATATATACTTTTTTTTAGGGTTGCTTTAGGTATGTTTCCAGATTATTAGCTGTGGGCAGCCTGATGTAATACTTGTGTCATGTCTAAATGCTGTTATATTATTTCTGCTATGACCTACATTCAGAATTGCTGCAGTTGCTAAATTCCGTCCTGCAAACGCTGCATATATTTGCTTGGAAAGCGGGTCACTCCGGTGTACTGGGCCAGTTGATGGGTTTCGCCTTCATGCTGCATTCTTTCCGGCCTGTTTGTGAGAGCACTGCAGCTGTTTAAATGGCATGCGTGAGGGAGAGGGGATGAGCTCGGCACGTGGAGGCTGCGTAAGCAGGAAGCCGACTCCGCTCCAGACGCTGGAGTTGCATCAGCTTGTCTTCGGCTGCTTTACATTAGTGACGGCTGGCGCCCGTGCCGTGTGCAGCGGGAACAGAAAACTGAGTAGCAGGCGCGGCGTTAGCGCAACCCGCCTGGCCGCGAAAGGCCTCGTGCTTCATAAGCGCAGTCCTGCCAGGCCGTTGAGCACCGTGCGTACACACTGCTTTTTACGGTCTGCATTGACAGCGGCGTCTTCCCTGTGGGTTGATCGCTGTGCGGCCCCACAATCTGTGTATTGGGTTAAACTGGGATGGTATTTCTGGCGATTTGTGTATGGTGCTAGAACAGAGTAAACTGGCTGGGCTGCACGTCCCTGACCCAGTAGGAGCACAGCTTCTAGACGAGGATTCCATAACTCCTGGAGAGCTCTCTGCTGGCTTCATGGGCACTAGCCACTTAATCTGTTAGAGCTGGCGATACGTCTTTAACTGGAGTTGGGTAGCTTATTGGAGCCAGGAATGAGAGGTGGAAAACCTAAACACAGGCCAGGTTTCCTGCTGTGTCATGCTAGCATAATGCATCCAAGCGTAGGGATACCAATCATACGGTCATATGTCTACTGTGTGGTCCTGCTGGCGAGGAGAACATTAACCAGGGTAGCGTGTGCGTTCTGCAGGGAGAAACTGATCCGCTTGCAGCACGAAAACAAGATGCTGAAGCTGAACCAGGAGGGCTCAGACAACGAGAAGATCGCCCTGCTGCAGAGCCTGCTGGAGGACGCCAACAGCAGGAAGAACGAGCTGGAGACGGAGAACAGGTACGGAGAGCCCGTACAAGGATCAATTCCACACACTCTAGCACATTAGTGTTATTCCAGAGAGTTAGCATGGTAGCATTGTTCCAGAGTGCTGGTCCATAGCTCGGTAGGCTTCAGGACATACTTATTCCAGAACATTAGCACACTTGCGTTATTCCAGAGTGTTAGCACATTAGCATTATACCAGAGCCTTGGTCCCTAGCTGGGTAGGCTTCAGCACATACTTATTCCACACACACACTAGCACGTTAGCATTATTCCAGAACATTAGCACACTTGTGTTATTCCAGAGTGTTAGCACATTAGCATTATACCAGAGCCTTGGTCCATAGCTCGGTAGGCTTCAGCACATACCGATTCCACACACGTTAGCACACTACCGTTATTCTAGACTAAGCATTAGCACATTACCATTATTGTAGAGCGTTAACACATTTGCACTATATCCACTGCACGCTACCGTTGTTCACAGTGACTCGACTGTGTTTAATCTCTCTGTTTCAGACTGGCGAACCAGAGACTGTTGGAAGGCCAGTCTCAGGTTGAGGAGCTGCAGAAGTCGCTGCAGGAACAGGGCTCAAAGGCGGATGATGTGAGTATCCACGGCAGCTGTTGTGCTGCTAAATGCAGTCTGGTTTCAGTGGCGTGTTCAGTGGCTTTCCAGGGGTAAAATAACTATTACTTATAGTGAAAATATGAACTGCACTAAACATCAGTCTGGGCCTTGTTTAACTAATATGACTATTAACAGTACTAACATGCTAACAGTTAATGCTATGCAGCAGGCCGGTATTTTGTGGACTGTCTTAACCTCTATCTTCATAACTGACTTCTTAATGTGTTGCTTTTTGAATGAGCTTCATTGAAGAACCAAAATTGGGTCGGTATATTATTCAGTGATTAAAGCGATTAGCTGCATTTTGACTTCTAAAGACTTCTAAAGTCAACAGCCTGACCAGAAATTGGCCATTTTTCTTTTAGAGTTGATTGTAACTATGACAGGATGATCTCCTTCCTCATTTAGTTCTTGCTATCTTTTTAAAGAGCCATGTCATACTAGCGCCTACAGTATGGTGTGCGTTCATCCGCGTGCAGGCGTGCGTGTGTGAGTGTTGGCGAGTTCCTGTCATTCCTGTGATGTTGTTTATGTTTTAGCTCGGCAGCGGGGAGACCTCGTTATTCACACCCACAATGTGGACCCTAGAACCCCGGGGTCTAGAAATGGCCTCTAAGTGTTGGTGATAGGAACCCCAGGAGGAGTGACGTGCATGTGTGTGAATATACACGAGAGCCTCTCTGGTTCTGCCTCCCGCCCACCACCTCCTCCTGCTGCTGCTGCTTCACTAAACGCCTCCAAATTTAGGCCTCTCCTCTTTGGGTTGCTGGTGTCCTGCGGCGAATCAGTGCTTCTATCCTATTCCCTTATGCCTCCCCTATAGGCTATTGTAAGCACGGCTAGCGATGCGTTCCCTGTGGGACTTGGAGAAGGGAAAGGGGGAAGTTATAAGGAAAAAGTAACCCTCAGGGAAGGTGTGCGTCTGGGCCTCTTTGCCCTGTGTAACTCTCTCTGAAAAGATGTGCTGAATCTGCATGCACCTCGCTGCTTCCAGCTAAATACTCTCCCAGGGGTTCCACACTGAGGTAATCACCAGCCCTGTTTTGGGAAACTGCACACAGTGCTCCTCCAGGGAATATTTCACGCATCCTCATTAGCCCTGATCTTGGACCGATTCCCACATTTGCTCAATCACCCTTGTGAGTAGATCAGAGCCTATCAGGGGTGCATCTGTGAGAACTTCATTGTTTACTGAGACAGCAGGTCTGTGGACTCTGTATTCTCCAGTAGTTCTATGTCTGTGTTGCATTATTGAATTTGTTTCGAGTTTGCCGCTGTTACCAATTTTTATACACTGGTTAAGAATCCTGGGTGTTGGTGGTGGTGAAGTAATGAAATGTCATTGCACTGCTGATTGTCTTGGATGTCTTGATTCACTTTGTTTTGATGCACAGTTCACATGTTGCATCTGTTCATGTCTGATGATCTTCAACTCATTCTTGTAGAAATTCTGTAGAAGGACACATCAGCTTTCATGGTCAAATCAAGATTGCAAGAAATATTTCAAGAAATCAAGATGTGTCTTTTAATTATTTTCTCTGCTCTACTTTTATATATTATCCTGTATCCGATGTGTATCTGTTAACACAAGGGAGGGAAATAGACTTTTTCCCCTGTAATGCTCTTTAAAGAGCGGTTCCAGCAATCACTGATCGGGCCACACTTGTTAATTTCAGTCATATCACGATAATTTCATCATAATAAACATGCGGAAATATCCACTGCTTTGTGATGGCAGTTGGTATTCTACAGCCAAACATTAAGGCTGGCATCGTCCTTATGATTCATGTGCATCATCAGTGTCATTTCTCTCCCTAGCTGTGATGGCTGTGTGTCTATGCGTTGTCTCTTTAGAACAAAGGCTACATTAAATCCAGGTTTATTAGTGCTGTCTGTTGCCCTCTGCTGGAGAGCAAAAGAACTTTCAAATGCATTTGCATTTCCACAGTATCACATTCTGCCCCATCTAGGGTTCCGACAGTGCCCTGCCTTATGTGCCAAATACACACCGTAATATGTTTTATTGACCTCTAATGTTCAGATGCCAGCAGAACGCTCCTCTATGATTCAGTAGGCACTTGCCCTTAAGCTTACATAAGTCATCTAGAAACAGGCCGCACTTAATTTTAAAATAAACCCCTTTTACCCTTCAGCTAGGGGTGATGGACTCTCAGCAGTCGAGCCCATAATTCTGACTTTGATTCCGAGAACAGATGAGAGTCCAGCTCATTGCCCTGCCTGTCACACGCGGGATGTATGCTACCGCGTCAGGCAGCCTGGAACGGGGTCACGGTGAACTGCAGGTGATGAGTTAGACGGCGGCCAGAAAGTGAGCAGTCATCCGAGCCAGCACATCGATCTGAAGCTGTGATTAACGGGGCTCCTGGACAGATGCTGAGTGCTGGTTTATAGGCAGCTGTGGAGAGAGGCCGTAAATGAACTGTTACAGGAATATTCTGCCCTTACTTTTCACCGTCGGTTCAGGGGGAGGGTCCTCCTCAAATTGACCAAATTAGGTTCTCGTTCATAAATATAAAAACTTTTCAAGCATCCCTATTACCAAGTTTTTCATGCATGAATAGCGGCAGCAGTCAAATATAATACAAAAATAATGGAGTATAACTCCAACAACCAGCGACATTATTAGCATGCTTTCTAACATTTAGAAGTGACCATAGGAAGCCATTTAGTGTGTATTAGACCATTTCAGTTTTATGTGAAACCACTGAGTTTAAGCTTGCAAACTACAATGTATATTTCAATAACAAATAAAGGAGGCTGCCGCTGTTCAACTGTTTAAATTGCCTTTTCTTTATGTACATCTATGTAGAGTTGTGTGGGACATGAAGTTCAATACAGTACTGAGTTTATATTTCATGTCTTCCAGCAGAGGGCACCAACGGCACATTAAGCTACTTGATTTCTGACTGGGGAAAAAAATCCATGTTCTAATTCTATTCTTATCTGTTTCAGTCAATAATTCTGAAGAAGAAGTGTGAAGAGCATTTGTAAGTATGAGTGTGTGTGTGTGTGTGTGTGTGCAAGACTTTATTTGCTATCTTTTTTGTATTTGTCTTCAATATGATCATCGGGTTTTGCTGAAGACCCATTCTTTGTGCCCTTATTTTTATTTTTTTTTAAACAGAGAGAAACTTCGTGAAGCGTCCAGTGAACTCCAAAAGAAGAGTGCTGTCATTGAAGATTTGGAGCCAAAATATAACCAAAGTTGTGAGTGCAGTTGTGCTTGGTGGAGTCTGCCTTTTGTAATTGTATGCCGTGTGCATGAAATATAGCGCAGAACATTACATTTTTGTCTTTTACCCACTTTTATTTACTCCAGCCCAAAAAGTTGAAGAGTTGGAGGAGGCCTTAAAAAAGAAAGACGAAGAAATGAAACAAATGGAGGAGAGGTATAAAAAATACCTGGAAAAGGCCAAGAGCGTGAGTACAATTTAGACCACGATGCAATTCAGTTTCAGCTACTGTTCCCCCATTCCCATCCAATATGAACTACTGTCCCTGTATTCCTATTCATTCTCAGCTACCACCCCCAGATTCCTGTATCAACCACTGCACTCAGATTCCCATTAATTTTGATTAATTTTAAACTACAACCCTTATATTTTTGAAACTACAACCCCCACATTCCTATATCAACTACTGCTCTCAGATTCCATTTCATTACCACCTGCCACTCCCATGTTCCTATATCAACTACTGCTCTCAGATTCCATTTCATTACCACCTGCCACTCCCATGTTCCTATATCAAATGCTGCTCTCAGATTCCCATTCATTTTAAACTACAGCACCCACATTCCTATATTGGCTTACGTTACTGCTCCCAGATCCCCATTCATCTTAAACTATCTCCCCCATGTTTCCATAGTATCAGCTACTGCTCCTAGATTCCCATTCATTTTAAACTGCCACCTCCATGTTCCCATATCAACCACTTCTCCCAGATTCCCATCCATTTTAAACTTATCTCCAAGCTCAATCCTATAGGAAGTCCTACTCCATGTCCTCAGTCAGTATAAACTGTTATCACTGTTTTTTTTTTGTGATGGTGCAACATAATCAGTTGCACTATAAATTGAAGATATACCTATTGGAAGTTAAATCATTTTGCCCCTTCATGTTCTGAAGAAGAAATTTGCTGTATTCATATGAAAATCGTATTCAGGCCATTCTTCTGAACACACGTTTGGAATATGTGCTCAGAATGTTTTTCTTCACGGCTTTATCACAGTGAAGTGCGCAGATGGCTTTATTCAGAGCAGTGAGAAGTGCTTTCTCCCATGTGAAGCCCAGCTGTTGTTTCTCCGCAGGTGATCCGGACCCTGGATCCCAAGCAGAACCAGGGCTCGGCCCCAGAGGTGCAGGCCCTGAAGAACCAGCTGCAGGAGAGAGAGCGCATGCTGCATTCTCTTGAGGTGGGGACCAGGCGTGTGTGTGTGCGTGCATGTGTGTGTGTGTGTGTGTGTGTGTGTGTGTGTGTGTGTGTGTGTGTGTGTGTGTGTGTGTGTGTGTGTGTGTGTGTGTGTGTGTGTGTGTGAATGGTTTCCTCACTGGGGTCAGGTTGAAATATTATGAAGTATTGACATCTGTATTCACTGCTAAATCCATTTTTAAATCTTGGTCACTGCAGGTTCATTAGCTTTTTGTGGCCAGATTTTGAGGCAGTTTTGACTTCAGGGTTTGGTGCTTTGCTTTCTACATAGCATATGTATATTAACACACTCATTTAACCCACACAGCTTTTTTAAGCAGAGGCATTGGTGTAGGACGTTGATTAATGTGTTTGACCGCAAATGATCTGCTACTCCAAATGCCTCTTTATGCTTTTGGGCATATTTCCTCTGTGCGTGCAGAGGAAGGGGGCTTTGCTTTATCCCAAAATGCACACACGTGCACACACACTATGGACTACACTTCCAGAATGTAGCTGCAGGGGCAGATCAAGGTTCATGTTTACAGGACACGGTACCTTAGCAGCATTTTGTGCTGTTTCCACACTGGCCCGTAATCCTTTTATTTCTGGCCTGCAGTCCTGCCCCTGAAGAGCTTCATCCTGTAGTGGCTGTTGTCAGTAGTTCTCTCTGGAAGAGGCCTTTGAACCTCACTTCCTGAGTGCCTGCATTACTGCGCTGCCCTCGTTGCGAGGAATTTCCTGTTGATGGCCGTGTCCTCTCCTCCCTCCACAGAAAGAATATGACAAGACGAAAACGCAGCGAGACCAGGAGGAGAAGCTCATAGTCTCTGCCTGGTACAACATGGTGAGTGGCTCGTGACTTCAAAGTCATTTTTGTGTTTATGATGTGTGTGTATGAAGTAATTTTAAAAATGAATTTCCTTACTGTTGCCAAAGATAGACTTTAATGTGTGACAGGTTAAATGACGGGGTGTTGAATGTCAGTATGTCAGTTGTGTTTAAATCTGGGATCAGACCTATCAGTAGTGCAGTTAGCGCAGTTTCTGAGGGCTGTGATGTGGAAGCAGTCTGCTCCCCCCTGAAAAGGCCCCCTCTCTCCCCCTCCCCCCCCCTCCCCAGGGCATGGCGCTCCAGAAGAAGGCTGCGGAGGACAGGCTGGCCAGCACGGGCTCGGGTCAGTCCTTCCTGGCCCGCCAGCGACAGGCCACCAGCGCCCGCCGAAACTACCCGGGGCACGTGCAGCCGGCCACGGCAAGGTAGAGAGAGACGGGGGGGCCCATGGGGGGCCCACGGGGGGTGTCCGCCAGACGCCTGCCCGCCGAGCCTGCCGCAGCCATTCAGGACATAAATCCTCACGTGCCGTGTCTTTTCTCCCCCCCCCCTCTGTTTGCCTAACACTAAATACTGTACGACTCGAGGATTTGTGTTGTTTCTGTCATTCATGCTATGTTTTTAAAGAACTGTCTACAACTGTCCTTTGTGTTACTTTGCCTGCCTGTCTGCCTTCCGGGTGCAGTGGATTTAAGTAGGGATGCCAGCGATTGGGTGAATTACCCAGCACCCCCTTCGTGATTCAGTTCGTGGTCAGAACACACAGCTAGCAGCCATGGGACTGGCTCACTTGAATCATTTTGAGTTACATTATTTATTATATAAACCAAGAAAATACTACCCTTTTTTAAAAAAGCTTTCTAACATGTTTTATGCAGTAGTTATTGTGCTTCAGGATACAGTTTTAGTTGCAAGTAGTCTATTTACATAGAGCAGTATCTAAATGGTTAATTTGGTATTTTACTTTTTTCTTGAGTTACTGATTTTCTGTGCCATAGCCAAATAGGAGCCTCCTTTAACTAGTGCAATAAGCACACAAGACAAAATGTTTTACTTTTTAGAAAATGAAGTCTTTCGGGGGTCAGTGTTAAGTATTATGTGTTTCCCCAGTGTCAGAAGCAGACCAGACTTACAGAGATACAAATATTCTGTGGTTATTTATTCTAGTAGTTTTCTCTGACAGTAAGTGTTACTTGCTATAAAACCACCAAGTGTCAACACTTATCACTGCACAGGACTTAATTCATTTCATGTTTTTGCATTTTGTTCAATCTAAGTTTGTAGTGATCTTGGCAAAGACCCATCGTTATACCAAGTGCCTCCATTAATCAGTGTTATTTGTCCTTGCGTGGGCATCTCTGCTTAAAAAGGTCAGAAATTAAGTCGCTCCTGTGAAATGAGTTCAGGATCTCCTCTTGCCTTTAGCCCCACTGTGGTAATCGAGGCAATACGAATATTGAGCAGTGTCGTCACAGTGGAAGCTTGAGTCCGAACCTTTCTGTAAATTTGCATTTCTGCATAATCACGACTCATGTTCGTCACTGTGAGGGTGATGAAAGTTTTTGTAGTCCTGAAGAATTCCCATATCTATGCAGAGGCTCATGGGAATGAGAGTGTAGCCTTAAAGCTGGGCTGCATGGCGTTTGATCAGCGCTTCAGCCCGCGAGCTCTCACAGATGCGGAGTGCGCTTTGAAGCTCCCGTCTTCGATCGGCCCTGTAACGACGGCTCGCCGCCGCCTGCGGCGCTCAGCGGAGGTACTTTGAGAGGAACACCGCCGCCGCCGCCATTTCCCTCCCAAAGCGTCGCACTCCGCAGTGTTTATGCTGCATTAGCATACTAGGTGTTGCAATAAAAACCTGGATGTGATGTATTTTAAAGGTGCCATAAGTAGCGTGTTAACAGGGTGTTGGCAGCTGTGGTCCGCAGGGCTCCACAAGCTGCGTACTGTACTGTGGCTTCCTTCTCCAGCCACTCACGCATGGCCGTGTCTCAAGCCTTTCAGCGCTGGGGAGAGCTGCATTTTGACCACTGCCAGTCATTTTAATCATGGGGGCAGCCAGTAATGAAATGGCTGCTTTTTGCATCTTTACCTTGCATCTTTGCAGCTTTCTGTCCTTTCATCTGCACGATCTATGTCGGGAGTGAACAGTTCTAGTCCTGGAGGGCTTTCTTGTGTCTTTTCAATTAGCAGCTGACATGTACCAGGAAACGCAGGCGAGGGGACGCCTGTGCTAATAGCGGCTTTGCTTAAACAGCGGAGAGGAGCCGGAACAAAGGCCAGCCAGCCCTGCAGGACTGGTGCGAGCCGGCCCTGGTGTGCCCACGCCGCCGGCTCGCCGCTCTGCCTGCTTATTCAAATGAAGCATTCAGGCAGCTCCAGTCTAGCCCCTCGTGTCTCACTGCTGCCTGACATTCCTGCTGCCGAGTGGCATTGTGTGACGCAGGACGATCCCTTTCAGTGCCGTGCAATTCAGGAACCACGCCTCTGTTATTAACGTTAGTTTATGAGCGACGAATAGAGTGCTGTTCTCCAGCTGAGGTTAGTTGTGTTGAGTTTGTGAGAATACAGAATAAGTTTAACATTGTCACCCTAAAAGGGAAGCAGTTTAAAAAAAAAAAAAATACTACCAAGTAAGAATATTATGTATTCAGAATGATCTACAGTGAATAAAAAGTGTCAAAAATAAGGTATTTGCCAGTTTCCTGAATATTCCTTTAATAATATATGCTTAAGATCGAACATGCCTGGCTTAACACCGTCTGTGATGTGGTAAGCCACAAACGTGATCAAATTTTAACTTTAAATTGGTACAATTTAGCATCTTAAAGTAACACTGGGAGTTGGTTGAATGGCATTAACTCTAAAATCATAAAGGCTTACGATTCCACTAATCTTCCCACCCTCTGAGTTTGTACGCACCTGTGAAAGTGTGATGGTTTTCTCTTCTCTGTAGCGTTCTGCGGGTGAACCGCTGACGTGTTTCTCTGTCCTCTCTCTCCCCCCCTGCAGCGATGTGATTGCATGACCTCCGGCAGCGTTGGCGGTTGCATGACGCGCCGTTTTGCATGACTTTGTGTTGAGCCTGCGATAACCCCATCGACACTAACCCCGCACCCCCCACGAGTGGGCAGAGCTCCCTGGGAGGAGGGACCCCCGTCCCCCTCCCTGAACCGAGGGGACCTCCTCCTCCCGTTCACGGACGTGCTTGCTTGTGCTTCTAAAATACTGCATTTCCCATCATGCTTCAGCCTGACAAAAAAAGGCTAGTGTTTGCATGAGGGTGGGCCGGGCAGGGGCGGAGCCATCCCTCACCCATCCCCTCAGCTTTAACCGATGGCTTCAACCCCCTCAACCTCCTCCTGTTTCTACCAAGGCTCACTTGTGGACTGGCAGTGTTGTTTGGTTCTCAGAAACACAGACTAGCTGGAGCAGTGTTGTGAGCTGCAGGAACTGCTATAATGGTGATGTCTCTCAGCGCTGTTGCAGTCTCCCCAGGGTTTACAATGAAAAGTGATCAAACATGGCTGACTTGAGTGGAGCTCCAGTTTCACAATATCTGATTTTACTGTCTTGTAATGTTGGTTTTTATTTTGTATGGTAATGGAAGATCAAAGGTTTGGTAATATCTTGATTTTAAACTTTACGGTCGAATGCCTGAGTTCTCTGAAGTTTAGATTTTTTTTCCCCCTCTATTGAATTTGTATAGATTGACTTGCCTCTATACAATTTCTTTTTTTATTCATATTTATTTGTTTTCCATTTTAGATCTTAGTCTTAACATCTTATCCCGTAAGGAGTGTTAACTTCATTATGTCTTATTATACCCCTCATAAGTAATGTGTTGCTTTCAAAGTGGCAGTGTTTTTGAGTACAGGATTAAGGCTTTTGTGCAGCCATGCCTTTATAACTATATTTATTTATCTTTTGTATTTACTCATGCAGTACTGGTATTTCAAACTCGTTAATTTGTTTTGTGTTTCATCTTATAGACTAACCTGACAGAAAGTCCTTTCGTAGTAATGACATCATGCACAGTATTTTTTTTAACAGTTTCATTTAAATATGACAATTTATGAATTTGCATCAGTGAAGGGTGTAGTAGGTCTGCATTAAGGTGCGGTAGGTGGTGCATTGGATTGTTTGGTTCCTCTGAAGTAGCACCTGATTGGCTGGGTCCCATTCCAGGTGTTCAGCAGGCCAAAGAAGGGAAATGCAAAGACCACCACAGCAGCGAGGTCATAAGGATCCTCTTTTGATTAGGAACATTTTAAAGTGCTTTTACCTCAGATTGTCTGCTGTCTGCTTTCTGCATTAGCACTGTGTTAGCAGCGAAACCGAATGATGGCACAGTTATCTGAAAAGTGCTTAGCCCCGAAGTCTCCTCTGGTGCGTTTTTTGTAGTACATGGTTGTGGTTGTAACAAGCTGTACTTGTCCAAATTTTATAATTATGCAATCTTATGGAATCTGACTTGAGTGAAAGTGTCTTGTGATGCGTGACCGCAGATAGGGTGTGTTAGGTTTAGAAACAGTGTAATTTTTTTGCCAGACTGTTCACTTGTGTTGTGAGACTTCGTAGTGAGATCATAGGACACGTAGAAGAAAGAAGCCCTGTTTCAAAACCACATGAAATGTAGTGTGAAATAGAGTCTGGAAAGGTTTTAATCTGTGAGGTCTCTCACAACCGTCCATTATTTAGAGACATCTCCATGTGCGTGTCTGTTATTCTACAGAAACAACCTCATGTACTATGAAAGCAGAGGCCATTCAGTCATAATTTATCATCAGATTGTATGATTGCTATAAGAATTTTTTAAGGATCTGAAGATTACGTATATTGAAGTAGCAAATAACTCTTTCCATTTGCCAAGTTTTATAATGCTTGTATACAATATGTACATAATGTATGTGAGAAACAGTTGAGGAAGGACTTGCTCATTGGGGAAAAGGCAAAGGAAATTAAAACCTGATTGGGTAAATGGGTTTCATGGTATCTCCATTAGAACTTTATCAATACAATGTGCTTCCCGTGCTGCAAAAATGTACAGTTGTTAATCAAGATGTAAATAAAGCTTGTATAAAACTCCTCTGGTCTTTTTCCCCTCATTTTTCCCATTTCCAGTGCTGAGCTGCAGCCTAAAGGCACTTGATAATATCAAGTGTGCTTAATACTCAGTGGGTTTTTAAAGAACATAGCGAGTGACTGTTATGGACTTCAGATGTTTGCTAATTCTGTGGTTGAACAAATTTCAGAGACCACTGAATCATAATTTCATGGCTTTAACCCCTCTGTTGGAGGGTTCAACTCAGTATGTTTGTAGGATGAATTAAATATATTTATAGATAAAGACCATGAAATAGTTTTTCTTTTAGGCCATTCAGATCCAATATTTAAGATAAATTTAAACAGTCATTCCTTAGAATAACAATGATGACTAAAAGAATGTTTTTCCCTCAGGCTTGAAAGATGGTAGATTGCAGAGATCCAGCACAGTAAGTGAACTTCGGAACTTCAATCTTTTTTATTTTTCTTACCACTCCTCAACAGTTCCCTTCTATACAGTAGAGCAGGGTTATCCAACTGGTGAGCTGGGGGCAGCCCACCATGGCTAAAATGAAAAATTTAATTTAAAAATGCAACTATGACCTTGTCACCATCTGGATACCACAAAGCACATTAGTGCTGTGGGTAAACACACTGCACTGCTCTTCTCTAGTTAATGTTGAGTGTTTTTCCTGTCACTAATGTCTATAATTTTGAAATGTGGACATGAAATATTTGCTTTTTGTATCGGTTTATTTGTGTTACAAACATTGACATCTTGTAAAACAAACTCGTGATAATTTACTATGCATAATAGGCAAAATGAAATAATTCTAATGGTAATGATCATTATATTAATTAGACTAATATGTCATTGTCAATGCCAGGCTCAGTGACTACATAAGAAAACTAGCCTTTTGGATAATTCTGGCACTTTTACATAGATGTATCTGCAGAAATACTGACAATTATGCCTTGTCCTTGTCAGGTAAATGTAGAAAATAAATGTGATCATACAAAGCAATGCATATTTAAATATTTTAATACTTTAAATGTTGATATTATTCATCACATATGCATACTGCTTATACTTGTCTAGTTCCATTCATAGGAAATGAAAAGTGCTTGGTCTCCTTCCACAAAAATAAATATATACAGTGCAGTGTACAGATTCTTTATTTGTCCAGTTCATTTTGCTCTCCTAAAATGGGGTAGACTATTTACAAAATGGCCTGCAATTCCTACATGGATCACCTAATATGGATGTAAACATTCTCATATTGCAGCTGACCAGTCTGCACTTTATCCTCATATTTAAATCCAATTGCTGCAGTACAGAAACAAAACAACAGAAAATTGTGTCACTGCCCAAATAATTATGCACTGCACTGTATATAATGTCCCTGTGTCTCTGGTTTTCATGCAGATGCTGTCATCCCTGTGGATGTCCACGGAATTTAAGGACATACAAGAACATTGCCCTGCATATTTCTGTTTCCTGTACAATTCTTCAGTGCCACTGTGTTAACGTAGCATTTTTATATTGCATATGAGACTTCTAAGGCTATACTACAGATGACTTTAACTGGATCTACTTCTGCGCACCAATTTAGTAAATTATATAAGGCTTTCTCTGAGGGACTTCCACTGGGAAACGTGATCTGAAAAGATCTGAACGGTCCATTGTGTATTTTATATTTTACAAATCCAATAAACCGGTTATTCAGCTGGAATTGTATGAAAACTGTGGAGGTGCAGTGCAATGTTCAAAGGCACCACTCTGTCCACTTGCTGTTCCACCCCATGACCACTGGCTCTGGACCCCAGTGTCCTTGTCATATTTTTTTGCAAGATGGCCTACCAGTCACACAAGTGGTTGAATCGCATCAATTCGTATTAAAAACTTCAGATTGAACTAGGCCGTTTAGTTTTCCAGCTCATAAGTGCCAGGATGGTTTTGTGGACCTTGTTCGGACATAATGGTCAAGACTTAAGTATAAATTTCAAAACATTCCTAATTGATAGATCAGTCTGAAAATGTTTTCTTACCATGTTTTTGAGATCAAGGCCCCATGCTTTTCAGATTAGTTGTGGCCCAAATTCAGTGATCTCAGAAATGTTACTAATCAGCCTTGAAACCATCGGATTGCATTCTGCCCCCCAAACCACCTCCATTGTCAACACATCGAACATTAAAAAACATGTTTGGAGAACATACTCCCCAGTGGGTTTGTACAGTATCTGCCAAGTTATTACACTAACAGTAGTCATACTTAAATTTGCTATGGAAAATTAGTCTGGTCTCATGCATAACTTAATATTCCAATTGGCAAGTAGCATGGGAAGCAAATATGCTAATGTAAAAACTGTCATCACAAAGCTGTGACTCTCATGAGGACAAATACTTCTAGAATTATTCAGATTTTAATGATTATGTCTTAAGTACATTGCCATTTTTGGTTTTTCTGCCAGAACATTACAGGACATTCAGGGTTTTTCTGTAGAATTAAATTTGTTTTGTTTTGTTGATACTCATACAGAAATGAAAACACATTTCTGTGTAAAGTTCAGAGTGCTTAAACCCAGAGTGCTTTAAAATAAGGAAGAACTCTGAAGAACTGTGTTTATCTGTTCTGCATATCTACCTACATATCTGTTAATGTTCAAAGCCATGGAACAAACCAGAGGTTTCATCTGGTTCCCATCTAACTGTGACACGCACACAGACACATTTGTTCTTGGCTTCACATTACTGTTATAATGGCAATTTTAAAACTGCCACTCAATCGTGCATCCACTGCATTCCTCAGTGAAAGAGGTGGGTGAAAAACCATCAGCTCTCTGCAGGCCTGTAGATGACAAATGTGAACTGGTCTGTATAGCCATCTATCTGTCTGGGTCCATCCCACAAGTGGAACAGCATTCAGGCCTGAGAAAGTTCTCTGTGGTTATCCTGTAACATATTCTTCAAAGATGGACACAAAGGTTAGAGAACTGAGCGGGCGAGTGTGGGAGAAGGGAATTCCAGAATCGGCATGAAATCGTATAGGCTATATCCTTCTGTCAAATTCTATCCAGACACAAAAAAGCAGCAATCTGCCCTGGATTTTATATCTGTCATGAATTAGTTAATTGAGTCTGATAATACTGTATATTGCTTACATGCACAACGTTTGAGAGCACTTGAGAACATCTTCACTTTGTTCCCTTCATATCTGAGAGTATGTAGTTATTGCTGCATGATCTTGTTTATGATATCCAACTTTCAAATGCTGCATTCAATGATCTGCATTAAATGCTTTAAGTTAAAAACTTGCTAATATCCTACTTGAAAACAGAGGTTGTGATTAGTATTGGCATGTACACCTGTGTACAACAGGCCTTGGTTCTTGCCCATATGGTAGAAACAAAATGCTAAATTTGATTGCCTTTCCATAGCATGTTGGTTCACAGATCATCTAATGAAAGTAGGACAACTTGAAATTGGGCAATCAAATTATGCATACCCTTGCCCTTCCAGGTGTCAACCTCCAGTGACAAAATATCACTTTATTGTGACAATGACAGTCTGTGTAGCCTGCAATACGTTGAATTCTTGTTTATTTTAGCAGGAAGCTTTTCTTTATTCATTCATCCAACCATTCATTCATTCATTCATTCATTCATGCATGCATTCATTCAATTGCTTATTGATTTGCATATTCATCGGGCAACACAATTTTTTATCCTTTGGCTTTGTAATGTTTGGTCAAAAATTGGAAAAGTTGGAAACAATTTATTGTGAGCCTTGGGTTAACACAATGCATTCGTTTAAATTTTCCATGGAAACTGATTCTCGCATTGAGCTTTTCCCAGAAAACCCAAAGACTATTTAAACAGCTGCAATTTTTTACATTTTAAGCTTTGGTGCAAACATTTCCCAGAATAAGGCTGATGACTTAAAATCACCTCAAATTAACTTGTCAGAAATATATGTCAGGGAGTTTGGTGGGAAATTCTTTCAGACACTCAACCAGTATTGATGTGAACCCACTGTAAATGTGCAAGATAATACAGTTTCACTTCAACAGTTAACATATGTTAACATGTTTCAAGAGCCTTTGAGTCTGAAGGGTGTTTTACATTTGGGCCACATAGGGGTCATAGATAAATAATCCATCACAGGACCTATTAAATATGTGACTACAATGTTATGATGTGGTTTTGGTCAGAGCCCCTACGCAGAGAGCTCAGGTTGGACAATGCCACAAAAGGCGCATACTTCTATGCCATGCTTACCACCTCAGGTCTTTTATATATTAAAAAAGGTTCAAGGACACCATTTTACATAATTTTGTATTACAGGAGCGTAAAACAAAAAAATAACCTTGACTCGGTTTCTGAGACCTGCTTTTCCTGAGAAAAGTAATTGAAATCCTACATTTGCTGCCTCAGAAAGAATTATACCTCTCACTGTACCACCCCCCCCCCCCCCACCCCCCCAACAGTCTTCCACGGTCTACATCATCCAGACTGAGAATTCATTAATCTAACATTCCCAAACCTTAATATTCACAGCAGTACAGGATTCTTCCCACTCCTGAACCATCCCCGAGAAAACCAAAGACAGCCTGGCACATAATAAGTAATTAGAAGTGAATGGTACAGGACATAAAGTGAAATGGAAAAACAATCTATCAGCGAAGCTCTTAAAATTCGACAAACTTGGAAACAGGTGATGGTCAATGCTATTTTTCTTTTCTGCTATGTTGTATAACTTGGATTAACTGCACGTACAAGTTATCTTGACTGGGATCTCTATAATTACAGTAATTACTGGTGAATCAGTTGAGCATTATTATGATGATGTAGGCCTACTGATGTAGGCTCAAATGATTAAGTGTGCTTGTGTAAAGGGTTACACATAGAGCAATCTGAGCTAAGTCTAGGAGTCATTTGGCCCCATGAACCAAACGGCAAATGATAATCAACCTGACTGTTCTTTGGGAGTAGAATTTGACGTAGTAGCAGACTCCCCGAAAAGGGATAATGTGTCAGATCTAAAAATTAAATAACTCTTCTGTATTCTATAGGAAATTATTACAGTGTTGTGGTGAGCATGTCAGAATGCAATTTAGACCAATGTTGGTCTTGGCATCTTGGGACAAGACCAACTTCTTTCTCTCTCCAGCATGCTCAAATAATCAACACTCGGACACTCTAGGCCAACTACTATTCTGTGCAAAACCGTTGCCACCACTAAGAACTTGCTGATTCATGATTCACTGCTAGTAATTAAATTAATTTCTAAATTGGCTGAATACAATCAGGAATCACGTCGGAGCTAGATTATCATAGCTAGCTAGATAACAATTACTGTCAACTAACGCTAACGTCGAGGCAAGTTAAAGAGGAAATGCAAATACATTTTTGATTTCTGTTCTTGGCATTCTTCCAAATGGCGCGTGAGCCGTCTAAGTAGTGCCCTATATCCTTTGCGGAGTCTTAAAACTGGCTTACTTGACGCAAACTAAGTGCAAATGTACTGGGCATATTACAAGTAGGCTATCTGACGAACTGCCAGCTATAAACATTACGTTTACGTTAGATTGGGTTTTGTTCTGTTTGCTGTGGGCATTTCGGAGACGGCCATTGCAAAATGTGCGATCAACAACTGCGGGGACAACTCTGAAAAGCACTGTGCAAACCAGAAATGAATGGAAACTTACAACATTTGCGAGACATCGCTTTCACGGTAGGCCTCCTTGTTACTTGAACATGATCGGTTGCTTGTTGAACAGCTGGGTAGGCTATAGCTGTTAGTCCACAACATAAATGTGATTAGTAAACGCTAGGCTATGTGTCATTTCAAAACGATGTTTGAGATTAGTGTAGGCTAAATATGGCTCTTGTAAAAAAAAAAAAAAAAATACAGCTTGGTATCGATTGTGTTCCCCAGGTAAATCTAAACCTGGTTTCAATGTAGCGTTACTACCTCGAAAGTCCATTTTCAATATTGCATTAGCCAATGCCAGGTATGTGTTGATTTTGTACCGTTGCAAATAGGACCGTTTAGTGTCCTTACTTATAATTTATGCAAAGGACAATAATAATTTGACTAAACAATTTGCCCGGTTAAAATGCCTGAGGGAAGAAATGTGTGTTATGATGACATTTTAAAAATAATATTCCTTTTCTACACAATTTTGCTGCTTAGGATTGATAGAAGTGGCTGGTCTTGGTATTGGTCTTAGTGTGTGATCTTGACGTGTCTGATTTTGGTCTGGGACTTGAGAGGTCTGGCCTTGGCTCCAGCTCTGTCTGATAGAAATATGTCTTGTACTGTGTATACTATTACAACTACCACGAACAAGTGTTGTTGTTGGCTAATGTAGCTGGCTGTTTTGCATGATGTCCAAAGGGGCTATTGAATAACTAGGGCTATAGCAAGACCATTTCACCCTGTAAAGTCTTGGCAGAAATGTAGTGCCACACGCCCACACCACAGAAAAACACTACATGATCAAGAGATGAAGAGTAGGTGGGAGTGTATCTGACATCCAGGAAAACAGAACATTCACAGTGTGTCCCATGCCTCTTCTTTCCTGAGGGACAATGGAACCCTCATCACATGTTTACTTTCTTGTATGAACACAAGGCACACAAATTTGCATTGTAAAATAAGCATAATGAACACACGTCAACACACGTCAGTGATATGTTACTGTTGGTTTATTTTATTTGCATTTTAAAAGAAGTATGCAAACATAAAGGACTCAGGGTTTTCCTGGAGCTCAGCCGGTTCAATAATTGGCCAAATGAAGTAAAGATGAGATAAGCTACCCAGGAGATGAAGTGAGATTAAAAAGAAGTACAGGAGGAAATTAATCCCAAAATCTGTCTAAATGCAAAGTGAGTCACTGCATCAGCCAAAAGAAAAATCATGCAAAAGTGTTCCAAGAAAGTTCTTGTAAAAAGAGGTCACAGGAAATGCAGCTACACAAGATGGAGGATGAAAAGGCATCGGAGATGAGGGTGAAAAACAATGTCCAGGACAGACAGCCAGAGGACTCTGGGAAGCGTACCGATGAAGGTACAGTTACACCACTGCCCAAGTGGAACACTTGAAGTCTGTAAGCCAATATGTAACAATAAAAATCCTGAACAGAGGGTTTTATTATCAAACACCTGTTAATCATCACAGTGGCAATACTAGTAAATGACTAATAAATGTTTTCAATAAAGTAAGGAGATTTTCATTTTTTTAAACGAGTTGATTCAACTTTCAATTTAGCATTAACGAGGAAAATTTTATACATCCCTATTGGCTCTTAAACACAAATCTGAACTAAGACTACACTATAAAAAAAATAATTTGTATCATAAATCAGATGGAAGTGGTTGCAGTGTTTTTCGACCTTCACAAAGCTGAATGGTAGCTGCCTTTGCCTTCGCAGTGGTCCACTGATATCTGTGCAGTGGTCAGTACTGCGATAGGAGGCTTCTGGACATGGCCTGTTGTCAGTAACTGAGATAGCTATGGCTATCATATATGTAGGCTAATAGCTGTGCAGTGTCAATATCAGTGTGAAAGTATAGCTGAGAGAAGTTCCATGAGCTAAATTTGTCGCAGATTTAGTCAGAGTGACCGCTCCTTCTCTTCTGTTCAAAAAATGTAATGCTGGGAATGGTCCTGAGTAAATCATGGGTCATAGATTCAAGAAATCACCCCGTTCCGGTTGCGTGCCGCACTCGTCACTACCCAAGACAACCCCACGCTGCACAGGTCAACAGAATAAAGGATGTAGCTGATTATGGAGATCATTCAAGATTGGACTAACCATCTGTGAGTTTCGCTGATTCACTTCCTTGGGCAGCCTTTTACTGGAAGTCATGTCTCATGTGGTTAGCCTTTGGATTACTGTGACATGAGGAATGGTCTGTACTCTCCCTGTTGACAGACATCAAGCACTTTATTCATATGTTTTTTTTTAAACTGAGTTTAATGCAAATGCAGCACTTGCTGTGTTTATCTCTCAATAAAACACAGCGACCAATAACTTAATCATGCTAAAACAGCACCTTTGCCATCCGTTTTCACTTTTAAGAGAAATAAGAAACTCTATCCTGCTCTCTTGGTTCCTGTGGTTTGGACTGTGTAGCTTTCCTTCATGATCAGCAGTTAGACTCTAACTTGGCAGCAACATCAATGGATGTTCAGAATACAAAAGTTTAAGTGGGTCTTCCTTTTTCTGTTATTAAGGAAATAATACTATAATACAGTGTGACACAGGGAAAAAAAATATTTGTTTCCTGTAAAACAAAATTTCCTGTTCAAGCAGGCATTTTAAATATGCACGCATGAACACACACTCGCACGCTCAGGGTTGTATCCAAAAATTCTACGCAGGCCTGGTTTACTATAATTATAGTTTGCATGGCTAACAGATAAGACCTCAGTGACTTTGAAAGAGGAGTGATGTAGATGATTCATCTTACTGATCTTTCAGGAGGAAACGTGTGTTTGAATATTGAGAGGAAGACATCATTTACAAAGGGAAACTGTTGCCCGAAGCACATTCCCCTGGGTCCTGATATCTATGAATTAGTTTGCATTGTGAGGGTATCCAGATGAGCAGCTCTAAATAAACTGACTGCACATTTTAATCTAAGGCATGCCAAGTCAGTTACACATAAAATTTTCATTCAGAGCTATTCAGACCACTGAATAGCTCTGAATGCAGCGTTCAGACCACTCATTACACCTGGCAGTACACGTTTATGAGTACAACGGTGCAAAGAGCACAGACAATGGACCAATGAGCAGTGGAGACATGTCATATGGTCAGATGACTTGTTCTTAACAAATGGACAAGGGCATGTGTGGCACAAATGTAAAGACCCTACAGGCCTGAGTGCTTTAGTTCCAGCTGTGCAGGGATCTGGTGGTTCCGTAATGGTGCGGGGTACATTTTGCCGGCATGCTTTGAGTGCACTTATTGCCTTAGAAGCCACTGCTTAATGAATCCGAGTGATCACCTTCATCCCATGTTGCAGAATTTGTTTCATGCCGGGAGGGGGACCTTCCAGAATGACATAGAGCAGGTGCAGTCACCCATTGGTTTGGTGAGAATTGTAATTCATATCCAAATGCCCTGACCTTCTCAGTCATGAGATCTGACCCTAGGTGACCATTTACGTGAGACTTTGGAAGAACTTGAGACAGCGTTTTCCACTCCCAAAAATACATAAATTTATTAACTTTCTTATGAAAGAATGGTGCCACATTCACCCTACTGAATTCTAGTTGCCGGTAGATTCTGTGACATAGACTTACAAGCTGTTCTGGTGAAATGTGGTAGCCCAACACCCTAATAAGTGTTCTTCATGTTCATGTTTACATCTTTCAGGCTACTACCTGTATGTATAAACCCCCTAACCTCTCGATGCCAACCGCTGTACAAGTGACTGAATTGTTTTTTTTTTTTTTAAAGCCGCAGCTTTACATAATTGCATTTGCATGTCCAACAGTTTGTTCTATACATAGTCCCATTATTTTGTGAGATATATGTACAGTTTCTTCATTTGGCAAAAGCCACCACAGCCGAAATGAATGAAAGTGGCTGGGGAACATTTAATGAGACCAGAACATAATCCATTTTTTGTTAAAGCTCCAATGGGGAACTATAATTGTAATAGGCCTTTCAGCCGTGAATGCTACCCTACTGCCTTTCCGAGTTCACTGAGCATTTATTGAGGCAGATCGTTCTGAAAACCAGACCCAAATGTATTCAACAATATATTACAGCAAGTGAACTGAGCACTGAAAAGATGGCAGTATTCACAGTCATCCATGAAACTACTATGTCATTCCTGTCAGGTATATGATTATGTAAACCTTAAGATTACCTGTTATTGCTTCATCTCATTTCTGGCCAAACATCTTGAATGTGTTTAATTCCATATTTTACAAGGCAATGGATTTCTTGCACTGAACTTCTGCCTACTTTCCTTTGTAGTATTTCTGAGTCAAATTTAACATTTGGGATGAACTCAAGTGCACAACCATTTCATAAATCTTTGTTTTATGCATACATTTTCTCTTAAAATGAATGTTTAGCAAATGTACGTAGATCATACAGTAGCCAGATAAGTATAGCTGCATTTTTTTTTTCAAAAGATTAAATTCTCCTTGTTACCCATAACTGAAATAAAAGCTACCTGCAGAGGTTTGAGTGGATATGTTACCATACTGTGTATTTAAGTAAATGGTGTATACAAGGAAACTCCACAAAAGACTTTACATATGAAATTGAAAAACTCCACAAAAACATTTAGATTATCTATGGGTGTATAGTTAATAAAAATAAATTAAATGAATAACTTCTATGTCAAAACATATTAACAACTCTGGATATGAAAATAGACAAGTAGACAGGATAATTTTCACCTCCACATAGGTAGAGCAAAATAATCACAATGATGGTTAGTACCTGATTTATCCACTAAAAAAGCAGATTTTTTTTTGAATGAACAAAAACCATTTAACCATTTCATTTTCATATTTCTAGATTACATCTATTATACATAGGTATATACAATTCCCACAGTACAAAGGGATACAGAACAGATTCTTCTAGAAGGGAAGAATAAATAATCGCTTGAGGAAATAAATTTCTGAATTTGCTGAGAGAACTCCTCGTGTTCTTTAAAGTGTTTATATCCCATGGAGAGCCTTGATATTAACAATGAGTCCTTCCAGAACCTGTAGAGGTGTATTTGAGACCCTAGCGGGTGAACTAGCAGAGCTGAAATGTCACTACCTGTGCACAAACTGTCAACAAAAAATAGGTTACAGACAAGGCAGGGGTAGATGTAGAATCTGAAGAAGTCCAGACGTGATTGGACCTTCCGTAACCTCTGTCATGTGGCTGGACTGTGATGTAACCATTTATGATGCGGACAAGAGGAGGTGGGGGTGGTTGAGCTGTCGTGCTGAAAGACAAAAGTGAACCCCATATCAGATTTTAACAAATTAAGCAGGACTGTTGCATCTGGAGCCTATAAAAATGACAACAGTGCCTCCGGCATGACCAAGATTTGTCTCCCTAAAAGGAGTTTAGAGAACACATACATACTGTGCTACATTGAGAGATGTAGTTCTCACAGACACCTAACGTATAGCTATCACCTATCAGTCATATATTTTTAAAGCCAGGATTACAACCCGCACTTGTGTACTACACTGCCCCTGGACCTTTATCTTAGGAAGGCTTGGGTTTTTCCTGACATTTTCTCCACATAGGCTGAAATGTCACACAGATATGAGACATGCTGCACCTGTGTGGCCTCCCCTTCACTGTTACATGCCAACCAGCTACTGTGAGGCTCTTGTCAGTTCCCTGATCCATGTTCTACACCACTAGCTGGCAGTTGATCTCCTAATTGAAGTGCTATCTATATAGAGATCTGAAATGAGCATATAATGGTAATAAGGTATGTGGAAATGTCACCACAGAACTCAGCATTGATTTTTAATGTTGAGTGTCTGGAAATCATTAGATACGGTCACATCTGCCAGAAGTGTCTACACGCAGTCTTGTGAAGTTGTAAAGCACGCAGAACTTGGAGGTTGCAAATGCCCCATGAAACCACTTAAACCACTTTGAAAGAAAGAAAGAAAAAAAGTAAAAATAATGGAAATTATAAGGCATTCAAGCAGAGGGACACCTTTAACAGGACTGCAGCCAATTGAGTTGAGGTTTTACTAAGATATACTGTAGGAGTAAGCAGCAGGGAGACTGTGAGGCAGAAGGAATTTGCCAGTTGGCTTAAGCACTAACAACCTTGGAGGAGGATGGCAGAGAAATTCAGGCATGCCTGAAGAGGATCGCCATTAAATCACTGCAGCCGGGCTGTCTGGTTTCTGCTCTGCTGAACCACCGCAGTTGTGACTACACCTTGCCAGTCACAACAAAAGGATGGGTTCCTCTATGCATTGGTGAAGCAGTTGTTTAAACCCCACTCCTTACCTCCTCCTCCACACACGCGCAGACACACACACGCAGACAGAAGCTGTTTATTCAATTAATTTTATGTGCAACTGAATGTTTTTTTTAAGAAATCAAATGCACTTTCGTAAGCAGAAAGAAGCGTTTGTGGAGCTGAGTTTATGGCTGGGTGTTGGGGCCTAGCGGTATGACTGACCTTGGCCTGAAACTGGGCTGCGCATATTTAATCAGCGTGAAATCCAGTGGGTCATGTTCATCACCGGCATGTGCCTTTCATTAATAATATTTACTTTGAATTGATTGGGCTTGGCTGCCATGCTTGGACATGGCCCTATCTTCTGCTTATTTTAGAAAGTAAATTCAGGGGTTATTCGTTTTGGCACCTTGTGTTCTTGAGCTGCAAGCCTGTTTATTTTTGTTCAATCTGCATCGTGGTCCTCTGCCAAAGATATAAAGATCATGAGGTGTAATCAGGTATGGCATATCAGCATGTGGCTTCCCATAAGGGCAACTGGAAAAAAGTGACTTTATTCTTTCACCCTGGAAGGAATTCTAATCCGCACTTCAACAGATTTTGGCATGGACGCTCACGATAAGAAGGTGAAACAACAATAGCCGTATAATTTTTTTTTGTTTTTTTATGATACACTAACAAACTAATAACTAGATTAGATGTTTTTCTTTTGATTGAGTTTAACATCTTGCTGTTATTTCCTCCCTAGTCCATGAAGTTGGCAATTCATCTAGGTTGAGGATAAAGTCTGGAGCTCAAATGTATAACATTACTTTGTCTCGGTAAACGAAATGAAAGAAAATAGCCAATTCTGGCATCATGCAAGAGTGGACAAGCCCTGAACTTTCAGTAAAAAAGCCATTCAAATAAATTGTTTCAGTACTTCAAATTGTAAATGCCATTTCCCTTCCTACATCTGTGTCAACAGTATTCCTGAACCAGATGGTGTTCAAAGCGCCTGCCTGTTTCAACCACCTCAATACAACTATTATGACTGTGTACACGGACAGAGGATCTCTTAAATGAAAACGACTAGATATTATCAAACATTTTACTCCTTTCCAGACAGTCAAGTCTGATGCAGAGCAGAATAAGAAAATGTGTTGTCAATGAAAGTTCTATTCAAAAAGAAATTACTTCATTAAATGTTTAAAGGTGCACTGAAGAAATGTCTAAGTTAAGCTGGTAACTGCATTTAAAGAGTGTCAGCTTCTGAATTGACAGGTAATATACTGTTTCTGGCTACATCTTTGACTTGCTGTGTGAAATGGAATAAAGAACTCTTTCAGGCTCATTTCACTGAACATAGTTAGAGAAATGATAGATGTTACTTTTAATTTGGGATAGGAGATTTCCCAAAAAATGTATCTGCTCAAATAAGGACATCCCCTTAGAATTCTTTCCACAGTAACAGTACCTCAAATAAGTTTATTTTTTAGGTAATGTAAAGAGTCATGATAGTTTTTCTGTCTTTCAAGTTTGTATGGAGTCAGTCAAGCACAAACACACAGATGTTCTTGATGGAGGAAACACATTCAGAAGACAAGATCCAACAACAACAAGAAGGTTCTGAGATGGGAAATTGGAATGTTCTAAAAAAAAAAAAAAAGACTCCAAAGTGGTTTTGGAAAACAGCTATTTACAGTTTCATTGGGATCATTTATTTTCCCTAACCTGGTGTCTTTCAAATTCTGAGCACTAAACAAACAAGGAACCTGTCTGGACAGTTCCAAAACACGATGGAGAAATTAAATGAAAAAATGTATGAGAATAATAAAGAGACCTGGGCCCTGTTTAACAAAGCAGGAGTACTTAGTTAGCTGGATAACTGCGGTGAGTAAAGCCCGGAACCCTTCCAAATCTGGAACATGGACTGAAGTAAAAAGAGCTGTTCTGTGTTTTACTCAGTGCGGTTATCTAGTTAACTCAGTAATCCTGCTTTGTGAAATACCCCCAGAATGGGGTGACCTATGTCCCACAGATAGTGTCAGCCTCATCTACTGTCCAACTGACAGATATACTTCAGGACTAGGGCTAGACTCAAAATGCAAATGACCAGCTCTCCCAGCTCTCTACTACACCTTACCTCCACTCTACAGCTGGATGTTCCAGCCTCCTGAAAACACCCATGAAATGCCCAGAGCTCAGACTCACCTGTCCTCCATGCGGACCCACAGGTCGTTGAACTGTCGCATGCGTTGCTTCCTCTGCTTGTTCCGGCGCTTCTTCTTCAGCTTGCGGTCCACCTTCTCCAGCAGGTCCAGGCTGTCGGGCAGCAGCATGTGGGGCAGCAGGTCCTCCTCCAGGGGGCGCTGTTGGTGCTCGTGCAGGAAGGGCTCCAGTTCCTGACCAGGAGTGTAAGGCCTGTGCAGCGGGAAGGTGGGCGACTTTGAAGGCCTGCCACTGGAACGCAAAGTAGCATTACATATTAGTTTCTGTTTTTGTATAGTTCTGATGGCAGCATCCAAGCAATCCCCTTTTGCCAAAAAGTCCAACCAAACATTATGAACCCTCAAAATTGACCTGTTGTAGCTGCACTTGAGCAATCACTTCTTTCTTAATTTACAGCTGCCACGCCAAGCATAATATTATTGAAGTTTGTTTAAAAGAGGTGCTGTAGACTTGAGAGCTTCTTCAGAAACATCAGCTACTTCAGTTGGAGAACAGTCACACTGATGTAAAGTTCTGAGTTGCTTAGGATGTACAGATCTTAGATTTGTGATTCTCTAGCCCACAAGGTAGCATTCTTAATTAAACAAAAGATGAACTGTCCTCACCTCAACAACAGACAGGGAAACTCATTATTGGCTTTCTCAACAACATATTCGTAAGTGTTTGAAATGCTGCAGGGGTGACAGAATCTATTGAGGTTTGCGCAGCAGTTAAAACGCTGACCTCATTGTATAAACACCACACTGACAAATCTTGTGTGATGAATGTTTATTTTTGTTTTAGAATTTCCAGCATCCACATCAAAATGGACACATTATGTGATTAGTGAATTACAAGCCTTTTCTGGCAATAAATACTCAACTGCCGCCCCACATCCTGCAGCTTTCATTAGCAGCTATTATCACAGGCACACAGGTGGATGTGTATTCATCTTTGAAGACAAAGGTAAGCTGCAGTCAAGCAAAATAAAAGGCTAATTATTTGTGGATTTTTTGATTATTTGCAGATAACACCTTTTTCACAACAAACTGAGCAGAACTGGACATCTGTTTTTGGTCTGTGGTGAAATTACACAAACTAGGGGTGCGCTTACTTGGAAAATGATTTCCATTTGAAATCCAGTCAGTGAAACAGAGACAAAAATAAATAAATACTACACAGCCCTCGGGCAGAGGGTGCACTACCAAACTCAGAGGCACATGTAACCCTACACCCATTTAAGTGATAAAATATGGTCTGCCAATTTTACAGAGCCAGGTTTTAAGAACAAACCATAATATGTTACAAATCTGTGGTAAAGTAAGATATTTTTATATTTTGTTCAGTATTTTTTCACCCAAGGTAGCATAGTAGGGAATGGAGTCCACTCACATTAAAGGTGGAGTTAAAAATACAAATGATCTTTTTTAAAAAGTCAGTTTTAGATTTCGGAGCCTGCTCTCCAAATAATGCTGCAAATTTATAGTAGACTTTAAAAGGTTAGGTGCAGGACCACACAAGACCACAGCACTATTGCAAACCAAAACACCAAAAAACTAGACATTACAGGACTTGAGGCCTAAACATGTTTATCTCTTCAAGATACAAAGCATCTCTAAGCCAAATTAATTTGATAGTTATGGAGGTGTGTGAAAAACTGGTCAATATAACACAGACACTCAAGAAAAACATGAGAGGTGTTTTTCTTCTGTTGTGGATATTTTATTCTGTTGATCATCTTAGAACCAAAAGAATGTACTGAGCTTTCCAAACTCTGTCATGGGACCTGACGTCTGGGGTTATCTCTGAGCTTGACCTGCTTATTTCTACCCTAATGTTTTACTAAACATTGACACTTCCAGTTTACAAGTGCCAAGGCCAGGAAACGACTGACGGTCTGTGTCGAACGACTTCTCCGGGACGGGACGAAGCCGCGAGTCTTCACGGGGTTCGGCCGGGGTTAAGGGTGGTGACAGAATGGCGAGGATGTGTGGGTTTATTATTACCTGCTAATGGGCTTCCCCGCTGGGGTGTGCTCCACTTCGTACCCTTGACTCCGTAACACATCAATCACCGTGTTGTTGCCCAGGAAGTGACCTGAAATGTAAACAGTTCGCCTTTCAGTTTCCCTGTGTTCCAGTGGAGCCCAGAGGTGTCAGTCAGTAACACAAGGTGGGGAGGCAAAATGCTGCAACAGGGGAATAAGCCCACATAATTGAGTGGGGCGTTGTATGAGAAAGACATGTTACAATGCACAACAGTACAGCCAGTAAGCAAGACGGGTTAAATATAGACAGCTTTCATCTTTGAATTCAGACTGGCTTTTTGCAACTGAGCCGGCCTAACTACACTAGTCTCATCTCAAAAATTGTTCTCTCATTTTTCTGGCCAAATTGGCAGCCATGCATCACCCAGGTGAATGCTACACTTTGGTTGTGGTCAAGGCGAGTTTCCCCCTGATCATGGTAAAGCACTTTGAGCATCTGGAAAAGTGCTTTATAAATGCAGTGGTTAATTTTTTCCTTCATTCATTCATATTAACACTGCAACACATGAACGTGGTCACAAACTGGACATTTTCATTGTGTCATAAATATTCCTGTTCTAAACATGGGATTAAAAGCATTTAGGATTCACTTATGAGAGGAAACATTCAATTAATTTTTTCTGTTGAATGTGGGGTATCAAACATTTATAAACTGGTTCCGCAAGACCAAAATGACTTGGTGCCTTGTGTTCCACCAAATACATTTTTCCGGATTTCATTTTTGAACAGTGACTCCTTCCAGCAGGTTAAGAGCCCTAGTGACCTGCAGAAAAGAGTTTGCTTCTGAGGTCCTGCCTTTGCCGCCCTGCTCCCCTTGCTCTCGCTCAGCTAGGTGAAACAAGGTATTGAGAGAGCTCAGGTTGCCAGGTCAGGAGTCTCTGTTCCCCTCCGCTCACTCACAAAGGAAAGGGGCTTCCATTGTGCCCACCAGCTCAGCCATGTACCATAACGATGTGTAAACAAAGGGCCGTCCTTTAATCTGGTCCTAATGGAGGCCCAGAACCACTCATGCCCGATAATCCTGATAGTGAGGATTTCTCACCAAAGATGGTCAAAGCCAGCGAGATGGCCTCAAGTGTGGCCTGCCTGAGGGGTTGCATGGGTTCAAATTCTGCTTTATTCTGTATCACAGTAGCATAATACAAAAAACCCCACTTCATTCAGAATTTTTCCAAACCATCTAGCTTACACGTAATCCAGCTATATAGCTGTCTTATTTTCCTTTTGCAGATAGAACCATAACAATAGCTATCAAACAAAATTCTGTTACAACCCAAGAAACACATTTAAATCAATAGGTCTGAAATAATAGTCATTTGGATGAAAGCCTGCCATCTCAATTTCAAGTTCAGTCACAAACCCATAGTTTACTAAGCTGGCTTTCATCAGCAAAGGTCCAGTGTGCAGTGTAACAAAGACATAGCTGATTCGGCCAATGCACAAAGTCCTCATTTCACTTTATAGCATATGCTGCTGCAACCCAATATGAGATGGTGAAGGCTAACAGAAGATTGACTTTACTACACTGTACAAATTAGGGCATGAGATAATTGGTCGGCACTGCAATTGGAAAGACAAGGCTACTTAAAAGGAGAGGGCCTGGTGTCACCCATGCCAACCCTGTGGCCACGGCCCTGGATCGAGCTAGCTATCAGTCTGTAATGCCGATAAAAGCTAAACTTATCAGAGCAGCAAAGAACAAATGCCGTCTCATACATGGACATGCACAAATTGAAGCACAATGCAATAAAATGCATTGTTACTCGAGTGTTGAGATTAAACAGGTTTTTTTATTCAGCCCGTATTCAAAAAGATCCCGCAGAACACTTACGTTGCCTCTCAAGTATGGATGAAGTTCGGCTCAAAGTTGGACATATGAAAGGATGTGACATCTATCCTGCACTGATGTGAATTGTACTGCACTTTACTTGTCCAGAGGAATAACTTGTCCTGGCCAATTGGAGTCCATTGTCTTGGTGAGTGGAGGCCCTTGTGTACGATTTGGACAGATAAAATGAGCTTCCCCATAAACCTATTTAAAATAGCTGTGAGCCTATTTTATTGTTCCTTTATGGTTCTCCAGTGCAGGGTAAACATAAATGTTCTCTCTTGTATTAGTAACTGGATGCTAATGTTGTCCAATAAAAATGCATTAGTGGTGATTTAGGTGAGAAGCCAGTCTCTATAAGCAGCACTAAAGGAGTACACGACCTCCAAAATTCAAATTGAATGCATTTAGGTCACTTGGAAACGTTCTGGAAGTATATTTATACTTCTTTTAAAATTTAAAGTAGTTAACATTTTGTAGGGAAATAAAAGCCGGCAAAAAATTCAATCAAACCTGTCAATAATATGGAAACTAGGGTTAAAACCCAACACATTACAAATGCACTCTATTATATCACTCTCACTAATAATGCTAGCAAAATCAAGGCTGCCACATAAACCTGAAACTCAAAGGAACCATTCAAAGGCAGTCAAATTAGACTCAACATCCAATTCACTGGAACATTAACTCTCCACCTCAAACAGAAATTTGAGTATCAAAACAAATGGACACCACTGATTACTGTAATGAATGGTTTGCTGAAAGAAAAGGTAAATAATGTTAACTGTAAAATCATATTTGACAGGAGGGTGAGTACAACTGTAGCCGTTGGCGGCCCACATTCCAGACAGTTCCGGATCTGCCGACCAGCATGTGATTGGGCGCAAACAGTAGCTCGTCGATCTCATCTGCTGGGCTAACCTGTGGCTAAGACTGGTGCCTGCCGTCTGGAGACAGAGAACAGGCTCTTGAAAGGGCCTGGTCTACCCCTGAGGCAGGGTGATGCGTTCCCTAATTAACACTGAAATGGGAGGCCAGCTGCTTGTGCTTGTTAGGGCTTGGATATGCTCACAGATAGATACAGTTTAAGAGCCACAACCCTAATGATGTGTGAAGCTGATGTGGGATTTATGAGTGGAATGAGACCTCCCGGTTAGCACGCTTTGCACTTGGGTGTGCAAATCCATGTAATCCAAGTGAGTTTTACATAAATGCTATTTTACCTTATATTAAGCTTATCTATGTAGCCTAAGGCCAACGAAATAAGACTGATCCATTATTTTTTCCCCAAATCCACAGAAAAAATCATTAATAATAATCAAGCCGCAAATGATATTCTTCCTAATCCTTAGCCTTTAAAGTGTGGATTTAAGTGCCGGATTTAATTTGAACTACAAAGCAGTTTGCCCATATGTTGGAAGATGGATTTAGGCAGCGTTTCTGTTCCTGTGTTTTTTAAACACAACTTAATTGGTAGCTATCAGTTGGCCTACTATTCATATACTTTTACTGAGCACTGTAAATTCAGAACTACATTAACAAGACTGAATGATTCAGCTCTGGGGGACGGGTGATGCCAGATTTTTTTTTACTATTATTAATCATTCATATAATCCGTCTTCTGAATTTAAAACTGTATTCAATATAGTTTTTAAATTGTTGCAGATATTAAATAAGTATACCACAGCAGGTGCGGAAAAATATGACAAACTGCTTTATTTTGCCATGATACATTTACCAAGGTAGTGTGTGTACAGATGCATCCACAGCATATTCAACATTTCTTTATTTTCCATACAACTGCCTCTTTCTGTATGTACCCTTATTACTAGGAACAGTGTTGTAATTTGGAAAAAGGGAATGAAATCATCCATGAGGGTGACAGCAGTGCCGGCCTAATGAATCCCTGTCTGCAGTGTTCCTGGACTGTACACGCTATGCTCACAGGAGTCTCCTTAAGCAAAGCCAAGGAGAGTGCTGCACGTGTAGCCATGAAAAGGCCAGCGCTCTCCCAGCAGAAGTGCTCCCAGAGGGGGGGGCCCCAGCCATACGTGCTGCCTTCCAGCCTTCCTGTGCTGTTAGCATGATTAACTGCGCCCTTGGGAAATGATTGTCATTACTGACGTTACTCACCTGTATTCCAGAACACAACCTCACTGCAGAGGTGGCTGGAGGCCAAATACCGACAGTGTGGCTTTCTCCTGTTCTCTGATGCGTCTTCTTCGTTAAAAGGTAAAACATGCACCCCCCCCCCCAGACTCCCCAAATGCACAACCTTTTATCTCAAATTGCTTTAAGTAGTCACGGCAATGCAGACAACCTCTGGTTTTGCTGTCTTTCGGAGTCGACCCAAGGATTCCAGAGTGACACGTGAAAATGTTTCCTACGAGGCTAAACTGTCTTCTTAGCATACCTCAGGTGGAATATAAGCTGGGCTGTGCAAACCACTAAACATTTTCAAGTGCTCATGACCCGGGCCACATTCTCAATTCTTCCTTCAATTGCATGAAAACCAGCCAATCGTGCATTAGCAAAAAGTCACCATGGAAGCTTTATCTGCGAGAACAAAAAAAAACACAGTATTCTGTCCTGGAGTAAGAAGCTCAATGAATGGCTGTACAGATCTGTACAGATCTTCTTAAAAGCACAGCTGCTGATGTGCCAAAGTCAATGCAGCATATACAGCATTCTAATGGCTCTTACCTATAAAGCACAAAGCTAATGAGTTTAAAGTCTATGACCAAGTTTCTCATTAAAAACTTCCTAATGCTACATAATAAAAAAAACTACATACTCTTCATATATTTGTTTGCCGTAAAGTTGAGATAGGTATGGAATTAAACAACCTTAATTACACCCAACTAATTCCGTAAACATGCAAACAGTATTATAAATGTGTAAATGGGATAACGTGTGGGCTAATGAAACAGGTAGTGCAGTGTTTCTGAGAAAACTTTCTTGATATGTGTTATCAAGATACTTAACATTAATGAATTGTGTGTAGGTTCAGTTTAATTTATGTTAAAATTAGCTACAGTTTACCTCCGTGCACATTTAGTATCATAACACTGAATACCTAAGAACAGAAATAATAAACTATCGCTATACTGACAGCACAAATTACAAACTATTTTGATTTCTATGAAAACTGAGATGTGAGCTGACACATTCTGGATTTCTGGCACAATACCAACTGATTATCACTGTTTAGTCTGAGAAAAGGGAGGGGAAACATGAACATGGCACTTGTTCACCGCGAGTGGGATTGAGTCGAGTTTCAGTCCTCACTATCACTGAGACTATGTTCGACATGAAGATGAGGGATTTGCTGTGCTTGGGACCTAGTAATATTGGCTAGTTTGACAGACATGTGCACACATATTTGGTTGGAGTTAATATGGAGTTAATACGCTGTTCTGGGGAAGCTCACCCTGCATCATTGGTACTGTTTGGGGAGGTGGTAAATATGCCCACGCCAGAAGTGGATTTCCTATACTTGAGAATCACTGTAAGGTACTCCCTAAATACACAGAAGACAACTTGGCCTTATCCCATTTGCAGCAAGCCTGCAGACTTTACTTTCACTTTTGGGCTAATGACAGAGCTCCATTTACCTGGTCCAGTGATTTTGAGCACTATGGGTCATTGCAATATTTTAATTGAGTGCCAAGGCTTGTAAAAATACTCTGTGGTAACTACAGTACAAATTCATTTCGGGTTGGGGGAAAAAGAAGTAGTTGTGGGTATGTTTTTTGCTCGTTTGGGGTATTACCCAAAGCTGGATAATGCCCCGAGCAGTTTAAATAACAATTTTGGACCCATATAAATAAATTTTATTTCCATATTCTAAGGGGGCCCAGTTCATCCAGCTGTGTGTGTAATATACATCTGTTGCATGGGCTTAATTCCTGACAGCCCATAATTTTTAAGGGCCAGTGGAGCTAAACTTAATGAGACTGGGGGGGGGGGGGGGTGGAGGTGGGGGTGGGGGTCAGAGTACTGAGGCTTTTTCGTGCACAACGAGCCACGCAATCAGATTTGCAGATCCTTCACCTATTGTTGAGTTCTTTAAAGGCCTGCCAATATGATGAGCAAACATGGTCCCGCTCCCAGCCAGAGACACACTCAATTGCGCAGCAATAATGCGTTTGCTATAATACCCCGAGCTTTTACCCGTGGCACCGCCATCTCTCTCAACGCGGCCCTCCGAGGGCAATGTGCCTTGTGTCTCGGCATCCTGGGGATAATGCAGGGTCAAAATGTCAACAAGCGCCCCCAGCGCTGAGACCATGACAACTGTGGAAACACCCCCCGCCTTAGCCGGGATGTCCGCACCCCCTCCCTCCTTTCTGTCTGTATGTATGTGCTCCAGGGCTGCTGGAGTGTTGGGGGGGGGGGGGGTTTGGGGGTGGGCAAAAATGGGCTAAAGGTGACCAAGAGTACTTATTCCCTCCTAGCAACGCTGTGCACAGCTGGGGTTATTTACGTTAGCCTCCTTATCTGTAAGCGATAGGGTTCACTTTCAAGGTAGATCCATAAAGTCTGGGGCCATGCAGCCGATTCCTGCGGTCCAAAAATAAAACTTGACCGGGGTAAAGCTGTGATGTGTCTCACTGTATGCAGATTGATGGCAAGGGATTTCTGCACATTCCACCGAAATGCAGGTCCCAGTGAGTCTCCGTACCCCTGGGTACTGTATAAACTGTGACACGTCTCAAATGCTGGGGGGCTGCTGTTTCTTCATCTGTTGGCTGCCATTTGAACTTTGTCCTTGTCCAGAATGAAATGAAAGAACGGATTTGTAAAAAGACAACAAAAAAAAACTGGGTATTCATCTACACCGGACAAATACATGCCGAACTAACCTAAGATAGACATTTCTGAGAAAGTAAACCATTATACTGCCTGACATAGTGGGACTGTACTTTCTTAGTGAAGGCATTACACTAAGCAGGTGACAGTAACAACCCTTCTCTAATTAGAAAGTGGCATGAAAAGGGACAAATGACTAAACACTGGAGTGGTTTAGAAAATTATATATTATATATATATAGTGTGTGTATATATATACACACACACACACACAGCTCTGGGGGAAAAAAAGACCACCCTATATTTTTTAATAAGAATCTGGGTAACTTCAAATATTTATTGTTGGACCCTTCTATGAAAATAAATAGTTATTTTTTACTTTTTTATGGGTATTATATATTTACAGGTATAAAATTGTTTATTTGGCATTATTCAATGTATAACAACACTGTATTTTTAGTATTTTGACTTGTTGTCATTTAATGCAAATTAATTTTCTGAACGACAATATTTTTGTTTGGAATTAAAATCACATGTGCTCAATAGTTCATGAAAGAATATCAAAAGTTTGATTTTACCCAGACCCATTTATTTATTAAATCACTGCTGTGTTCGGTCATTTACAAAGCTGTTTTGGGACCTGCATGTTTAAAACACAGCTTGAGGGAAAAATAATAAACAGTACTTTGAAAATGACTGTTTGTGTTTTGTGGACCAGGACACAGTGAACAATAATTAGAACTTAGTTGAATAGGACACATGGTTTAAGAAATATTTCCTATTCACAGGCATACCACCCACATAGAACATAGAGTAATGTTAGAGGCAAGTCTTGAGTGTTCCACGGTGCCTTTTGCAAAAAATTGGCTTTGACTTTTTTGCCGTCCAAGAGGCCAACAGCAAAGATTGCCTGTGTACTGGGCTACAAATGGAGAGGCAAAAAAATTGTGGGTATTTTTTTCTGCCACGGACAACACTCCTGAAAATGACAAGTGCTGTTATCTGCGCAGTGGAACCATTTTTCTAATTAAGGCAAAAGCAGTCCCAAATTTCTCTATTACAGTAGCCTATCACACAGAACAACAACCTGATCCACCCTCATCTCTACTTCCTTCAGATTAAAGTAATGATTCATGAGTTCCTTTGGCAAAAAAGTGACCATGTTAAAGACAGTATTCAGAAGAGTCCCTGACATCAATATTTCTACCATATTTCATGCTTTTATTTCTGAAAATATTTGGGACTGTTAAGTAGCAAATCGAACTGAGGCACTTGTTCTTAACACAGTAAGCAGCCCGTGCTCAAAAATTAGACTGTGCCTCACAGGGCAGCATACAACTAACATCGCCCAGGGAGGAAGCATTTCGGTCAGCAGGGTATTCCCTGTCTGGTCTCTCAGTAGCAGCTTGAATGGTTAATCAGGCACCTGTGATCACCTTCCTGCAGTTGTTTCAGTTACAAAGTAAGCGTCTGCACAGCTCAGCTACACAGCAACAAGAAGGAGTGTCTGACTGCGTGCGTTATGAAAGAGACACTTTAATATGCGCACTTCTGAGGGAAGATGTTGCAGTGATGGGACCTGCCTGGAATTACAATTGGGTGTTCCAAAATTAAGGGGAGTAAACTCATTTAGCAGGGATGAACTTTCTTGGTTTTCAGTCATGCTTTTATTGGACGGATTTCAATTTATTTTAAATGCAGTGATCTGTAAAGGAGTGCTCCCCAGAGTAATATTTGGAGTACCACAAGGCTCTGTGTTTGGGCTTCTGGTTTTCTCCTTATGCGTGTTAACCCTTAGAGAGGTTATACAAAGAAGTTATGTCAGTTTTCTTCCCTGTGCTGTTGACACTTGCCTTTTTGGCGCCATTAAACCAGGTGAGGCCGTTCCAGTTCAGAAACTGTGCATTTTTGTGTGAAAAGTTAGATGGTTGTTAAGTAGCACAATAAGAAATGATGCTTATTGGTCACAAATGGCCTTTTAACATAAACATGGTATTGTTTGTCTATAGTATGCATGGTTTGGGTTTTTCAGCAATTACAAAACCATTGGTACAACATCCAGATGTAACATTTATGACTCTTTGTGGGAACGCAAACAAATCATTGGATAAATTGGAGAAATGTTGCAATGCACACATTGTATGCATGTGTAGCTAGTAACCAAGCAAGGTTTAGCCACACCTGGCAAATGAATTGTTCAATACAATATATCCAATATCCCTATTCTATGCTTTACGTTTCCCCTTACATGCATTGTTACTATTATACCTTATGATTTTCTGTCACATTTATCCCTACTTATTTTCCCCTTTTTGCCATAAACTAAAAGCAATGATATACTTTGGACGGCACAGTGATAACCAGGATCAGATATTTTGAAATTTTGCTGGACAAACAAAAATGTAGTCATTTTTAATGATTACAGTAAATGACTGGCATGTAAATAGTTTTGCTAACAGCCTTTGAGGACAGCGACAGCACATGAAAAAGACCTCTCTGACACGACTTGATATATTTGTGTTGCATGGCTTCACCTTTGATACTCACTGGCCTGCCTTCCCTGGGATTGGCTGATTTCCTGCCTTGAACTGTGGATGACCCCGAGAATGGGAGGTGAAGGCCAGAGGGAGGGCTCACTGAAGCAGGGCCTTAGCTAACGGGACACTGTAGCTGCAAAACAGCCCGATGCCAAACACAAAACTATGACCTGCTCATCTGTCCTGTGAAAAACTGCCTGGAATCGCTTCCTACTTATTCGCTCCTTTCAGCTGCATTTCTAGCCTTCAAACTCACCTGAGCATGAAGGTTGCTGCTCATGGCTCTGTCAACAAAGTATTGTCCTGGCAGACTTCTAAGGTTTTTCATGAGAAACAAACGGAAAAGACACTGAAAAGACTGAACTGCCGTCTTTTCAAAGTTTTCCGAAGCTTATCAGGGGTTTGCAGGACTGGCCTGGACCCACAAAGGGTTGTAGGAGACCGGGTATAGTTCTGACTCAAACATGGATGAACAGCACAACCAAAACAATTCATGTAATAAATGCAAACAACCCTTAAATCTGTAGAGCACCTGGAGAGCTTCGGCACCCTGTGTGAAGCCACGCAAGCACGGCATATTCATCTCAGATGGGCCGTATGTTTCATGCACATCCGTACACCCGTCTCCCCTTCCACACTAAGAGGCAGAACACACACACACAGACACACACACGCACGCATGCACAAACACACACACACACATACATACACCATCTGGTTTAATCTAGTATTTTATTTCATTTTCATTCTTGAAAAACAGATTGATGTAAGAAAGTCAAGATGAACTTTGAATCAAATGAAGTTGACAACTTGAGTTTACCTATGTGATTAAGATAGATTATGAAAGAATTACACATAGCTAATGCAACCAATTCCAGAACCATATAAAAGGGCCTGGAAGTATAAACTTAACATTTGTTCTACTAAAGCACACAGATACTGCTATTAAGAACCACAATGATTGGCAAAGATATGTTATTTCTCTGACTTATGATCTGTGTACATACAGTCCTGTAGCAAAACAACTTGGAGCCAAATAAAACCTTAAAATGTTTTTATGGAATTATAATAAGCACTTGTTGTTAATACCATTTAATATTGTTTCAAATCTTTGTTTTGATCAAAGTTTTGATTCCTTAAGTAATGGGATATTTCAGAAGTCAGAAGCTGTTTGAATGTAATTTTGAATTAGGCAGCTTCACAAAAAAGTTGTAAAATGAAAATATCAAGCTAGGGCTGGAAAACTACATCAGAGTCAAACACGGTAGTGATGGGCAAAAATGAACAAACAAATATTTTTGAACGACTCTTTTTAGTGTCCAGTATGTACCGGTCAGCCTGTCGAACGTCCTCATGAATGAGTGCTCATGAATTGGACTCTCCCTGCATTTTTCCACTCAAAATTGCTGCCTGCTACGGTAGGTGCAGCACTCAAAGCATGGCAAGCAGAACAACCAATGAATGAGCGAGATCGAATGAACCGTTCTCTCGAACTAGGACGTCTGCTACTTGCCCCTCAAAAAGACCGACAAATTGTTGGTCTGTCACATTTCTGTAACATCGAGCTTATATAGCCTACCTACATACAAGTAGAATGCAGAATCAATGCATTAAAATGAATATTTTATCTTTATCAATGTAAACTTATACATGATGAATGGTAATGCATTGAAGAGAAGTTTGGTGGGGTGTGGAGCACTAGTTGTCGAACGTGCATGTACTGTAACGGAGAGTCACAGAGAAATTGACGCCATTTTTTAGAAAAAGGAAAAAGAGAGGTTCGATACATTTACATGTATCAACTCGAAGGAACCGATACTGTGACAAGAATCGGTCCACCCACCACTAAAACACAGAGTATCATATCATAAATTGAGCATATTATTTTACAACTATGGAGTTCCTTTTTTGTCGGGATTGTCAGTAGGAACATAACAGCACTATTTCCCACTCCTAGCCTCACTTGTTAGGTGCATGACCTTACACTAACCTTACACTTGACCTGTCCGCTCCAAATTTTTGGGATGTGCTTTGCTAAGAAACCATTGGTCAGTTGTGTCCAATGAACAGATCTTGTGTGGGTGGGGCTCCATTGTGACATGGCAATTCAAGGCAACTCCGCCAATAACCTATAACATAATGTTGAATAATACTTGCTAGAACCAATTAGACTGCAGGATTTTTCACGGAAATCAACCGTAACTTCACTTTCCAGATGTTCTAGAGACAGAGCGCCAGGGGACAAAACTATAACAGATCTGAAAAAAAATGTGTAATGTTTTGTTTTTTCTTTATATTTAAGAATGGCAGGTTTGTAAATCAGTTCAGCTATAAGTATTGAGAAATGTGAAGGAGGCTGGTTTTCAAATAAATACAGAAGAACCTGCAATATGTGATTTTGGAATGGTGACTGAAATGTACAGAACTTTGAAAGAGACGTCAAGACTGTAAGGACAAAAATCCCTAATATATTGATTGAGCTCATCATATAGTATAAATTACTCAAGTTTTAAATATGGAACTTGGTTTGGTTAAAGGTATAATTGCATATGCTCCTTCAGGTTCATACCAATTTGGTTGACTGGTCAGTCCATATCTACATTCAATATCAAAATCACTACCGTATTAGATTTTAGGCAAGAACAATGATAAAAGTCAGAAGACCTAATGAGAATTGTGAAGCTTTTTTGTAGAAACTCGATAGAAAACTAAAGTCGTTATGTTGCCAGAAAACAAATAAAATATGCCTTTATTTAATAAAAAAAATTTCTGTTGAACAGAATTAGAAAATATGAACAGTTCAGATGAACATCTGACTTTATAAATTCTGGACATTGATACTGGAATAAAAATATCCACAGTTGAAATAATAGGCACACCGTGTTGTAGTGTTTAATATGTTACATATTTTATATATACTAAATATATATTTTTAAACATGATATTATTTAAACATCTGACAGACTTTAGCTAGGGACCTTTTAACCAATTTTATATTTGTATTTAACTTTAGTGTTTAATTTGTGATTCTTGCAGTCTTGCCAGGCTAAAATAACTATAATAACACCTAGTGAACCGATAAAATATAGAAAGAGCGATGTTTAATAAAGTATTGTCCAGCACAAACATGCTAAAGGCATGGTGGGTGCATGCTGAGGCCTTCAAACACATCAGCTCTTTTACGAGGCTGCACATTCTGATACTTTATCGGCCCATTGACGATGAGTACTGGAGCCCTATGATATGGTTGAGCTGTTATGAAAGAGAAAGCTGTAGCCTATATTTGGGACTTCAAAATGACACGTACAAGAGAAAAGGGTTCATTCATGCAAAGGGGGTCCTATTCTAAAATTCAAAAGGCAAAAACATTCAAATCTCCTGAACAGCTCCCATTGCTGCTCTGCCAGCCATCATAAAAGGTTGCAGTGTGGTATGTAAGCTACTGGTTATTATGGGTTATATGATCACATCTATCTCGACAATCTCTTACCATCACTATAGAGACATACAGTCTGATTAAAAGCCTTGATTTCAATTCAGTGGGATAATGGAATGGGTAGAAAAAAACGGATATCAAACAATAGAGGAATTTTAAGCCTTGAGATGCCAAGCTTTGATATGGAGCAGGTCTGAAAATACTCTACCGTGAAGGATCAGGTTTAAAATAAAAACCCTCACAAAGACTGCACAGACTTTACACAGGCAAGCTTTCAAATGAAAGTCTGTCTCTCAGTACTAACTAACTGGCTTCTCCAAGAAAAAAAGGATTGCTTGAAATACAGTCTGAACACGATGAATTTTCAATGTGTTGCTTCTACAGAATCTTATAGATATGCATTCACAGTCATTTTGAAAGACAATGTTTATTTGTGTAATAATGCCTAAGATAATACCAGTAACACAAAGTATTTTATTAACACTTGGAATTTAACAAGAATTCTCATCACATGTGATCTATATTGCCTCGTCAAAAGACCTTATTTCATCAGGGTTGGGTGAACCTATGTAAAGCACTGTTTATGATAGATAGGTGGGGTCTGGTTACACCTAAAAATCATTTACCACTTTCTCAAAAGTACGGGAAAGAGTGTTGAGGTAAATATCAAATGAAATTATAACTGACACCAGAGCACTAGGGCTGGGGCAAATGTATCAATCCATCAGTGAATCCAGTTAAAATCTATGTGCCAAATATAACCTCAAAAATGAAAAATGAATATGTGTTTTGGAAGATGAGTGTGCTAATGTGTGTCTTCCTAAACTGTTGGATGATGTAGTGGTTATGGCTATTATTGGGTTTTCCAGATAGAGGAGCAAAGGAAAAAAGGGTAAAAATTCAGTTAACTGCAGGACATGAAGACAATCTCAGGGCTTGCAATAAATACTCTCCTGTCTGCCAAATGTTGGTAAAAGTCCATTTTGGCAGCTGTTAGATAAGCTACCCACCATTTTGGCGGGTGTTGCCTTCAACATTCCAAGAGTAGGACAAAATATTAGTCCCAGATTTCCTGCTTAAATGGTAGCCTAAAAATGTAAATAAAAAACCAGACCTCACCAGAACCACAAAACAGTCCCACACAACATTTATGACACTGTCATCTAGATTAAATGAAATGCTCCTTGGACAAAATCCTGAGTGAATGCTGTTACCTCCTAAGCACAAAGTAGTATTCTTTAAATCACGTGGTATGGCAATGTTAGCTTACGGACAAACTCCAAGTGCACCATTTTGAAATTATACTGTATATAATGTCATTTCCTTGTTGGGAGGAAACTCCAGGACAGCCATAGACAGGAAATGTTCTGAAATCAACTCAGGCAAAAGTAATGAAATTACCTGCTGCAAGGGATAGGCAGCAGTAAGTGGCTTTGTTCAAGAGGAAAATTTCCCTTCTTATTGAAATATAAACATATGATATGTGTACTTCTTACACCTTTTTAAATTTTAACCAATAAATGTTATTTTAGTATTATTATGATTATTGTTGTTAGTAGTAGTGGAAGTAGTAGTAGTAGTCCTACTAGTATATTGTCCATGTATTTCTTCAAATATTAAATGGATAGCTAACTCTTTATGACTTAGTCACAAAGTTCAGTTAATACAAACTGTTCCATGTAGTATACCAATATGCAACGAGCACATTTTGACATTTGGAGTTTGAATTAGCCTGCTTTTTTTAACTGAATAATGTAACACGCTTTAATTCCTTTTCCATGCACTACATGTTTGCTAGGTGACAGTGTGACCATATTCCTACTACATTCATACTACAGCCTGAGCTCTCTTGATGAAGTCTGAAACTTTTCAAATACTTTTCATGTTCTCTCTATTTAAAAAAAAAAAAAAAACTTTTCTGTTGTTGAACACCCTGGTAAAATGTTACGTTAATTTTAAAAAAATTATACTGTTGCCCCACAAGAATTCTAATACATGTTCTCCAAATCACCTCCTTCAGGAATTCCTTAATTTCTCCAAGATGGGTAAATGAACTCAGACTGGCTCCTCAGAGGGTTATTGCCTTTCACTGAGTGCGTTGATAAGACGTGAGTTAGTCCACAGTCTCTCCCCGCATGGGGCCTGTACTGCTATTCAAAAGCTAACTTCTTCAAGGCACCAGTGGGAGTCTGTAATCCTCACGTTTATACAGATCGAAGGACATCTTTTATCTGGACTCATGCGGAGTATCTGAGGGTGTGGGGTTACAATATCTGAAAACAGGGGCCCTGGGTCCGCTCCTTTTCAGAGAGGTTTACCCAGATTTATTCCCTCTTTCATCCCTGACCCATTCTGGAAGGACCCATCCAAACGCTTCCCAGGAACCCCATAAACAATGCAGTTTCAGTATAAAACAAAGTTGAGTAGGCATATGAGCTCACAAAACTCCTGTCTGAATATCAATTCTAGAGTTCATGTTTTTTATTTTTATTTATTTAATTTTCTGATGACATTCATACAGGAATTTTGTATATTATATAATTCAAATTAATCTGTGAAAACCGATGAGAAAAACTACCCAGTGGAAACAGAGACGTGAGAAATAAGAGAAAATTAGTTTCCGATAACAAATGAGAAATACTTCATTTCCAATAATGGCAAAAAAAATCTGTTGTTCCTAATCAATATCCTTCATTTCATTAATAGCATTATAGGCTTGGTTGGATGCACCCAGCATTGTTAATTTCAATTCAAGCTCATTTTAAATATCTTTCAATTAGATATTTGCATGAAATTATAGCTGTAACTTTAAGATAACCATTTTTCTCAGAGGAGAGCTCAAGGTGCCTTTTACAGAGAGGTACAGTATTACTCCAGCAGTAAAGCATTTCGTTTTTTTTTTTTAATGTGACTTTCAAAGAACAATGTAATTTAACAAAATTGAAACATTTTAACGTTATCTTAAAAATCAAAAGACGAAGGTCACTTTTAATATACAGTAGTTAAACTACATAAAAATAAAATACAGCTACTTCGCACATATACACGAGTACATTTCTCTTAAAACTGCACATAAAGGTACTTTTCTAAGTGATGCAGCCCTTGTTAAGCATGCATTGGTACCTCACACCCATTGTTTTACTGGTTGGCCTTATCTGACGGTTGTTGTGGAAATGCTTTCAAAATCTGGTTTTGTAAACAGCTTCACAGTTGTTTACAAGGTGATAAATCCAGGAGACAGACTACACCTAACCTTATTAGACACAAGCTGGGGAGAGCTGAGACGAGCTGGAGTAGCTTTCAGTGAGCACTGCCATTTAAATCCTATCTGGGGTGAGTGCAGAGCCCCCACAATCATTTCAGTGCCATTTTTGTATGCATTTAATTTTTTTTCTCTGTTTTGACACCTGTATTCAATTTATGTGACAAGCGTTCACAAAATTGCAGTAAAATAATATTTTCATGAGTTCAATGGCTCTTTGAAAACACGGCTCCCGCTATTTTTGTCAATCCATGTCTTTTTTTATTTTTTCTTAACCAACTGACAGTAAAAATTTGTGAGTTTTGTGATACTTAAAGAAATATAAAATTTAATTTAAGTAAGAGAGCCAAAGCTTTAACTGGTCCCTTGGACCAGTGTAAATGGCCTACAATACAGTGAGTCATGTGATGGTTTGAACAGATCACCGTTGCACACCCATGCCCACACATAAAAAGTCCTGTGCTCTCGATACACAAGAATATATTCCATTTTCACACCAGCCACAGTTCCCTCAAGCACTCAGCAATTCTTACAAGCTGAAATACAAAAAATGTAATGGTCTGTGAAAACTGTTATGCGAGTAAAATGTTTTAAGTAAACAACGGGTCTGACAGCCACAATTGCAATTACTTTGCTGGCTAACATGAGACTTGCAGCAGAAATATATGACCACCCGTCACAGTAACAGACATGGCTTCAATTCTGTACAAATCAAGGGCTCCACCCTCAATAACGCATGATTGCTTTGTTATTTTTTCATTTAAAGGAGTGTATCAACATGACATTATGAAGTTGGACTGTTAGCTGTCTGAAATTAAGTTGTTTTTTTTTCTCCCGCTACTGAATTATAAACTGTGATTCGGAGAAAAGTAATAAGCACTTCCATACATTCCTCAGAAATTACTTTTGGATCCCAGCACGGACCTGAAAACACTTTCTGCGAGAAACTGAAGGGGTAAAGCGTTCTGTTTTGAAAGGATATTTAATACACAAACAGAGTTTCACTATTTCACCAGTATCAACAATTTATCATTAAAAACATTATAGTTAAGAATAATACCAGGATGCATTGCTAAAAACCTTGTCTAAAAACACTGTTGGTGTACGAAATCAGTTGTGAGGGAAAGATTTTCCACAGCATTCATGTTGATTGAGTCATTTAACTGCCCAGGGAAGGTCCTGGAATTCTTAACTGCAAGAAGAGAAAGATGAAGTTGAAGTATATTTATGCTTGATTCACTTGAAATTATTAATATTATAGAGACATAATTAAATGTCCTAGAAAATAACTAGTAGTAACTAATAAGTGCCACTCATAATACATATTTATATGTCTCAATCTGCTTGGCAGTCTTGAGTCAAGTTAAATCTCAAGTCTTAATACAAGTTACAGTGGTTGAATGGAATTATATAATTATAATAATAGTTACCCTGTTATTAAATAAATACTATGATTTAGCAAATACAAAGAGTGGAGAACCATATTTGGCCTGCTGTTCCACTGAAATTTAATGAGTTGTTCAATAAATGTTTTAAAGAGGCTTGTGGAAAAAACACTGCAATTTAGTGCAAATGAATGCAGAGCTTCAGACCCTAAGCGATTTTAATATCCCGATGGCAGACAGTATTCTTATGGCAGACACTAGCTGTTTAAAACTTTGTTACTGACTGCTAAGGTATTCATGAAATTTTATTCCTGAGCAGATTGCAGTTTTCTCAGATATCAATGTATTGCCTGAGGTCTCAAAGACTTCTGTCTGGGGGGCATTATAGGCATAGCCAGGGATTAAATTATGTTTTAACCTGCAGCAAAAAGAAGCTAAAGCAACCAATAGTTGACAGATCAAATTTTACACTCATCTAAAAAAAGTATGCCAACTCTGCCTCTCCATAAGAATGTGTGGAGCTAAATGTAGTATTCTTTATCTTCTCTGTCAGGAGGAGGTGCTAATTCCACAAACGGGGAAATAGCCAGGCAAGCTGTTGGCCTACCAGTTTTCCAATTCCAGAGCTGCACAGCTGATTACTGGGCAGCTGAATGCTCAGCTGGTCAATTCCTGTTGGTGCTATGCAAAACTTTTTTTTTGTGTCAAAACCAACACTGAGCAAAAGAAATGGCAAGATGAAGCAGGAGAGAACAGTGTGAGTTGGCAGTTGGTGACTGATGAGAAAGTTCAACTAAGCTATGGCATTTTAAAGAACTGGTGTGCCGTGTATGTGAAAATTGTCATCTAACATGCCCTGATATCAACTGTGACATTTTACATACTTGTAGATCTAGCACTTTAGTCAGCAATGCAGCCTAAGTGCTTCTGGTGCCTTTATGTTGAGTATATACAGCTGGACAATGCTTTGCAAAACTGACAGTAAAATGTTAATAGCTGTTTTACTGTACACACTGCCAGAATGAAAGCCAGTAAAGTTCAAACTAAAATAGATATGGACACAATGCAAGCCAATGTATAAAACCTATATATTGTCTATGTGCCAGTGCATTTAATTACATCACTACGCTGTCTGATGTATCCCAGAGGATGAGTGATGGAGAGAAACACAGTAAGCTTTGGGGCCACTGCTTCGCGATGGTGTTCATGCCCCAGAGGGCCATGTGCCTGGCACCGAAAGGCCTGCAGAATTAATTGTTCTCCCTGTCCCAGTCAAACAAACGGATTCTTAACGGCTACACTAGTTCCCAATCATTTTTGTTCCAGTGACAACACAGATCTATCTTTCAACCTCATTGCTTTTCCATCTGCCAGCCATTATGGAGCCAGAAGCTGGTAACGCACTCGGAATAAAGCCACTCCATAACGCTGTGGCTGCCCGGGGACTCCAGACCCAACCATACTGGCTCGCCTTCAACTTTAATCACTGTTCCACACCAAGTCCACCGAGAGTACATTCTTCGGATTGCTGAAGCATACGTGTGAGCCCGAGCAAGTTTGCGTCTGTTTGCAAAGAACAGAGAGGGGGAACGGCTGAAAGAGTTATAGTTAAGGTTTTGGCTGCATCCCGCAGTCATTGGAACATACGGTGCAGTTCCAAGTGGAAGGCGGTTCTAAGAGGCAAGATACAGTGGATAACAAACTGTGGATCTTGCACCACTTCTGTTCACACCACAAATCCAGCTCCCACATAACGGTCTGCCATGAACTGCAACACTTTCTGTGCGCCTTTATTCTAGATGGGAGGGGATCTTCTTTGCGAACATGGTTCCAGATCTCTTCAGACAAAAACAAATCCAGAACTTGCCGAATGAGCATGAAGTTTCATTTAATTAAGATAAAATGTAAACAGTTTAGCAAAAGAATGGTTTGTGAATTTTTAATTTTTACAAATGCAACTGAGGAAAAAAGGATTCTTCATAAGTGACTAATTAAACCCTGGAAGAACTCATTTCTGTTATCATAGTTACCGTAAGACTATTATGAAAGATTTATGGTAACCAAAGAATATTTCGTACGCAACATTTTGCATGATTTATGACTCCCATCAATGGTGTATGGTTCACTGAAAACCGTTGCCCCAGAAGCCCTTGTTAAATAGCAAAGTATCAGGAAGAGATTTTGAAATCAGTGGGTACGGCAGCGACAAGGGGGGGATTAGCTTTCACTCAGTCTGGAGTAGTTAGCGAAAAGAAAATGAGGGTTTTTTTGTGTGAATGTGGACAGGGTTCAGTGCCTTCTCCTTAATTTCTGCTTTGGAGACTATGAAGACAGGAGACAAGGGTTGATGAGCATGCCCTCACGACTGAAGTTACAGAGTCTGGAAGGATCCCACTATAAAGGCGTCCATTGTGGGCCCACACTGTCTCTCGCTCCTTGCCTCTCGGGGGGATAATTACGACATGTTACCCTTCCGTGGCAGCCCGGCGCTGGGGCCTCACGGCACGGGGCTAACCTCGCCGGAATCATGGCGCGTTGCTTCTGGGTGAGTGGGCAGATCGGTTTCACTCACCTTGGTGGACCAAGCCCTTGTTAAAAAACCTGCAAGGACGCGTCATGAAATGTGCTCCTTGTTAGAACAACCTGAGCGGGGAGTTCTGCAGACCTATTAGTCTGTCTCTGTTTTCACTCAGGGACTTCCTGTAGTCACCAAGCTCAGTAGACTGTGAAGACCTCTGCTAACGCCTTACCACTTTGAGTCTTCAGAGAAATGGGGGCTGTCTTAATCTGTTTAAACTTGCTCAAAAGAGATGTGGCAACAGTGGTAAAAAAAAAAAAAGCTACAAAAGAATATGAAAATGGATTTTAAAAGGCCTTCAGTAAAAAAAAAAAAAATTAACTGTCAAAAATCCCTTTGGAAAAAAGGTCAAAAGCAGTGGACTATCAGGCCAGAGATCTTACTTCTAAGCATTCACATTCGCTTTTGTGTGTCTTTCTGTGCAAACTGGAATAGATGATTTTTGTGTTAGGAGAAGCTTCTGAAGTCTTAAAACTGATTTTTCACATTCAACACCTGGTCTGAAATGAACTGCTTCTGTACGAAAAACTCAAAGCAGACAGGCTGGGTAAGAAATAGGCCTATTACCCAGTTTCCGCTTATACCTACAAAAGTAAGAATTCAGCACTAAAAAGGACATTGTTGGCTTCCAAACAAGATAGTCTGGACGGGAATATAGGTATCCGATAAGAAAATTCCAGATAATAATTTTTGTATGGATCAAATTAATACAGTATAGAAAAAATAACAATTCTGGAGCAGTGCAAATAAGTGGGAACTTTTAAAAATCAAGCCCACAAAATGAATGGAAGTGGCAAACCATATGGATTTTTAACAAGAGTGAATGCATGCAATACAATTCAATGTCATTTTTAATCACATTACTTGGATTTTCACATGAATGAGCTTGTGTGAAGTTAAGGGATTGCTATTTCAATGTCTGCTTCTTAACCATTTGGAATTCAGTCAAATGTATACTATTGCAAAGCAAACAGCTACATAACCACAAATATGAACAGACCTCGCTATGATTTCCCCACCTAAGGGCTTAAAAATGTGTTTGGCTGGATATATCACGCATTCGTATACCAGAAATCTTTGGGCCTCTAACATGGTACAGCCAACAAAATTTGTTGTTCATTTTGCATCGCTCATTGACTGTTTCCAGAAAGTTTCAAGGTCTTATTAGATTTACAATTTAACGATAATTGTAAGGTAAACACCCGGCCATTTTGTCAGAGCACTGTCCCTAAGGGTTTGAACACTAGAACACTCAGACAAGGTAGACATTAAACTGAGTCAATTTCCTTTAGTGCCAAGTGCATGCTCATCTAACTGCTTAACACAGGTTGTGAAAAGGGATTCTTTTGTCTTTTTGCACACAACAACACTAACTTTCACAGCACGGTAAGTAAAGATTTAGACAAGGATGTCCATCATTACCTCCCAATGCACATTTTGTTGCCTTATCACAAATAACGTGCTGTTTAAAAAGACAGGAGGCATTGCTAAGTGCAGGTAATTTTAAGGCTTGAAACTGCAATAAAATCTACATAACTGGGGAAAAAATGTGCTCCAAAGTAAATTTTTTGAATAAGAAACCAAAGTATAAACATTTGTTTCCAATTTCTACCTACATTAAAACAAAGAGATGAGTTTTACTTTAACAAAATCTTAGACACGACTTGTGAAAATAGCCTCATTTGGCTTTAATTACATTTTTTTTTTAATTTTGGAAGTCTATCCAATCATTTTGAAAATACTAAAAGCAGAAGTTAAATTTGTTTAACGTGTTTCTGTAGGTTTAAATTGACTGTGGCTGATATAAATGTGAGTGTTCCAAAATTTTGATTCACACAATTTGCTGAGTTTAGCAAATAAAAAATTAACTCACCAAACTACGCATTTATTTGTAATCATTTTTCTTGCTGATCAGGACAAATGTTCATTGCATCCAGGAAACTGTCTATAGGATATCAGCATTGGTGATGTTTTAGAATTGAAATGTCCACTTCCTATTGTCCTCCCCTCATTTTTGATGTGACTGATGCGTGCTCATTTTCCCCTTTCCAGCTGTTCTTGAGATAGAGCATCAGGGTTTGAAGCTGCAGCATTGCAGAAGAACAAGCTGCATGTTCATTCATTTTGTGACACAAGCAAATGCATGTTTGTTTGAATTTAATAACATCAAACAACTGACGTTTTCTAAGTTTCTGGGACGCCATATATGGCACTTTGCTGTAAGACTCCTTTACAAATTCTACTTTGCGTCATATTACTGCGAACATCTCATAAAACGTGGTTTGATTCGGTGTTTGTATCACTTTGAATCGGCTCAGGATTAAATCTCTTCGGCATGAGCTTCATCGCCTCCCGTTCTGCGCCGCCATAATCGTTACACCACCTCACACTGCTTCTTTTGTTGACTTAACCCCAATTGCCAGGACTTAATTAAACATACGCACTTTGCTGACAGTGGACTTATTTTATCTGACATTTCATTAAAAGGGAGTTACACTAGGCACTGGCTGGGCTGCATGCACTCAGAGATGCTGCAGATAAGAAGATGCTTCAGATGTGAAGCCCTGATACTGATTTATCCCCCGAAAGGCCAGGTGCAAAGAGGAAGGGCTGAGTCGGTAAACTTTATAAAGACACAGCTCATTGAAATCTACCTGTGTGTCGACACATCTGTCAAATGACTCCATGTTTTCAGCTCAGTTAAAACACTGTGAGTGGAGGTACTGAGTTTCACACCTATGGAGAGTGCAATTTAGATTACTAGAGTATTTTATTAGCAGTTACAACACATATTATTACATATACAAGGGAGAGTTTGAGTGTGGAGTGAGCAATTTCTCTGAAGTGGGATTTGGAAACTAAGACTTAGGTCTATTACAGACACTGAACATAGGCTTTCCAAAATCCAAAGGATCATATTTAATATTCTCAGCTTCAAGTTTTGAGTTAAATTGAAGCAGACAATGTGGCAATATGTGGATTCCTGGATTTTCTGCATAAATCTGGAATTGTTTCTTTATGGATTTCACAGTAACCCAGTCAAAGACGACTTCTGTGCTTCTTAGTCCCAGGATTCCAGTTTTTCCAAGATTTAAACATTTTTCCCAACTGTGTACCTCAAAATGGATGGTCCCTTTTTGCACTTTTCACAGACAGCTGGGTTTTAATAAACTGTCCTACGTGGCTTTAATCATATTTCAACTCATTTACTGTACCTCTATGAAAGGTAATCTTAAAATGTTCAATGCACACAAAAGTGATAGCATGTCCTATTATTTTGCTGAACAGTGGAAAAAGTAGGCGACATCAGAGAGATGGATAAGAAGATATGACAGCCCAGGAGTCATATTTGAAAGAGAAGAGTAAGGCACTCGCGTTTCTGCACATATGGTGCTAGTAATAAGATATGTGAATCTCTGCCTTTAATAAATGTTCAACCTTAACAGTTGAATATTTTCAGAAAAGTATATGCTTATGAATGTCCACAGAACCGCCACTAGTTCACTATCGATTTTGATCACAATGCATGAAACCATCACATTCAATACTTCAGAACCAAAACAAGGTACAGGCCTGCTGCTCAAGAATATATACTCAGATATATGTGCTCAGATATGATACAACTCACTTAAGGAGATCGACATTCAGTGATCCAGGGTTGAATTACAATGCCCTCAAAAATAACACCCTTTATAAAGATGACTAAATAAGGCTGTATAAAATAATAAAGGTAAGGAGTTATACTGTACACTCAAACAAAATGGTGAATCAAAACATATTTTGTTAAAATATGTTTTCCACAAAGAAATATAATAATTATTTTAAGTAAAATCCAACAAAATTAAATCTGCATTAACATTCTGTTTTGGAAAGTTGATATCAAGTTGTGCCCTCTTATGGCTTCTTGTTTCATTGGAGTATAAAAATTGCCCCGGGGCTCTTTTTAAGGTTACTAGAATCATGAACTCCAGAAAGTACTGGAATGTTTTGCCAGAAACCTGGCACACTCTGCCTGGATGTTCAAACTTGGCTGCCAAGTCTCCAGACTTGAACCTAGTTGACAATTTATGGTTTGTATTCCATAACTTTTTTTGTTTGTCTTCATTGAGAGTGATTTTGGAGGGCGCAGTTGAACTGGCCACTCGCTGAAAGGGTTGTGCTACGAAGTGAATGGACTCACCGGCCCCAAAGGCAAAGAAGAAGCTCTTGTCTGGGTTTTCCTCCAGCAGGGCCTTTACTCTCCGACCCATCCTTTCATTGCGTTTGTAGATCAGCTCCTGCCTGAAGTAGCTGTCGATCTCCTGGGCAGTGATCTGCTCGCTGGGGGGCAGGGTGACATTGTTGAAGTTGGGAACCTGGAGAAGGATCACACAAAGAGGCCAGCTGAAGAACATCAAACCCATAAATCCCATAATGAGAGAAGCTGGATGGCCATCAGGAGTCACGGAACTCCCTTAACAATGAGGGACGGAGGGGCTTCTGCTGCATTCAGAGGTACAAAATTAAATATGGACAAATTTATACCTTTTTATTCCATCAGGGCCATTCAGTTTTTTTCTGTAGGTTTTATCAGTATTGTGGTGGTCCTTTGGGGAGTCACTGGCAGAGTGCTTAAATAAGCTATGTTATTTGTGCTTTCTAAATTTCCAGTAACCACTGCACAACTCAGAGTGCCACTTTCTTTTGCCTCTCTGGCTCCCCCGAATAATTCAGTACCATCAAGAAACCCTGTTCTTACCATTTTTCATTTGTATCACAATAAAATACACAAGAAACTTCTTCAAACCATGCACACCACATTCTTAAAATGTTGGGAGTTCTACCATTTTGCCTCTGTCACTGCAACAGGCTTAGAGTCCAAGTGAGCTGAATGTCTAAGTCCTTCCATGTTAACCACTGAACCCGGTTGGAAGCACAGTCTGGTTGAAGGAAGTAAAGCTGACTCACCTGAGAGGTATCATGGTTGAAGATGATGGAGTTGAGGTCTCCACAGTTGTAGTGCCTGATGAGGTCCTCCGTGGTGTAGGGCACCTGTAGGCTGCCTGCACGCAGGCTCTCCTGCTGTAGGAGGGTCTGGTTAAGGGCAAAAATCACCTACCAGGGAGTAGAAAAAAGAGCATTGGTTAATTTAACACACAACACATAATTACATAGAAGATGCATGCTTTTCTTCAACATTTAATTAAAGCCTTAATTAATCCTTACTTACTTTCTTTAAAAAATATATAAATAATGATATGAAAAACTGTTTTTTTTTACTAGTTGTTCTCCTTGATTTGGAATCTCTGTCCTTGAATATGCCCAACAAAAAACTTCACAGCTGAGCTAGCATACCTCACACTGATGACAGCTGGTGGCCTGTGGGCACTTTGAACTACTGCTGTGGTAACCTAAGGAAACTGACCCTGGCCAGCTTTAACCGGCCCCACCCCAAGAAGGAAAAGGTCAATTGTGTACTATCCCTGTGGAATCGTGGTCATAGTTTGCTTATGTCATAGCTGAGGCTCACACTTGTGATGATAAGGCAAGCTTATTTAATGACCGCACCACTACGGAGCACTAAGAAAGATTCTGTAGATTTATAGTTTGATGAATTACTGTCCATTGCAAGCCATGGAGCCAAGTCCAAGTGCCATTCAGCAAAACACAAGAGCACAGAGACTGCAAGAAATATCTCTGGACTATAATTAAACATTTGATGGAGAGCCTTTCCAAAGGGTTTACCCTTAAAAAAAGAATTTCTTTATGGACATAGTTCCCCTCATCCTTAGTTTTCTCTGTATGTTCTAGAATGGTGGTGTCTTCTTTATTCATTTAATATTGCTTTCATATCATGAAGGTCTCATGTTTATTTTGAGGCTCTAGCTCATTTGGTACATCTCTCTGCACCCCCGACAAAAAAGAAGAAAAACAAGAAAAATAATCAATCTCCTAGTACAAAAATTCAACTTGATTAATTTCTCAAGTGAAAAAATAAACTAAGCCATCGCTGTGAACAGATATTCTTGCAAATACATGTGCATTTGGTTCATTTCTTTGTTTATTTATTTATCTTGCACAACCACTGACCGGGCTTCTATTCTTTTTTGTGATGTTTTCTACAGTGCTCAGATGACACTTTTTACTTTCGCCGCCATTGTCAGAGCGGTCGCATAGGAGGAGAGGGCAGAGCTCTGCAGATGCCTTCTTGTTGGAGACAAAGAGCCCCCTGCCACCCTCTCCACTCCCTGCACTTTCATCCACCCGTGATCAAAGGGCCACTCTGCATATGAAAGGGGGCTGGCTTTATGCTGCCCAAATTAGCCTATCGCCACCCCGCCAGCCTCCCAACTCCACAACAAAAACTCTCACATCTGTTCTGTCCGAGCCTCATCTTTGAGGGAGGGGGGGTGGTGTAAATCATGGGTGTTGGGGGTTGGGGAGAGCACGGATCACTCGCACAAAAAAGGAGTAGGAGAGGGGGGAGAAACGGAACTAAGGGAGCGAGAAGGGAGAGCTGAACGAATTACATTTCTTCCTGTGATCCCTTCTGTTGTGTCCTTTGCCGTGGGTCAGCGGGTGTGTTCTCCTAGTCCATGGGCTCCCCCTCCCCGCCACCCCCACCCTCAGCTTAAAACACGTAGCTCGTTTCGCCTCTTTTGCTGGGCGGCCGCACACTTCAAACCAAAGTTGGCTCGTATTAAAGCACCATCCCCAATGAAAGTCAATAATTGTCATTTGTGATGGAGATGCCGCTTTCGGTAGGGAGCCAGGTGGCCAGGGGGGTGTATTTTCCCAAAGGGCGCTCATTTTCTGAAGTTTATATGCACACTTCCCAGTGGGAGTAATGAAGTGGAAGACCATAAGCTAAATGATTACACACTTAAACAAGGCATAGATAGCATGGTTTCATTTTTTTTTCCAAGCCATCCTTTCAAAGTGGTGATGTTTTATTTAAGTTTGAGGCTCACGAAACAGATCAAGCCGTGTATTTAATTTTTGAATGCCATTTTCAAAACAAAACAGAACATGATATCTGAATTCTGTACTGGAAAGATAGATCTGCTGCTGTGGAGCATGATGGCAACATGGACAAACACTTTTCAGAGTCAAATGTTCCTGTGAACACCATAGCTTGTTTATAATCAACAGGGAGTTTTAAGTAATTTTAGCTAGAGTGGTGATCCAGTACACATACACTGTCTCATTTTCTCTGGGCTATCTAAGCTTCCTTTGAAAGACACTACCACCATAACTGTGCATCCAACTTAGTCATTGACAAACTAATTTCTCTGTCCATTATACAGCTAATAAAAATATAAATTTACAGCCACATACATAAGTTAGCTATCTAGTAGTACAAATTTTTTACATATACAGCTAAGGAAAATATTCATTTTCAGTCATTTACATAGGCTAGTTAACTAGCCATACTAATTTCTCCATCCATTATACAGCTAAGAAAAATATTAATTTCCATACATTTGCATAGGCTAGCTAATTAGCCATATTGTTGTTCACTATAGATATAGTTACAGTAAACTTCCACATAGCCACCAACAGCATAAGTGACCTACCTGACAACCTTGTTTATATGTTCATATGCATTTCTAATTAAGATTGACAGCCAGGCAAAAGGGTAAACTTTTTTGCAGTGGACTTCAATAATGGGCAGACCATACTAGCACTCTAGGTGCAAGCTAGGACTACTGGACCTCTCCACCATATGCGATTGCTTGTTCACATTCACTGCATATTTTTTTTACATATGCACATTCAGAAATTGCCTCTACTGCTGTACTTATCCAAATTTTCACCCTTCATGTATCCCATCTGATCCCATTAAGGCTGGTTATGTGGGAGTTTACTGTATCGGCTAGCTAGCCATTTGATAAGGAAATCTACCACAATCTCAGAAAAGTCACTGTAGCATACTCTACACAAGTATGCTTGAAAACAAGTAAGAATATTATTTTATCAGATGTTCTGAAGCAGTGTTACCCACACATTTCACATTATATAAAGGCTAATTCTACAGTATGAACATAAAAACAGGCAAGCTGCCATTTGCACTGCACAGTGGTATGAAGTTCTTTGACCTATGACTGTTTTCCGTTGAAGAATAGGCCAATGTAAGGATCAAATAGGTGCTACAAGGGTTTGAAAAATGATGCATGCTCTGGTTTCTGTTTGATTAAGCTAAATGCAAACTGAATGTAACATTAAACAATAGTATAAGCAGGAAATCAGACACCAGCACTCTCCTCTCTTATTTATTTTACTGCTTGACTCTGCCTTAACAGTGTGGCAGTGTCCACTCAGCTGGCTACTGCTCTGTAGGCTACCTAGCTGTGTTTTTTAATATATAGCCTATAGTTTTTTTTTATCGACTGGGAAATGAATGTGCTCTTCCTATTGAGTAAATTCTCATTCTAAGTTTCAGCAACAGGTGAAACATTAATATTACATTTTAAATTATTGCAGGCTTACCACAAAAAAGGGAGCAAAATGTTTTGTTCTTCTGCCAAAAGCAATCACAGACACAGATAATTTATGGATTTTCCCCCTGTTGACAGGAAGACACAAACTGAAATTTAACTAAACAAGTGCTAGCACATAAGGTGCTTGCATGCTCCACATGACCCAAAATGTGACACGTTTTCAAGCTGAGTCAGGATGAGACTCCAAGTCACCAAGTGTGTTTGGCAGCAGGCTTTACTGACTAAGACTTAGTAACTCAAAACGTTCGCATGCAAACTGTATTTAATCTTCAAAGAATGAAAAAAATGTTTCTGCAGTCTGCTTGCTTGGATGCAACCTGGCGGTGAGATGAGAGAGTTTGCAGGAAAATCCCAAAACGTTATAAAACCCGGGCATGTAGGCGATGCCAAGAGAAGACGTTCAATATCTCTCTTATAAAACGTAACCGTCCCGTCTCGCCTCATCTAAACTGAGTTTAGAACTACAACAGATGCAATAGCAAAAGATCGCTTTCTCATGATAAAACAGCAGAATGCGTAAACTACATACGGTGTCGCTTTAGGCACTTGAAGAGTAGGTTTTTGGAATGTTTTTTTCGACGTTCTAAGTCAGTGGTCTACAACTGCATTGCATCAGCATGTTCAGTAAAGAACATTTTAATCACATAGTGTGAACTTGCACCTTAAATGATAAATAATGGCGCTTGCTACGAGCGTGACATGCACATTCAAAATGGGTGAACAACTAAAGTTATCAAACAACTATACGAGCATCCAGGAGCATAACGAGCCCCGAGTCGAGTGCTAAAACCAGAGACTGTAAAAAACCACAGGGCTAAGACTACGAGTAATTGACATGACGTTAACCATGCTCATGACGATTAGGTTACTGGAACCTCGAACTGAAATGTAGAGATGGAAATGAAAATACAACGTGTTAAGAATCTTTCGCCGAAGAACGTCGCATTCAACTTATAGCCTACTCATGCAAACTTGCGGGTGAGTTAAGATCGGTTTCTTCTTACGGCCAATATTTTATGGCTGCAATATCAGTTTGGGGTTAAACTGAAACTACTGTGCTTCATATCGTTGCATGACCTACTGCAGGGGTAGTAGTTGTTTGGCTGTTTATGCTGGACTGGTGTTGTTTACTGGTTCAATTTTGACTGCAGCCTTCATTGCCTCTGATTGTTCGTAAGCAATCAATACTGTAGGGTAATGCTAAGACTTTTGTTGTGGTCGAGGTGGACAGGTAGCCTACTGTTTGCAACGTGAAAATTCCCGTGCATAATACCACAATATAAGGCAAAGCCAAACTCACTAATGCATTTTTAAATGCTAAAATTAAACACTTGGACACATTCACCAGAATTTCTCCGTCCTTCATATTCTTTTTACCACTAGGCCTGTGCTGAAACAGTTTCGTGCTTTGTTGGGGTTCCTATGAACTTGAAACTTCGCAAGTTAGGTAGATGCCATGCGAAAATGAACTAATTAATATAATTTATATTAATATTATTTAAAGTTTCTTCAGTATCTTCGAAATATGTATCACCGTTTCGCACGTTTGAAAATTGAGGCCCTAGACTATTTTGGGTTATTATATATTTGGCAAGCTAGCCTAAATACCTACACCCCCTCTCAAATAAATAACGGACACTCCCAATAGATATTTAGCAGGGTAATTTCTGGACAGGCAGGGTTTCTTGGGTTGTACCTGTGTTGTGTTCCTTTTAGTATTTTAAAGGAGAGCATAGCAGGATGGGGAAATATCAGCAAGTAGTGAAGACTCATATTCTTCGTTCCAAATGACCGCTGGCCATACAGAAGCTACACTTTCATTCTGTCAACAGCTGTGCAGAAGGGCAGCTTCAGAGTGCTGTTTTAATGGCCTACTGTTAAAAGCATTAACCCTCATGAAAAAGAGCCTTTATCTCCGTTTCTTTTCAGACAGCAACAAAAATGCGCAGGCAACCCCTTCTGTGCCAGTGACACATCTTAGGTGGAAACCGCTTGTATTCTATGCACAAAAGATGCAACTATAACCATGAGTGATGACAAAGACTGAGAGTAGATTACTATGTGCAATAATCTATAACCAGTACGATGCTTTATAATGACAGCTATGACGCCTGTACTTTGACATCTGGAGTTTGACATCTTGCAGTAAGGCCATTTTTACAACGTACAACTGCAGACAATCTTGGTGCAAGGCCCCATAACAATTTTCAGTCTTAAATCACACTTTCATCCAACAGTTTAACTACACACAAACTGAAGTGACAGCTAAATATTTCAAGGGAAAGTAAGGTTTCTGCACACTGGGATTTCACGCTGTTATTTCTTAGCCGAGTAAAAGTAGACAAAAAGAAAATGGCTATGCAGCCATTGACCATTATGTTCTGTGATAGCTCTAATGTTGGTTCATGTTTGTCATTACTCAGTAGTAATACAACCCTACGCATTTCACTAAACTGGCTAGTTTGGTAGCTTTACATGTATGCTAATTTTATGAACGAGCAGGCTAGACATGGTGTGGGTGTGCAGGAGGTGACCTGATCAAAACCTCCAGTAATCATTGGCTATGGTGGTCAGAATAATTTCCTTAAGGACATCTAGACATGATCATTTCAGTTACACAGACACCTCTCACTTTCATTTTCTAATTACCCAGCAGTTAGGCCTACATGCTGAGCTTTTATGAGAACTTGTCCTCAAACACATATTCCATTCTGCTTATCTCTCTTATCTGCTTTGGGTATAATAAGCCACCCCCCTTTCAAACTAATCTCAGCAAGCTAGCTCAGCTGGGTAAAAAGCAACATGCTCATTGCTGCTAAAAAGGTGGTTTTACTCACCTTGCAAAAATGATCTGGTAATGTCTGAAAATGACACCAAGTGGCTGATGGCCCAGGACCACAGATCCTAAGCAACATAACCTCCAATTTGTATACAAACACATCTTATATCCAGCTAAAATATTTCCACAGAGGTTTCTGAGAAGTATGTAGTTTAACATATATCAGACTATTTGTTACTAAATTAACTGATCTGTGAAAACGCTTATTTATGAATGTCAGCACTTTTATGTCTCATAACGAATCATTCAGTGGCACATGTGCACGTTTCATTTTTGGTCAACAATGACGTTTTTAAAATTTTATTACCCCAGACCGTGAAAATTACATTACATTACATTATAGGCATTTAGCAGACGCTCTTATCCAGAGCGACTTACACAACTTTTTACATAGCACTTTACATTGTATCCATTTATACAGCTGGATATATACTGAAGCAATGCAGGTTAAGTACCTTGCTCAAGGGTACAACGGCAGTGTCCTTACCCGGGATTCGAACCTACAACCTTTCGGTTACAAGCGCAGTTCCTTACCCACTGTGCCACACTCCGTCCTATAAGAATAAGACACATTCGCCTCTTTGGCAGACTGTTCAAGGTCAGCACTGTTAAATACTGTGCTGACGGTCCATTTTAGCTCAGCCAACAGCCTTCTGAGCTCCAGGTCATCACTTTGATGCGGCACGCACTCCACACCGGCCTGGTCTTGAGATGTGACCCCAGCATTCCAACAGGGTCTAACGACTGGAGAGGGAGGACTCCTCATTATGGATTACTGGAAACGCTAGAGGTCTGACTCAAGCATGCCTTTGAAGATTTTTTATTAATTTTCCAATCGGGGGGTGGGGGGTGGTGTGGTGGTGGTTGGTGGGGGAACAAAAGAGAGGTATACATACTTGAAATATTTTCGTACAGACAGCTTAATTCTAGAAAAAAAAAACATGAACTGATCATTTTTATAAACTATTGACAACTATAACTATTGATAAATGTAAGTATTAGCCTAAGCTGTATGGCCGACTGACTGACAATAGACCAAGTTAAATACCTCTCTGGAAAGAAGGGGACCTGTTCTTCTTTGGGAGTGGTAGAATGGGCCACTGTATTGGCATTCTGATGGAAAATAAACATGTTCGGCACCCAGGGATGGGGTTGGTTTGCTTGGATATATGTGGGCTGAATACGCGCTTGTCTTTCGGCCGAGCGAGAGAGCCCTCCCTGGAGCTGCGAACCTGGCGGGCCGCGGGGCCGTGTGTGCGATCCCTGTTTCTCCTCTGAGTTCTCAGCCACTTACGGGCTAACCTCAACCACTTCCCACACAGCCTTGGAGGAGAATGTATGATGTTACATCAGGTCTACCTTCATACACTGAGTGAGGAAAAAAAAAAAAAAAAAACATTCTTGAGAAGCCAGTTTACCTTGGTGCTCGGCCACCACTGACTATTTAGACTGTCAGGACGCATCAGCATCAGAAACAAAATGGGGCTACAGAGCCCAGAATGATGGCTCGTCTATGCCCCCCCAATGGATCACAAGTGCTAGGCAGTTGATCCTGCCGCCTACACCCATCAACAGCACCCCTGACAGGGGGGTGGACAGGGGGAGAGGCGTAGAGGTGTTGGCCACAGAGACTCCCTGTTCACAGACTCTGTACAGGCCTTTCAGGACAACATAATTAAACCAAACTGATTCGAAACTGAGAACTCCCAATTTACAAAATTAGGAGGAAAAACAAAAGCAGAAGTGGGATTGCATATCAATCTCTCTGGGCTGTTGACTTGAGGGTGTAATCTGTAGTTTTAACACAACATGCACTACATACTACCCCTGCTGCCATTATCCCCTGTTGTATCCACCAGGGATGCTCTGCATTCATTTACATTCATTACCGTCCAGAGAGCCAAAAGAGCCTTTATTCCAGTTTTGAACACATTTCATTATATGCCCTGTGAGGTGAGCTCAGGTTTCTCCCACGTGCAGTTTTCTTAGCCCAGAGAGCATTTGCTCTTAAAAACACTGCCTCTGCACATGATGGATATTAAGTCATTGGGTGGGAGTTCCTGGGTATTTATTTTAGTGCGTGATGGATACTAAATGACTGGGGTGGGGTTTCTGGGTGTTTATTTCAAAGATAATTATTTTTGTGTAGCAAAAAAAAAGGCCTAAAGCAAAATGTTGTGATCTATAAGGTTCAGAGTATTCCAAAAAAAAAACCCCCCAAAAAAAACCATCAGATTTTGAAAGGAAGCATGACTTGCATTACCATCTAATCTATTGAAGATACCTTCCATAGTTACTAAACTATTTAGGCTACTAATGAACTGATCTGTGCATTATGACATTGTTATCACTGATTTGCAGCAGACAGTTCACAATTTCCACATACAAATGTCACATCCATCATGGTTACACAGCCTGTGTGGCTCATGTTCAGAATAAGTTAATCAAGATAATCTAGACATTTACAAAAACTATAAAAACATGATTTAAAATGAATATACTTCCTGACGTTTTAATTGCATTTAAAAACTGTTAAAACAAGCTTACATTTAACATGCTAGCAGCTATATGTAGTTTTATGTAGAAATCATATTCCTCTCATCTCTGGGGAACATGGAAGCTTGCACAGGTGGCTCAAGATTTTCCTGTAGACTGGTCTGTTCATGTTTATCCTTTTCAATTACATAAATCACCCTCATCATAATGCTGTTAGGATGCAAATGTACAACTTATACTGTATGTATTAGCCTACATGTTACTTTGAGTACCTTGGAGGTTTTAAGTAGAATAATCTGTTGTAAGCATTTCATATTTTTTACCTTAACTATTGTAAGTTTTTTGAATATGTAAAGTTAAATATAGCACATTGTTGCTACAGAAAATGTACCTTGTGTCTTTTAGAAACTATTTATGAAGCAGTTTTCCTGTTAATGTATTCCACTTTGATTGATTTGGAGCAGACCTATAGTTTAAAGTAGCATTACTGGATCAAAAGGCTTAGGGATTCAGGGATTTGTAGCATTGAGATCAGCCCAGTGCACTTGCTGGTCTGCTCTATGTATCTGTGTCTAAAGAACAGGGCGGAAAAGTGCCTGAAACCTGAAACAGCACAGGGTTGGAGACAGGATGCCCAAACTTCAGCAGTTATGCATGTCTCACACAGGAGTGTCTGGTGAGCTGGAATCATAAGGGGCAAAAATCTTACCTTTAAGAAAAATTATTGGTCTCAGCCAGCTTTTAATTTATTTTATGTGATTAACAAATTCCTGAATAATCCATTGGGAGGTAATCCCAAATGTAATAGCCAAAGCTGGCCATATTACAACATAGTGTCCCTTTATTCCTGTCACAGTAGAGAATGCAAATAAGATTTCCATTTAGGAAAACCAGTTTGATCATTTAAAGGTTATATTTACAGGCAAGTCCCACCATTCTCTGTGCACCACAGCGATAAGCATTATGCACAATGAGGGCTAGCAAATAAACTTCAGAAAAGTTTTGCCATTTCCTGAGCATCTGAACTGTGTATGCTGTGCAGATTGTAAAGTCGTCAATGTCTCTTGAATTTGGGCCCAGACAATGAAGAGTACATTTCGCAAGTTGAAGCAATCCAGAAGTAGAAGCCACAAAGTACATGCTGACAGTAATGACTGGTTTAAAGGCATGGTTTGTGGGAAACTGCACGTACAGCAAGAAAAGCAAACAATTTCACCTTGTTAACTGGCCTTAATTAGAATGACACTCTGTGTGCAAATGAACAGGACTACTGCACATGTTCCACAAATCCTCTTAGTTGCTTGTTTCAATCAATTTGCTGAGCACCATCCTATGCACAAATGGCCATTGTGGCATGATGACATCATCTGAGGATGCCCCCATTTAATAAATGCATGAACCCATGCAAACTGTAGATGCCTTTGGGGCGGTTATTAGTTTTGTACACTCGACAAAGAAGGTTGCTGTAATGCTCAAGTTTCCATGGCTGGCAAACATCTCTTTCAAAAGCAGGTTAAAAGGTTTTAACCCTGCAACATCTGCTGAGGCACTGGGGTCACTAATGTGCTTCCTTTTGGAACCACAAATGGACATGGGTTAAATAAATGTTTCCTTGCTGAAACTACATATGGTGATAGCATTGGACATTTGTTTGGCCCAAGAAAAGAGTTGATGTTAAACATCAGTTCTGTGACTTCCATTATGGAGACCGGATGACTTCTTAGGGTCATCTTTGCGATGGCTTTCCTGAGATTATTTTTTTTCAAGCCGGTTTATGTCGGGATGTTTTGAAGCTCTAATTGACAAAGACCACATTCACACTGATGAGTGTCCCGTTCAAGATGTGCTTGTTAGGAGGCAGGCAAAATAAGCCCGGCTCATTAATCCTCTCAAGAATTTTCAAAATTAAAAAATGGAGTTGTAGAGTAGACCCTGAAGGAGTCATTCACCATGGGACATAATTGCTACCAAAAAGTCTGAAACGTTAAGGATGCCCACAATGGTTCGGTTACTCATGAGCCTCTGCCGTAAAAAGAACAAGATGTAGAATTGGCAGAGTATCTCTTTCAGGACTTCAGTTGCCACAGGCTTGGTGAGCAATTCCTGAAATAGAAACCACGCATACATGGATGACAAAAATCCATCCAATACCCCCGGATGAGGTTTGGACCAAAACAAAAAAAAGCAAAAAAAATAAAAATAAATAAAATTTGAATTTACCCACTGAAGAGAGAACTCATACAGACACAACAGAATATCCAATAAAACCCCTAAACACAGAAATTAATCTGGAAGACTTGCTATGGAAGCAAAAGTTGAAGACGTACAGTTAAGTTTTCAAGAGTGGAATACAGCAAATACATAGGCTACATTTATGTATTGGCTCTGATGACCAGAATCACTGCAACACATTCTAATCGACAGTTACAGCATCAAAATGCTAAATGTAATCTAGAGTTCAGCTCTGATGAGCGCTGAGATTGCATTTATATTCAAATACTTTTATATGTTTTTAATTGTTTGTATAACAATTGTTGTTATGCAGAATCCAAAACATAATTATCAAAATAGCCAGACATAATAATAAAGTTCAATACTCCAAAACGACAATAAACGTTTCAAAATGTTAAATGGAGAGAAAATTGAAAGCAAGCTGGAGGCCTGGGCCTTATGGAGGATGTGGGGCCATTTGTGAGAAAAAGAGGACCGGCAGAGAGGCGATGAAATTAACTGCGAGCAGCGAGGAACAGTAGGCTTCTTGTCAAGAGATCTACAGCTTTTATGAGGTCGGCTACCAAATCCTGACAATTCCACCCCATCCCCAAAGACAAACACTCTTTGGGCGCAAATGACCCTGAAAATGCAGGCTATTCCTCCCGAGTGTGTGGAATTCTCTCCGAGCAGGGACAAAAAGTAAACAATACAAAGGGTGGGGGCAGGGAACAGACTTTCACTCTCAGAAGTGCCAGCGCAGATCACTGCACATTAAAAAACCACTGACCCCCATATAAAACAAGCAACAGGGATAAAAAATACCTTTCATGGACCAAAAAAAAGTGTGATATGCAATATTCCTAGCAGTGCAATCAATAGAATATATCACACATACAATGTGTGCTGAGAGTTATGAGAGATGACAGGAAGAAAAGATGGCATTATAGATCTGGAAGTATGAAGGCATATCAGGAAATGTCATTTTGTTTACAGAAACAAACAGGCTCCAGTTTCATAGCTTTGAAATAGAGAAGATAACAGGTGTTCATGTTTTTCAAATTATCTCAAATAATACCATATAAACACAAGCTGTGTGCCTGCTGAATGCATCTTTTAAGAAATCTGAACTTTCATCCAAGACCACACATTTTGAGTATTTTTGAGTTAATTCCCACACTACATATTTTCTTTCAGAGTAATTGTTACAATGGTGCCAACATAATCATTGGACAGTCATAGTACTCGCCACCTCAGAACATTGGTCTGGCCTTTACTAGCAAATGGCTTAAAACACAGTTTGACTTCTGCCCTAATTTAGCCCCACTGCAATTGAAGTCTAGACATGAAGCTACATTGTATAATGGTCATTTTTCAGTTAAACTTAGCAGTAACTCCCGAGAGCTTGTCCTGCAAAACTTTTAATGCAGTTCTGCCAAAATGTGTTCTTTCGGAAATGGAATCAGAACTTGGTGGTGATTATTAGTGCAACTTTTAACTGACACGCAACAAATCTTGCTGCTATTTCAGTGTGTATGTACACAGTTTCAACAAGAATCATGGCATGATGGCTATTACTGGGGTTCAAATTTCATTAGGTCTATAAAGGCTGGCTGTCAAAATGTTTTTTTCTCTTCTCATTTATTTGTAATGGATCAGGTTGACCTTATGGTTGATGTATTTGGTTGCCATTCTTTAGTAAAGCCAATGCTTAATTGAAAAAAGTCAACAAACACAGTGTGAACAGGGCACAGTCAAAGTGCCCTGTTAATCAAACCCCCGAATGTATGTCACATGATTGTCCATTTAAAAAAAAAAGTCTTAATTTGACTAGCCTCTATCTATGCGACATGCTAGGCAGGGGTACAGGTGATGGATAGAATGGGTCAGACAAAAATAGACTTTCATAACTAATTTGGGCTCTCAACTTCACAGGGGGGCACAACTTTCCTGCCCCCAAAACATAATTGTGTTGAAATGTGGGCACATATAGTACTGCTAACAGGTGTGGCTGATGGAACTCTTTGGTGAAAGCACAAGCCAATCACATTAAACCTTACTGGTCCCATATTTTTCTCCTACCTCCTCCTGTTTGCCACAAATGTGAGCAGGCTAACAACCATCACCTACACAAACATTATCACAATACTTCAAGAAACAGACGGCAAAAAGTGCAGAATCACCTTTAGAATCTTGACTTTCTTGAAAACCTGCTCTCTTACGACAACATTTAAAGAGATATTACATAGTCTCAATGAATCTGGTAAGGAGAGCCATCAGTGGATTTACTGACTGCTTTTCTGAAAGTTCATGTGTATCTCCTGTCAACGCTGGTTTTTGTGACTTCAAAGATTTGCACAAAATGTGCTACTAAATTCCTGTTAAGTCAGTGTTAACACAAAACTGACACTGCTCTGTGATCTGTGCACATGTGCTCCTTTCATCTGTACAGTCCAAGGGGTCCAGCCTCCAGGTCCATCACTCAATTAAATATCTGGTATTCCCGCTCTGCTTCCAGGAAACACAACGGATGCTCAAAAGGATGTGTTAAATGGACTGATGGAGAGATATAAAAACCTTTTTTGAAAGCACACACACCGTTCCTTACACAGAGCATGTCTTATCAGAGTTTACCCTCTTGTGCTCACAGAGGAACTTTAAGTCGGCTGGAATTCTTTCAAAAAATATTTCCATTAGCAGCTTGAAGTGTGAATCGATCATCTGTCTCTTACACTAAAAATGTCAAAGATAAGAGGCACCGTTCTTTACAACAAACTTTCAAAAGCTCCAGGTAGGTAGTGAATTGATAGAGAATTTTATTTAGCTTTATCAATTTATAACACCAGAGAACAAAATGAGCGCACCGAAATCTGTGTCTGGACAAGAGGAGCAACAAGAATATTTTTTCAAAGCTTAAGCAATGGCAATAGACCATCATCGTGCATATTGTCTGGTTCTTGATTATCTTGGGTCTTTTGCCAAGACAGAAAAGAAATGAAAGAACTGCATTACAGCTTATCAAAAGACCTTGGATGTTATCGGAAAAACGTTAAGTCAGTTCCGTTCCCATAACAGATGGGCCATTGCATTAAACAGATCCCCCAGTGCTTGTTTTACAAGTCCTTTTTAATCATTTCTGTTCCATGCTAGCTCCTTTTATATTTGTTCACATAGTACAGGTCAAAGTAAATATCCATTGTTTTAATATGTCAACAGGGGTTAAACGTGGTCCGAATTCTTTCTCCATTTTAAACGACTGCACTTGCAATGCATGTGATGGAAGCTGAAATGTTCCACAGTTCTGGCATTTGCTGCAGATTGTTAAGGACTATAATTGTAAAATGTTTTTTTTTGGAGGTATGTTGCAATGCTTAACTCCTCCACAAAATAATATCTTCATAAATGTGATATTTACAATGTACTGTATATTTTATCTATGAAGAACTTAGAATATCTATGAAGGATTTAGATGGCTATGACATGTTTATACATTGTTACGTGTTTTATTGTGGTGTAATTTTGTAAACATTGTATAATACTTACACAGCAAAGCAGGTGAATATTCAATATCACACATTTAGGAGTTCCCTGGTATTTACACATTTAGTGCTCATGTGTGTGCTAATAAAGGCACAAAGCTCTGGTAATTGCTGGTAACTGCTGCACACAGATGCTAATTGAGGGATTGACTATGGGACAGCCTGAATTGATCCCTTGAGCAACTGTTACATTTACCCAGCAGTAAACCATAGAAACAATTGAGGTAATGATGAACTGTTAAAGGCTTAAAATCAATCATTAATTAGTACATTGGCTGTTCTGGCCTATCATCGGGATTTCCTTTAATGCACTATTAGGATTACAACTATCACCTCTGTCTACAACACACTACCAACAAAAAAAATTAAGAGGTAACTAATGCTCAAGTAGAACTCAAATTTCTCAGTTACTCACTGGAAAAATCTCAGTTAAACTGCAGCACACAATTAGCACCTACTTTACACATCTAGTGTATCTGACCGCAGAGCGTGATGGAATTAGAAATAACTGTTTATTTTCCTGACTTGATGTTACTTGTTTTGTCATTACAGCACTTCAGTGTATTACTGTTTTCAACAAATTGTGAATTGTGAAGTTTTCAGTAGTATTTTAAACTGATACAACTACAATATATGACTGGAATAAAGTTTGAAAAAAGAAAAAGTTGTAAATCCTGAATTGAAAAGGTTCCATGTTGTAAAACCATCCTTAACCACCAAGCCATCCTTGTGTGTCTTCAGAAATCAACACTACAACCTATTAGATTGGACACTTGGCTGTTTTAAAAATCAGTTTTTCTTCTCTCCTAGTTTGTAATGCTCATCTTATTTGTAGTCCTGCATCATAACTGCAAAGTCCTCCGTCATCAGTGGCGGGGCACAGGGTGTGTGTGTGTGTTGTCAGATGTTTCTTCTCTGCACTCTGAAGTCATAATGCTGAGCAGGTCCTTTTTTGCACGATGAGTCTGAGACTGCAGTGCCGACTTTAACCCTGCCTCCCTGGGCCACGATACAGCCAATTATGTGGCACCCTGCTGGGCAGCCACAGGCACACACTGTAGGAAACCTGACTGGAAACTAGGGCTTTAGTAGAGCATACCACTCAACATATTTTTTGAGATTATGCATTAGCACTACATATTATGTAGTACTCATAAACCCATCCGCAGTAATTAGGAACTGCTAAGCTTAAATGACCTGATGGAATAAGTGGATTTTGAATCATTTTGAGTGGTGGATACTTCCACGATGCTAGCATGTTAGCCCTGCTACAGTCTGCTGCCATAATGGGCTCAAAGTGGTGCTTCACTAAGGAAGTGAGGAATTTTGTGTTGATGTTGTAGTGCTCTGTATACCCCGGGGGACTGTTGGCTTAGACGCAGAAAGAATCCAAATTCCCTGTGGGTTTTTGAGGAGTCTAATGTAGCGGAGCAATCACAATCTGCGATTGGAACTTTGTGAGTTTATTCATCTAAGTGCACAATATCAGAGGAAAATGCCTAGAGTGAAAAATAGATTCAGTGGATTTGCACCATTTGCAAATAAAGCAAATTTAGCTTATATTCTCTCATTGGTCTTTGTAAACCCCCTAAAGCCAAAGATGCCTTCCTTCCAAAAACAACATGTAAAGAATCAGTAATCACTGTAAGTTAAAAAAAACATTAGAAAATATTAGAAAATGAATTTTTAAAAAAAACTTTAAAGATTAGTCAGCTACGATAAATCAAATGTCGACAGGGTGTAAAGTACTTGAGTTAGCTTTCTCAAGATATGTAATCCTGACATTTTTTTTTGCCATGCTGTGGATCCAGGGCAGTATAGTTTCTGATTTCATGAGCTCCCAAGGCTAGCTGCTACTTTAAGTGACCTTATGCCAGTCAAATTCTAAATCAAACTCCCATGAACCTTCAACATGGATCTTTTGCCCAAGAGAGGAAATCTAAAACATCTGTGGTACAATATTTAAGGTTTTTTTTTTCTCCCCTGCAGCAAAGCCACTGTTATGTACTTTGCATTCAAATAGTAATGGTAGTGATGATATGAAACACTTACAATTTGGTAGGCCTGAAGAGTGGCATGTACTAAAATATTTGTAATTGTGCAAAATTTAAATCTTGTTAAATAAACATTACCGGTAATGGGTTAAAGAATGTAAACACTTATGTGAATGTGAAGTATTAAAATTAGTAATCTCTGCTTCTTCCTTCCAGCCATTTTGGTCAGTTTCATTGACAAATATGACACTATCTCCTTTCTGTAGAGGTGACATTATTTTTGCAAACACAACTGGACAAAGGTAAATAGGCAATCCTAACAGCAGGAAAAAATACCCCATTCAAATGATAAGCTTACATTATTATTGTTAATACACTTACGTTATTCTGGGAAACACATGCAGGTGCAAATTAAATAAATTGTACAATAATATAAAGTAATTCATATATTTAACCCTTTAGGAAACATACTGAATTTGAAATCCATCCAATAAAGGGAAATGGCATATACAGGGTTTTGTTCTATTTTTAATGGAAACATCACTCGTTAAGATCTAATCTGATTAGCCAACAGGTTCAGACAGATTTTCTGCTGTTGGCAAACAGCAAATAATTGGCAGGTTGCCAGAATTTAGCCAAGAATGGGAAATAAGAACGACTATTGTATTCACATGGGTCCTAAAACCTACACTTATGCAGTGCTATTTCAGTAATCAACACACTGGAAAATATAGTTTCACTGACTAGAGCCATTTAACAATCTGTACTTGACATGTTCAAAGTCAGCTTTTTGCAAATTTGAATGATCATCTGAATGCAGTTATCTTTTTGAGCACTGGGTCACTGTTTGCTATTTTTGTTTTGTGTTTCTGTGAATAAATGTAAGTAACAATATCTCAACCATATCAACCCCCAAAGTGTGCGTGTGTTCATTCTGAATACCAAATCAAATTTTTCTAATTACACTCAGGCCTTTCATAAAGAATTATTTAAAAAGTAATTTCACTTTATGTTCTGGCATAAAATGATAACACTTGACAAAATTATTATGACAATTAGGCTCTCTTTATAGACTGAAATAAAATGGCAGCAACTGCAGATATGATAATGCAGCATTATTTTACTTGAGGATTATTTTGAATGGTTGTGAATTTTCGGTCAAATTTTATGACAAACGGGCTCGTAATTATTTGAGACGGACAATTAGCTACATTTCCATCAACCATTTCTGCCATTTTGATATGTGCCAGTGCATGGCGAATGGGGAACTGAAAATCATCCCTTTCTTGCTTTCTGACTATTTTTGTTCTGCTGCTGTTCAAAAACCAGCAATTGGAATAAGAAGGCCTGTTATTTTTTTTCCACTGAAAACTAAAATGCTTCAATTGTGGGTGAGGAATATCATAATTAAGTTTTAGTTATAACAATTATTGGGATTTTTCAGGCTTGGCTTGGTGTAAAAGTATGTTTGGTTCATATAGATTAGGCTTCTGTCACATATCTGGACACAGATGGGAGAGGAAGGGACGAGTTGATCTTTTTTCATAAGCAACACCATCTGTACAAACAATTTACAATTATCAGTTTTTTTCTTTCCAGATGCAATCTGCTGCAGGGCTACTTTTTGTTTTTTGATAGTTTTAATTCTGTTTGAATGAACGACATAAACAGTAGAATTAATAAGCATGGAATTAAAATATTAAAATATCACTCAATTTCTTAACCCCCTTTATTTTACTTCATGAAGGCCAAAGGTCTGAAAGTATAAATTTGGAAAAGGAAAAATAAATAAATAAATAAAAAAAAACTGACTACTCCAAAAGATGGACTTTTCCCCAGTTTAATTTGTTTTGCAATTATTACTTATTAAAGTACCAGGAAAGTCATAATTGTGGTTATATTCCCCACAAGTGATAATTGATTGTCTTATTAGTGTTTCTTTCAGGTTTTAAGCAGTTGTGAGCATTTAAATATAATAAACACTATTAGATTATCGTGACCTGTTCAGCAGATAAGAACAGCGTGGGCGTGTATCTTCCACTTTCATATCCATGAGACACCTCATATGTAAACGTCACTAGGTTCAAGCAGGTTGTCCAGTGCAACTACCTGACTGCCAGACAACATGAAAGAAAGGAACATAAACTAGGCTTTACCATCGTGCAGTTAAATCATTCAATGTGTAATAGCATTGTACGACTGAGCTACTATACACTAACATTAGAGTCGACTGCAGTCTCAAACTCTGGACATTACACCCGAATAAAGAAAGGCATCAATTCCACATATCAATCCTTGAAAGATATTTAATTATTGTTAGCTAATGGTCGGCCTACTTACTCGATCCATCACACATCTGTTCTACGACCACAGGGAGTGTCACTAGCAGAACAGTTGGTAGGTAGGGAGGGAAGGCACTGCATCGTCTACCAGCGCTAGCTTTTTAGCAAAGCCACATTGTCTTAGTAGATAGTTGGTTGAAGTCCCACTTGTGAAAATGGCACTACAAATATTAACTGATGGGGTTACTGCAATATTGCAGTGCGTGTAGGCCTCTAGAAATTTAAACCAATTTCTTGTGGGTCTCTTAATTTTTTTGGAAAAGAAAAAAGCGTATTGGTTTTTCTGCATCCAGAGAAGGCACAATGCTTAGGCACTTCCAATTTGGCTTGCCTGCACGAAAGTGGCAAGAGCATCATTTACATATTACAAGTATAAAGGATTTCACTGGTCGTAGCATTTTAGTGAAGTACATTGTACCCAGTTAACCCCGCCCACTTCAAACCTGGCATTTAGCCAAGGGGGAAAGCAAGCCAATTTCGGCACAAGCTGTTCTTCGTTTTATTTTTATTTTTTTCAAGAATAATTATAAAATAATTTTGGGTCATTTGTGAATGCAAAAAAAGTATTAAAATGACACATCAGTAGATTTCAGTTTCCTGTACCTTTTGTTTAGTTCTGATGGCATAAGGACAAATGACGTCAACTGGTTCTTCCTTTCTAGTATACACTGTATAATGAAAAGTAAGAAGAGCTCAGAACTCGCAACAATGATTTTGAATAAAAGTACCTCAACATATGGTTTGGCTTCAGACCCCAGGTGGGAAAACTTCTGTATGCACAATGCACCCTGGCTACTTCAATATATTACCCTATCAAATACACACTTTGTGTGTTTTCATATGAAGGCTGAGATATATGGCAATGCCTGTATGCTTTAATCCGGTATGAATGATGACAGAAAGCTGTGACTCCCTTCTGCAGCTTTCAGTTATGAACCAAGAGATATGAACATTCGTCCAACTCCCTGTGAGTAGTCTGCTAAGGCGAGACTATTAATCATTTTGTTTATGGACCATTGCTTCCAGTGACAGGAAAAAGAAAACACTGGTTTCATTACCAGGGCGTTCCTCTGAGATCTGTAAAGTTCCATGAGTTCCAGAACAGACAAAGGTGTCCTGCTTGAGAAATCAATTATTTATCTGACCCCGCACACTTGTCAGAATGGGCTTAGTGCACGTGCAGATTGGCGAAAAGCGATTATTCAGATTATACAGACCCTGGAACCAAAGGCATTTGAGGAAAGAGACCTGTTTCGAGAAAAAAAAAAAAATCTGCTCCAGCTCTGGTCAGATTTCAAATGGATGCCTTGAGTTTCACCCTACACTTGTCAAGAAAATACATTTCTTTTCTTGCCTTCATGCTAATGTTGGCCTTGGAAGAACGTTTGACACTGAAATGAAGTGACGTGAAGCTTGGCTGCTTTGGTTACCTATTTCTTTCAGGTCCTATGCTTGTTCAATGAAACCAGCGAGCATATATATGTTCTAAATTATATTCACTGGCTGCATAACCATGGAAATCCCATAAAGACATTGTAAACATTACATAATACTATTTTTGAGGAAATTAACTTGCTGTAATGGAAACAAATGGTACAAATCAAAACGAAAGGTCCAGATCACTGCACATAAACTGAATCTATGATGTGTGAGTCCTAGAAAGAATTAAACTATGCTGAAAATATACACTACCATCTACTTGTCATGAGTGAAACGGACCTGACAGTGCCAATCTATATCTGTTTCTGCTTTTAGCAGGACTGCTAGGGATCCAGAAGTTTTATGAAATTGCCTTGTGTAATCCCCTTAGTTCCAATGGGACATTAGCACAAATTGCACAACTCAAAATGGTCTTCATGCAATTGGATGCTTTAAAGGACCTTCATAATTGCAAGGCTGACGGTTATCCAAGCACGAACAAGGACGTTTTGAGTTAGATTCATGAGAAAACCATTAGGGTCAAATTTTTCTTAATACAGGAAGAGACACCAAACTGGATTATTTGTTCAGCTGATCCAGTCCATATCTATTTTGTTTAAAAATCCTACCCAGATGTCTCGGAAATTGACTTTTATCTTGATGTGCATCACATCGTGAAATGACTGCCTAAGAAAGTCAAATTTGAGTGAGTCTAACGGAAAGAAAAAACCTTTAAAAGATGTTGCCACACAATGTCAGCAGGGATGCTTTTCACTACTTTTGCCTCAACAAGAGAATTAATGAATTAATGAAATTGATATTTCCTGCATTCAGCCAACTTAAGACCACAGTCTCTAGAAAAAAAACAGGAGCTACATATACAGAATGCATCCAGCTGAGCTGCATGGGATGAGTGGGAACACTGAAATAAGATACCGGTTCAATGATGACTTGAGAGTATTTGACAAAAGAACAATGCTGGCACACAACTGTTTCACTTAGACAGACCAGCTGAACTTATTCGGACAAGTAACATACTGATTCGTGCCACGATTATATGAAACGAGTTAACCGTGGCACTACATTCATTGAGTTATAATAGCAGTTTTATTTGTGCGTAGTGATTTTTAAGATTTTTAAGCACACGATTAAGTAAGTCGCGCCCCCACCCAGCTACCTGCCCCGGCTCACCTGGGAGAAGTTCAGCCCGTTCAAGGGGTGGCACTGCTCCTCCACCTTCTCCACGGCGCCCGTCCTCTTCCTCATGCGCTCGGCCTCCTGGGCTAGGTACAGGTCCAGCACGGGAACCCCCCGGGTCTTGATGTCGGCCTCCGTGAGGGAGTTGACCATCAGCATCACCCACACCGGCCTCTTCCGCTCCCAGTTCCCGGCAATGGCGTTGAAGAGGTAGTCGGCGTAGAGGCCCTTCCCGCGCTGGTCCGGGGTCATCCAGGAGGGCATCATGAGCTTGACATACTCCAGGTGGCGCTTGAGCCGCCGGTAGATGTCCCGCGGCAGCACATCCTGCAGGTTCTCCCCCTGCGGCAGCAGCTGACAGCTCGTCAAGGCCGAGATGGTGTACGGGTCGGTCAGATCCAGCTCAAAGTACACAATGTTGCTCTCCTGGAAGGCTTTTTTGGAATTTTCCGGAATGAAGTCCCAAACTCTGGTGTAGGGGACATGGATGGTTCCATAGAAGTATGATGGAGGATCCCGTTTAATGGTCCACAGGAAGGAGTTCAAGTCACTTTGCTGCCACAGCAGAACAGAGGGGAAACACAACCATATTAGCACCAGTGCATTGCATGTCTTATTTTTCAGCCAATCTGGAACTGATCTTGATTGACAAGTCTTTTGTTCATCTCAGTCATGTCGTCAAGCAGCATCTAATGTATGTAGTCTATGTCTGTGTTAGATGTAGCTACTGTTGTAACAAAATGCATAAAAATCCATGCAAATGTATTAAATAAATTTGTCATTTGTCAATACGAGTTATTTAATTTGAACAGAGTTATTAATTTTAAATGTGGTTTAAGTGAATCCATAAACCTTATGTCATTTGATAGAATGTGTAGAATGTTAGGGTTAATATCAAGACATTCAACTCAAAACGCCTAAATTCCTCAGATGTTTTTGAAATGAAATCTATATATGTATATATATATATATATATATATATATAGGCATACCCAAATTAGCAAATTATAAATAGGTCTCTCCAACAATGATTTTTACATATAGTTTGTTTAAAATGGAAATTTGTAAATTGCTCATATTATTTGAGCAGAATTTAACAAAAACAATTGCATTATTACACAGCAACAGCTTCATAAACTATCTGAAGTTGAAATATGTATACTTGAAAGACCATTTGATGGAAATCAGTCTAAGAATGATCTCAGCAGGTAATGTAAAATAATCAATATTGGTCTTAAATAGTCTTAAAAATAACAAAATTAATTTAATAGCATAACTGCAAAAAGAGCACTTCACGCTACTTTGGGTGCAGGCCTAGTTCTCCACCAGTGTTAACTCTTAAAACTGGTCAGCTGCTTACCAGTATCGGGAAATGATTCTGAAACACTTACAACTGCGCTTAAGTTCACTTTGCAAAACAGGCAATGATCTTCTGCATCAACAAATGGAAGTTAAATAGCCTATTCATGGGACACATTGCGATTCCAGCGAACATCAAGGGACCGCAATAACATCTCATTGTCACCGTAGCATAAATATTTAATATGGTGTACAATGAAACGCGACGAACGACATTAAACTGATAATTGCAGTAGTTAAAAAAAAACAAACAAAAAAAACATTTCCCTTTTCACAGCTGTTTTGATGGGATAGGCTATCACTTAGACTTGAGTAAATATTTAATTTTTTATTTTACATGGGGCATCTCCGCTCCTAAAATAAATTATTTTATAGTATGTAAAGAGAGTAGGCTATACAATTATTTTTTACGGGGAAACTTACCTTTTTGTTAAGTTCGCATGGAGCTGGATCTCTCAGGTTCCACTGGTTGGCCCTCACCAACAATATTAGAAATGCGTGGATAAATGCGCCCCTGATCAGCATCGTAGCTCCAAATGTGAACGGGATTTCCACAACTGTTCTGTCAGCCACCTTACAACATTTGCGAACACAACAGCCTATATATGGTATAGACTGTATACAAACTTCAACTTAATCAGCCCGAGTTGACCCGATGTACAGCCGCTATCCTGGCAGCACTCATCGTCTCTATGTGAAGCTCTCTTAAATTTAGCCTAATATATTGTTTTATGGTGCATGAATGGGCTGAAGTTTCATCGGTTCTCTAGAGGATAATGGAAATGGCATACTGTGATCAGCTTCCTGACGATGTTTTTCATCTTTCAAACCGTTCTGATAAATAACGAGGTACACCGCTATGTCACATGTTTACTCTCAAATCAAAGGCGAATCTGGAATAGGCTATGTTAACAACGGTTTGATACTTTCCTTCATACTTTGACAATCTTGTTTCATTCTTCACGCCGTTTCCCCATTGGTCCTTTAACTCTGAGGTTTGTCCTATGAACAAGAACACGAATCTTGTAATTCCAGAGTTTGCGGATACTGAGTAGTTGAGGAAACACACGAGGTGCGGGTTAAACTTGCTCTTTCTACCGTGAGTGGACTTGTTGCTGCAACTTTCTAATAATTATTCGACAAAAGGGCGCTTCCTCCGTCGTAACAAACCTCCGCACAACCAAGTTTTCTTCAGCTCTTCGCTTCTTTCTGTACCTCTTTCAGTACCAACGTGATCATCTCCAAAGATATTTGGGAATTATCGCTCCTTTAGTGTCTTTTCCGTGTGCACCCACTACTTCGAAGACTCCTCATGGTATACGCTCGCAGTGGGATACTGGAGTTGCGCGATCATCTCTGTCAGCAGAACTCTTCTCTCAAATCCCCCCTCCACAGCACACACTCGTACTGTGCAATAATCTGATTAAAGCATTTCATCCCCGCGGGCAACAGGGGAGGAGCAGGGACTCTCATTGAGAAAGTAAAAAAAAAAGATTGTTTTCAAGAATTTATTCAAGGGTCGGGCATTAGATAATGCTGGGCACTGGCCAACCAGCCCTTGCTTTGACATTTTATTTTAGCAGCTGTATGTGAAGGTTAAATTAAATGGGAAGTTTCACAAATAAACACCAATAGGAATGCATCGCAAAAGAAATGTAAGCACTAGACTTGCATAACTCACACACTGCTACTCCGTGTGGCCAGACAAGTGGGTATAGTGTGCTTTTCCCCCTGCTTGTAGAATTTAAATTTAAATGTATATGAATGGGGGTCGATGTTGTTTTTGAATTTTTACTTTGTTTTTTAAAGTATGGCATACATAGCCTTATTTTTAATTTAAAACATCTATGCAGACGGCGTTTGTTTCCGACGGCTTGCCATTGTGTATTGAGTGTAAATAGTTGGTTTGTGTTGGTTAATTAATGATGGAATAGACTGCACGAGGTGTTCGGTTTCCTGTTGTCAGCATTATGTCCTGCTAATGCGCTACAAACCACCAGCTATTAACATGGTAATAGACTACGCAGGGAACCATTCTGGCTCTTTAAGTAATATGCCCTAAAATACAACTACCAGGAGCTTTCCAATAGGTCTAAATGTTGATACTTTCTCCAAATGGTTACAGCAAGCAGAACCTGTCCGTTATAAGGAAGCGATCAGAGGAACGGTTATAATTAAAATAATCTCCCAAATCAGCCCTAGGTATTTGGCGAATTTTCATACATGAGTGGGTTGCCCCACCTTCCTAGTTGTGGGTATTTCGCTCTGTTCCTCAGGCTATTTGTTCAACTCTGGTGATGAAGCAGGCCTGGGGCCAAGTATGGAGAAATAGCTAAAATAACCACAGACTGTCAGTCCTTACAAACATCAACTTTTCTACCCTCAAACCTCATCTGAGCACATAGAATTCAGACACAACTTTGCATAGCCACAACTTTGCACAGTATGCTCCAAACCTGGACTATAAAATCATGCTACAACTCGATTGTGTTTAGAGTTCATACACTTGTTAGGCATGCTACACTACAAAAAGAGAGAAGCCCTAATATCTCAAAACATTTCCTACTTTTAAAAAATCCAACATACATTAAAGATGATCGAACTGTAGTTCTGTAAAAAAAAACACAATTACTAAAAATCTGTCTGTGTAACAAATTATTGACATCAAAATAAATACCAAGTTAAAACCAAACTTGTGTGTTTCACAGAAACTAAATGAGCTATGTCCCTATAACATCTCAATAAACATTATCCATGCACTCCTTTATGCGTTCAAGTAACATGGCCCTGTGTTTCTTCATCTTGCCATTGAATATGGTCTGTATGTGGTTGATCAGTATGTATAATATTTGCTAGTGTCAACTGAACCTAGAATTGGATACAAATGTAGGAAAATTCATTTTATTTTGGTGAATGACTGAATTCTTTGTAAACTGTCATACAATTATCATAAAATTGGGCTGCTGTCTGGTGAATTAGAATACAATAAGTATAACATCTATTTACTGACTAATAAATTGACGACATATAACCACAGATGCAATAGTGTCTGCTGAATTTTCTGGTATCGTCTGCTGAATGTGTTTGGTATCATCATCTAGTGTCCACTCAAGTAAAGCAGTTTAAGTATTCTCTGCAAAGGGAGAGAATGAGAAATGGCATTGTGCTAGTAAAATTTGTGTTCACATTTACAATTGAATGTTTTTTTATGTTTTGTGGAAATGGTGCATCTATTACAGCATGGTACTTTGGTGTCAAATCAAAATAAATAAATTGGTTACATTACAACCATACGACCAGCTGGTGGCATTTTTCCAAGCTGGTGCATTGGGGTTGCATTTTAGGAATTTCTCACTTGGTAAGAGCTTTCCATGTAAAATACTCATAGGCACTCTCAATCACTCTTCACTCTCAATGGTCAAACACATCGCCATCTAGTGGACAGATTAAACAGTGTCTGAAATGATGAGGTTTGTGTGCAACAGCCTGATTTGCACGTTTGTTTGCGTTCGTCTAATGGGAGATGTATGCATGTTCTTTGGTTTCAGGTTTTGTTTCATAAGACTGAATGTTGCTATATGTAAGTGGTTGACAATGATGTCATGCAGTGTACCTCAATCATTAAATAACCCTTAAACTGATAGCTCAGTTATTCATTTGTGTAATTTTGAAGGTATACAAATTCAACCGATCAACCAAGAAGATTTTTATAAGCCTAAATAAATAAAACAACATTTGGATGTGAAAAGAAGCTCATCTGCCTGGATGATATGGCAGTTAAGAGGGAAAAAAGCAATTATATATCTAGCCCTTGATGTATAAATGCTACAGGGAACTTCCAGAATTAAGGAAGCATTAATAAATGAGGGATACAAAGTATATAGGACGGTTCGGCCCGTTAGGAGTCTGTGTTTTGTTGTAGTCTAGCGACCCCTGCTGGTCAATCGGTCTCACGTGGACTGCATGTTCAACCCGCATATGAAAGGTCTTCCTCTGACTCCACTCTGTAAACTTAGTCTGTGATGTGAAATGAAGCAGTTGGTGACCACATGAATTTGCAATGGGGTTTGCCCATGAATGTGGCTGTGGTTTCAGATAATTGGACGTTCCAAATTAGGGTGGGAATTGGACAGCTCCACATTGGCCAACAAATATGTTTAATAAATTAAAATAAAATGAAATTATGCTAGTTTAGATTTGGTATACTCAGTAAGTCTGCAGCTTAAGCTAAACCACCCTTTTCCCTACAACATGCGGGGACAAACACTGCAAATATGCATTTTTCACATGCAACCTATAAACCTTTTACAACATGTCTTCATTAAGCCGTAACAAGTAATCTAGTTGTCATCAACAAATTATTTATGGCTAACTGTCATATTCAAGGATTTCAGTTGATAATGTTTTTTTATCATAGAGTGCGGTCAGCATCACCACAGAATTCTGTTAAAGTGATGGATTACTGTGGGATTCTGGGCTGAGTTTTGGAATGAGTGGGAGCTGCATTTCACACCATCAATCCCATCATGGATATGGAGGCTTTACTCACAGTTTGACACTGCCCCCTAGTTTGATTTAGCATAGGTTAGGTCAGAGTAATGTTCACTGTGTGAACTGGACTTTGTGTTCTTAGGCTATGAATAACTGTACAAAATGAGTATTGTACCTTATCGAACCTGTGTTTTGAAGTTGTTTCAATGACCGTTGATATGCACTTTTGTACATTGCTTTGGATAAAAGCATCTGCCAAATAAATGTAATGGACAACTGGACCATTTTCCAGCTGCTGAAGCCCACTCTTGCATTTACAACAAAATTTATAAAGAAGAATAATTTTGTGTCCCATAAGATTTGGTCAAGGCTGTTTGTGTATTGTATAACTCTAGAAGTCATATTTTTTTGTCATCCATAGTTAATGATAGTTTATTAATTCCATTGCAGATGGTGTGGGGGGATCGGCATGTCCGGGTCCGGAGATCAAGGTTAAAGGTGGTTCATGCCCCAAAAACCTGCGGAAGAACAGGTAAAACCCCTAAATCTGCCTCATGATGGTAAGCACAAAGGCATTTGTAATTTGTGCTAGACTCATTGATTACCATTAGCCGAAAGGGAAATCACACTAATCAATTTCAATTGGAACCCAACAGTGTGTGACTGAGAAGAATCAGGAATGGCTTTCAACAGGGCATTCCTGATATGTATGGTGAACACCATAATATTTGAGGCAAACATTTTTTTCTTGATTTGGGTCTGTATCCCACAATTTCAAACAATTCACGTGTGGTAAAAGTGCAGATTATTAGCCTTTGTTAATGGGTATATTTATACATTTTGGGTTCACCGTGCAGAAATGACAGCACTTTTTATACATAGCCCCTCATTTCAGGGCACCATAGTGTTTGGGACATATTAATGTTTTGTATATGAATGTGGTCATGTAATTTCTAACCCAAATTTGTAGAAAATACCTTTTAATAAAAGATGAGAATCTGCACATGTGAACCACATGTGAATTGTTTGAAAATCTAAAATTGTGGAGTACAGAGCCATATCAAGAAAACATATACGTCTTTCTCCCAGATATTATGCAGCTCACTGTATATTCTGAGGGCGTATACTGTATAATTGTCTTACACAAGAGACTGGTCTGCATCACAAAGACCACATTCAAGCATACCTCACAGTCCTTCTTTGAAACACAGGAACAGAGGCTTGAGTTGTGGCACAGCTAGAGCGGGGCGACACAGGGCTGAAACTCGAGTCTCTGAAACACAAGCAGGAAAACATCGGCTACCGCCAGCAATTCATACAACCCTCTCACAACAGAAATCTTACAGAGGTGAAGGAAAGAAAATAGACTGGAGATGGTGGCGGACGTTCATGGCACATTGCTCTGCGCTGGGACTGCTGTAAGATGAACGCCTCTGATCAAAAATAATCTTGACCGCCACTGAAGGACAGGCTAGCTTCTTACTGTCCAACTAGTGCTACAGGACCCAGACTGCCAGTGTTTCCTGTTCACCAGTATGAATAAGACATGAGAACATATTTTCCAGTACAAACCTGCAAGACAGCAAATAAACTTTTTGTTTGCTCACAGAAAAACAAATTAAATGTTCTTTAGTTCATTGGAACTGTTTAGTGCATTAATGGTCAGCAAAAAAACACTAATTCAGTGCATTTAGTACATTTAACTGGACACATAATTTTTCCCCCAAGATTTTAAAAGGAAATGTATTATTGCCACATATCATCAAGAGCAGGGATGCAGGTATTTTCTCCAGCCACATACTACACCACATGATTTCATCATGTGCTTACCTTCTGAACCAAGGAGGTAAAATTATTAGTGAAATCAGGTGGTGTAGTGCATGGTTGGAACAAATACCTATGGACACTGTGGGTCTCAGAAGTTGAGTAGCCCTGATCTATAGTTTCATGTTTTAGTAGAAAGAATAGTCCATGTGTTTCCAATTTCTACTGATTTATTTTGTTCAGCCTCATTCATGACAATTTTGAAATCCTATCCTCAGCTGAACGTTTTATGCGAGTCAGGTTTCCTTGTGTCCTTGTATTTTACCAAGCTAGACTTCAATATGTAACAGTTATAACTTCCAACTTAATGAACAAATGACAATAATAGTCCTAACTCCACAGTCATTAAGACATGAATCTCAGTTTAACAGTCAGACAAAGAGCTGGATAATCAATTCTCCTAATATGTACCATATGGCTACATGGAGAGGTTAACTTGGGAAGAAAGTTTACAGAGCTGTCCCAAGGTCTTTGTCTTTTGAAAAAGCCAGCTGGTATAGAAAAGGGATGGAGGTACATTAGCCTAAATAAATTAAACATTATACTAAACACAATTAGTTTTAATAATTTGACTAGCTAAATCAGAAACTATGAAAGGTAAGAAAACATTTTGAAGATGCCCGTCTTCCTTCTATAGCTGTTCTGTAAACACATAGAGCCTGATCTCCCTTCTGATCTTGCTTAAAGTTGGAAAACTTTCCCAGTCCATGGATAAAACATTTTGGTAACTCTATATTGAAATCCACAGCCACAAACACTTCTGAGGGGAACAAAATCAGTCATTCATAAATTCAGAAACTTGTTAGTTCATTCATGTTCTTAGGGCATTTATCATGCATGGAATGCACTGCACATGCATTGAAGCTGATTGTTATTGGTCCCTTGCTATGGTAAGTCATTGGGGTTAATTAATGATATTTTTATTTTCCAAAGTGTAAGAGGAAAGGCACAAGGTTTAAGTCATCCTTGGATGTCAAATTGTTAAGGTCACTCCCATGTGTGTGTGTGTGCGTGCGCATGTGTGTGTGTGTGTGTGTGTGTGCATTATTAAGAGGGAATCCTAAACATATAAGTCTGTCTCTGACACATCCCCTAGGAAGCATGCAGATATGCACCAGTGACAAATAATATATGCTAATATGCTAATGCCAGCTCCTGTGTAACATGCTAATGTTCTGTTTTGATAGAGTGTATGCTTTATCATCTGAAGCCATAGACTTGTTCAGCGGGCAAAGTAAAGTACGTACACTGGCTCTCTAAACATTGTGAAGCTTGCATTTAAATATTTAGATTTCATATCACAGCAAATACTGAAGGCCTGCAATGTGTGTCACTAGTGTTTATCATGCTAACATTATTCTGTGCGTAGGGGGCTGATGCTAGGCAGTTCTGCGCTTGCTGAAGTGTAATCTAAAATTTGCATCTGAAATCAGTGTCTTATTCAACACAGCTTAAAATATATTAAATGCGTTAAAAACAATGCACAATGCACTTATATCAAAGATCGACAAAGAAATGGACTGTTTTATCAAAGAAATTATGTAAATAATAAATGAGCATCACTGTGTGCATTTTCATCTGTGGTACCCTTACTTCATCAATTACAGTAACATTAACATGCCAGGATATCTGAAAACAACAACTGAATCCCAAGCACACACTGATCCCAGATGCAATGAAAGGGTTCATTTTAGCCCGCACCAGTTAAATGAACAGACATTGTTTTTCTTGTCATTTATGAGATACCGTTTCCTTTCCAGATATTCAGCTGTATTGTATATTTAACGTTCTGAGAAAATCTACCTTGATTAATATGTGGCATTACTGGAGGATTAGTCATGCGTGAGGTTTTAAATGTTAACATCTGAATGGAAGTGAATTATTGGGAGTTTATTTTAATTTCTCAGTGCAGTTAGTTACATCTGGTGGATACACCATTATACAGATTTTTTTTTCTTTTTTCCACATGAGATTAAATGAAATTGATGTACAAAGATAAAACTTTTCACTGCCTTGAACAAAAGTGATTTAGGCTTTAATTGAATTACGACCTTCATTTCTAATGGGCAAGTACCGTTTCAGTGAGCGGTTCACCTGGGGTAAAACATCTCATTCCTTTATGGTCATAAACAAATTCTTTGCCTTCAGACCCCAGAATACTATATGCTCATCACTGATATAAACAATATTTTAAATGGACATATCCGATACGTCTAATAAACGGCACAGAACCACAAAATCAAAGTACTGCCAATTACCCAATTGGCTGTCATGGCAACCCAACACATATGAAACCTTTTTACTTACTGTCCGATACGAGTTAAGAAGAAAGCCCACTTGTGTCGGAGATCTGCATAGATGCTAAACATTAACCTTGGATTGACCTGTATGCTTTTTATAACAGATCTCCCATTGCATTGTATAAGTAAACCTAATTCTAGTGCATTCAAAGTGTCCATTATTGATCATGGGGTTATTGTAGAGCTTAGTAAGGAGATAATGGGTCTACTACCATGTTCAGTTCATTTTAAAAACACTTAGCCTAATCCTGCTTAGGGTTGCATGCAGTGGGCGAGAGGCAGGAACACACCCTGGACTGGTCACCCACTCATACATGCAGACAACTTAGAGTCTCCAGTCAGCCTACTTTGGACTGTAGGAGGAAACAGGAGTACCCAGCGAACAACAAAATAACATGAAAACTTCACACAGAAAGGCCCTTGGTCAGGATTCAAACTCTGTACCTTCCTGCTGTGAGACTACAGTGCTATTTACTGCACCACTGTGCCACCCTTTATAAGTCTAAAAGGGATTAAACGAATTGTATCACAGTGCACTGATACTCTTCGTTTTATATTTTCCAATGGTGTAATTATCCTTTGATACATTGAAAGGCTTGATAACAAATAAAATGTTGAAACGTACTGATTTCACAGTGAACATTTTACTGACCTCAAAGATTGTTTCAAGGAATACAAAAAATTCTAAAACCAAATGATAAAAAAAGAAAAAGAGAAAAAAAGTCTTTAATAATACAGCACCAAATTTTTTCAACCATTACCAGCCAAGATATGAGAAGAAGGTTTGTTATATGGTTGGTGGCAGTGGATTTTACACACTCACACAAGCACTCTCAGTGATTCTCCACACCTTCCACAACCCCGAATGAGATCCCACTCATAACGGATTCACACTCTCCACATCCTTTAGCTTGACATGGCTTTTAAAATAAAATCTAGACCAGGGGAGCTCCAATACCTGGCTGCAGGTCAGGAACCTTGATGTGTCTACATACACAGAGACTGGTCACCCCCACATTTTGAAGAACACCCCAGGAGGCCTGTCTTGGTGCCTATTCTAAGTGCAAGGAGAAGAAATGCTAGACTTGCATTTTCTTTTGCCCTTCCCCCAATATACTGTTTGTGTAAGCGAGTTCAGTATCTTTAAAGTCTAGTCAGGAAGTAGGGATTTACTTTTGTTGCTGCACCTTGTGTGGTGCTTCCACAGTGAACGTGAAATCAAAAAGGTGAAGCTATGGAAACAGTGCTTTACACGCAGTTCTGTGTTTAAATGGGGCTTTGTTTCAAAGTATAGTTTACCTTACTGCAGTTACAGCTATATAAATATGTTGGGACTGACAGCATTTGGGGGTTATTTCACAGTCAAGTAGTAAGTGACTGACTGCTCTATACCAATTTATCAGAATACACAGTATAGTGATAGGAAGGGGAAAAAAGGCAATTTCCACTGTTGCCAGACAAAATGTATAAAACAATACAAACAGATTTTAACGTAGAATAGATCAAAAGAACTGTCTATTGTACAAGACTTTAGCCTCAATACAGCAGAATGCATGATTGTGTGCCTCGCGGTTGCAAACCTTGGGGCTTTAGTTTAAGACTCTTTCAAAACCTCTTTTCTGCCCTTGCCAGTCAAATGTCATTAAGAGCCTAGACACTGCTAAAAGCGGAGTGAACTCCATGCTCTTTAGTTCACATTGGGCTGCTTAATTTAGTGATCAAGCCTATGCCATTATATGGGGACAGGTGCAGACAGTCCTACATGCTCTGTTCGGCACAGACCCTGACATTTATTTTAACATGCACACGAGCCATTAAATAAGACTATTAGTTAATCCAGCCGCTGGGGGACATTTTGTCCAAGGCACAGCTGTCCAGGGAGATGACTTAATCCATCTTTCTGATGTTCCCAGATCAGTTCCTCTTGCATTGACACTGAATAAATGTGTCTCTTTTTAATGGTCATAAACTCAGTTGGTCAAAGTCAAATTTAATGGCTCTTAATACACGAGACCACCAATTTCAGCTTCACGTATTCTACTGTGTGTGGGTACCAAAACTGACCCTTCTGTAGACGCTGTAGTGCGTCTCATCCTGGAAGAGAGGGTTCTAGTCTGGTATGGAATCGCCTGGTTGATCGGGTGCCTCTGGTTCGGCCTGTGCGAGCCCAGCGTGTGAACTGCACTGTGGTAAGAAGTGCCAGGGACTTCACATGCTTCAGTGGACTGCTGTGTTTTTGCACTCTCCTGACTCAATAGTGGAGGTTACTGCAGTGAGTGCTTTGGGTGTGTGTGTGTCTGTATGTCTGTGTGTCTGTGTGACTGGGTATTCCAAATTAGGGGAGAAGAAGGGAATTTGTCCCTTCTCTTAAATTCATTATAAAGATAATCAAGATATCAAGTAGGATTTAACTAAACGAGTAAATCCACGTTGAAAAAATTACACAGCAAGACCTCTAATTAAAATAAATTTCTCAGGGAAATCTCCCATGGAATCATTTTCTCTTCTCTGTGATCCAGCTAATCCTCCTCTCCCTGATTGTTCGTGGAAAAAAGCTATTTGTAAAAGATGTATATAGAATAACAAGCAGTATATAATTTGTTTTATAAGTATACAGTGCCATAGATATTCAGAAGCTTTAGCATTAGCACTGCCTAATTTCATATTGTATTTTTGGTCATTTCAGTTGAGGTCATTGAGGATATGGTTGTACCTCTCAGGTTGCTTGGAATGGAAGAATTTTTAAAAAAAGTGTCTTCTTACGGCATGTACACTTCTTTTTGTGGAGGTTACCCAAATCCTATGAAATCAATCCTGAAAGGCCGGGTGGAACTTGCTGTTTAGAATGATTATTTAAAGTTACTATTTAAAATTAGCCCTGTAGTCCTATCCTTGTATGGTTTATGTGTTCTGTAGAGTATCCCCATACATTTATTTAATTACTTTTTTCTCTTTCATTATTTTCTTTTTGTTTTAGCTGCCAGTGTTGTTCATGTTGGTTTACCTACATCCACATCGAAGGATAATAATCCTGCATTATATTGATGCCAGGATAATGTTGCATAACAGTGATGCCAGACTTAGTTGTGTTAGACTTAAAAGCTCCGATTAAGATAAAGATTTCATGTGGCATTATTTCCAAACAAAATGTTTCCTTTTGAATTTTTTATAAATGCATATTTATATGAAGGTGGGAGCTCCCATGCCATGACAGAAATAAACATTGAAATATTTACAGCTCTGAGTATTAGAGAATATGTCAATGTGCATATTACGCAAAGGATCTTTCAACTGGTACTTAATTCTGTTTGTATTAACAGACTGACATCGGCCATTGCTCAGCCTAGATGAAAGGGGATTGATGAAAATATATTGAAGGCCTGATTTAACATGAGACTAATAACTGTGTGATTTATGAGACAGTAATGGCTGCGATGAAACTCGAAAGCTCCTTATAGTTGCCCATGTTTTCATTTGAGAAGTTGAGTAATTGGGTTTAATGTCTAACTGTTTACAGCTTAAATTAATGGACCTTAATTATTTTCAATCAAAGCAATGAAAAACGGGTCTCACATTTGTCAATATTTAAGTAACGTTCTCAGCAAAATAAGCTCTGTCCAATATGAGGTTGGCAAAACACTTCTTGCAAATGGATCAAGAGTTCATTTTGTGGCCACTGCTTTCATATAATAATTAATAAGGGGTTGGTTTACAAAGTCTAATGAGACTTAAGTGTGCCAGATGAATATGAGGATTTCTAATGACCCGTGCCTATTCATTCTTTATAACGCAGTGCCTTGAATTGGGCACCTATACTTCTAGTACTACAAAGAGTCCAACTGCTGCAGTGCTGAATTGTTACCAGAGTTCCAGGAAGTGGATAGCATTCCATTCAGAGAGGGAGAGTGCATGCTGATGTAAGGGTGGGGGGGAGTGTACAGACCTGGTTAAGAGAGAGCTGGTGGCCGCAAGGACGTAGGTCTGGAACAGGGCACTCAAATCATACAGGAGCAGCGGCTCTGGTGGTTGTGGTGCCAAACCACTGCCAAACCTCGCAGGAAGAGGATCTGGCCCATGACTGAGCGTGGGAGGTCGAATCAGCCTCAGGACACCCGGGTGACCACATTCTCCAGGAAAAAAAATGTTTGTCATAGAGTGAGACTGTGTTATCAGAGGTGTAGATAGTATGGAGCGTTTACATGGCAAGGAGCCTTGTGTGGCGTGTTGCCTTTCTGTTGCCCTAGTAGGTGACCTCCTGGTGCATACAGGAAGAACCCTGGCCAATAGGGGTGGTACAGAGGTCATGGCCTACTTTTTAGCCAATAAAATAACTAGAGAGAGTAGGTTATGTACTTATAATATGAGGGTATTAGAATATTTAGAGCAGAATTTTCTTCATAATCTTCTGAAGTCACTTTGTTTAAATGCTAGAAACATTTAAACAATCATACGTTATAGAACTGGAGACGTAATGACTCATGGGGGTTATAACCGAGATGTGGCTTGGTGCAGGGGATGGGGATGGATGCATTGCCGTGAGATATAAACTGATCAGAAAGGATGAAACTTTAAAAGAGATGGGGATATAGCCCTTCATGTAAAATCAAATCTAAATCTGCAGGACATTTCAGGAACTGACCCACTCATTCATAGTGAAATTGTCCGGATTAGACTACAAGGGAATATATGAATGTGCTTGGTATGAGAGAGTCCTATAAGCCACCAGTTGCTGACATAGATGTAAATACTGACAAGCCTGTCAGGAAAGAGAATCATAAGTAATAGGTGATTTACATCACCTTTCTAGTACTTACATACTTGAAGCGGAAACCATGAAGAGGAGTTTGGCTTTTTCCTTGCCAGTTTGTTCCTGGCCTATGAGAGGAGAATCAATTCTTGACTTGGTTTTCTGTAATAAAGAGGAAGTGAAGACACTCGGGACAAGTGATCATAGCAGTCAGTTTGTCTTCATTCAAAAGTGAAAACAAAGTGGAACCAGTTCAAAAGGGGTATTCTTTAGGCACAGTGTGAATTCATTCCACGATTGATATAAAAAAGATAAAAAGGCTCAACAGTGGATGAATAAATCAGGAAAGTTTCAGACAAAAGACACTTTATAAAGTATGTGGAAAAGACAGCTTGGATAGAAGTAAAGAAGAATATGGTAATATGTGTGCTAATTTGAGAGGCAGATTGAGAAAAAAAGAGAAGCAAAAAAAAAAATGTTGCAGAAGGAAAGACGGTTAAAGAAGAGGTTAAATGCTTTAAAAATAAGGAAGCAGTTGTACAATAACGTGGATATTTCTGGTACCCTAAAGTATTACTTTGTTGAGAGCTTTACCAGAGAAGAGGTTGCAGAAATATGCCTACAGGTACATCCAATATATAGAATGTTTAGAGGATATTGAGATAAGGGACGGGGAAGTACTAGACAAATGGTGAAACACTTATGACATATTGGGCAATAGGCCCTGGTGGCATGCATCCAAGAATACCAATGGGGGGGGGGGGGCATTTTGAACCACTGACAATGCAATCTTTAATAAGAGGAAAAGTACCAGAGGATTGGAGGCAGGGCACTGTACTACCAATATAAAAACGGGGGCTGTGCTGATCCAGAAAAATACAGGCCTGTTAGTTTAACATGCATCTCATGTAAAATACTGTTATCTATAATTAGGGACAAGTTATAATTATTCCTTAGAAAAAAGAAAACCTCCTGGATCTCTTTGAAGTAATTACAAAGTGTTTTGAAAGGAATCTTATGATATTATATACTTGGACTTCAAGAAAGGATTTTATAAAGTGCAACATGACAGACTCATTGTAAAACATCAGTATTACAGGAGTAATTACAGGAGTTATTTCAGAGTTGATTCAAAACTGGTTACAAAATAGAATACAAAGTGTGCCTGTGGAATCATATCCAAGCAAGGTGCCATGAGGATCTTTGTTGAAACTTCAGCATTTCCAGTTACATAAATAATTTTGATTTCGATGTTTGTAGCAAAATAATTAACATTTGAGAAGATGCAAACTTTACGGACTTATGGACAGTTTGGAGTCTAAGGTAATCCAAGATAGTTTGAATAGTTCAGAAGTAGATGGAAACCTGTAAAATGTAATTCAATATAACTAAATGTAAATTTCTGCATGTGGGTAACATTATTTTGTGGGTGGAGCAAAATTAGAATGTGTTAAATTTGAAAGACATGAGAGCAGAAGCTGACCGAAAATGATCTAGGAGGTACAGTATTGTGCTGTAGTTGTAAGGCCAACAGGATGCTGGGGAATATGTTAGGGTTGCTAGATGCCTGGGTTTGGGCTGGAATGTCTGGTTTTCAAATTATTTGTACAGGTCCGGTATTGTTCCTGAACAATATAAATGTGTCTGGTCTGAATAATTAATCGGAATGTTGCTGTGATTAATTTATTCCTCTCCATTGTTACACATTGTTTCCTTTACCCTGGTTTGCAGTAGGTCCTGACAATCCCACCTGGTGCGCGATTGGCTACAACAGCATGTGTACGTGCGGATGGTGTCCGGTTTTGTCAAACGCTAAATCCAACAACCCTAGAATACATACTGTGTGACTGATACTGCTACAAATAATACCAACAGTAGCTCACAATGAGGCTGTTTAACCCACTCCATCTTGATCTCTCTTACCTTTGTTTGTGTTTTGTGATTGTAGCATTTAGCATGTCTGGACAGGCTTGGTTGATGTTGAGAGTGTTGTACTGTCATAGAAAATCACCAGAGGGAGCTGTTCTGTTATACAAATGACAGTGGAAAATAAGTAACACAATGTACATAAATCTTATTACAATTTATAAAAGGAAAGAATATAAAATCTTTTTTTTTTTTTAAAGCTTTGGGATATGAACACAGACATCACAGTATACTCTTCACCATTTCACGCTCTGTAGGCTTTATTGATTTTTCATGTTCTGTTTCTGTTTCTGTTTCTCTTCGGAGTGGACATTTGCCCCCCGATATGAATTGCACTGGCCCCATGCTGACACGCACCACTCAAAGAGATCTGGGGATTTGCTCTCCATTTAACTAGAGACTGACAGCGCAGTGTAGCACATACACGGCCGTCCCCTGGCATTACCTGCGCTCCGCAGGACTTTATTTACTTTGGTCGCGGCGGCCCCCGTGCCTGGGGAGCGCTCTAAATGGGGTGTGCGCGGCATCGGCGGGACCACCCAAAACGCTTGTGCCGGTGCCGCTGTTTTCAAAACTCCCCAAATTGCCGAGAAAATGGCCTTTTCTGCATCGAGCCCACCGGCCGTGTTGTGTCTCAGTGCTCAGACAGCATAACAGTCCTGCTGCGGCCGCTGCTGAACAGACAGAGGGGGAGGGGGAGTTTAAATCCCCCCCCCCCCACACACACAAGCACGTCCTCTAGCCTAGTGACTGCAGCATGCCTGTGTCCCAGCCTCGCTGCTGTTAAACAAGCAGAAAGGGGCTAATGGCTTCGATCCCCAGTGGCAATATTTATGTTACTGTCTGAAACCCCTCCTGTTTATTTCCAGACATCAGCAAATGTCCCATTTGGTGAATTTGTTAGTTGGCAATTATTTGGTTTCAATTACTTTACTGCAGTCGGTGAAGGAATAAAACTGGCCTTAAGCCTTTGATGCAGACGAAGCATGTCGTTAACAAAATGAACTGAAGTCCTGATTCATTGCTGTTTAAGGTCAGCAGCTAATTTTTGCTGTTTTGTAGTGTGTGTTTTCTTGTTATGTTTATGCTGGAGTCAAGTATAGCCTGCTTTACTAAATTGATTGATAAATTGCAATGCTTCAGTTATACCTTCTAATCTTAATAATCAGTATAGGGAATCTGATCTAACAGTGTCAGGTAGGGCCACCAGCTGCTTCTTTTCACATTGGAGACAACAGCTGAGCTTGCATAGAATGGAGTCTGAGGAAGACCTTTCATACGCAGCTTTAACATGTTGTCCAATCCACGGGCACCTGATTGACCAGCAGACGTTGCTGGATAGCAATAAAATGCTGACTTTTAATTGACTGAACCCTCCCATACCCTGGGAGATTCAATCATCAATTACGCATCACACTATGGTGCTACCAGCCACATTCGGCACTGCCATGGTCCAGATTCAGTCCAGGACCATGGGGTTGATGCATGCGCCACACCATGGTAGCATGGCGCATTAACTGAATGAGCCACCCAGTAGCTCCCACTTTTCTTTCTAAATTAATAGGTTTCTTAATCTTAAGACATTTCACATAAAGCTGCAGGTTTTTTCCCCATGCCCTCCATACCATATGATTAATGGATTTGTAACAGCAGACATATTGTATGTGTCACGCATGTCACATGTTAATTATGATAATAATATACAGAAATATCATGCAGATGTTTTTTTTTTCCCTCACCTTCAAGGATTAGCAATTTCAAACAGTAAGCATCGGCCACCTCTGCCCTTTAAACATTTAACTGACAATTTTAAAGGTTCCAAGGGCACATTTGCAAGAATTAGGTTAAGAATAGTAATCATGGAAATGCAAGTCAGCTACAATTAATCAAGTTGCCCACAAGCAAGATGCACTGTTTTGTGAAGATTCATTTTCCTAGAAGAGTTGTCACCAAAAATGTGATTATTTAAATGCATTACATAGCTAGGTATAGTAGCTTAATGTGATTTTTAATTTACTTAAAGACAAGTACTGTATGTAGGCTAGTGTCATTGCACAGTATGCATCGTTTGCTGTCTTGGTTTGGACATGTGACAATTCATAGCGTAGGAAATCTGAGATAAGTTCTCCCTTCTGAATTAATGTGCCGTAGCCCCAGAATTCACACTTTTGGATTTGTTTGGATTTGCCTTTGACTGCTAAATTACATGTGTTTTTCTTACTCCCAAAATGATTATTTCTGCCACCATGTGGTGGTGAAAGGGAATACGTTTCTTTGACATGCAGTTTTCATGGTTTGTATTGATGGCCAAACCTGAGATACAGTATGACCGTGTTTAGAATGGAGGTTGTTCGGAGCCCTCTTATTAGCTTTGAACTTGATTCACACCTTGATTTAAAGAATCTGAATAATTTAGCCTGCTACCTGGAATAATTACTGACATCAATTGCCTTTTTTTAACGAGAGACTTAAAAATGATACATCACTTTTTCAGTGATCTATTTTGTAAACGGTTTTATTTTGCTTTGGTCCTTTATATGAAAATTTTGTCTTATTTGTCCCGCATCTCACATTCTTAACAGAAGCGCAAATACTTTTTTAAAAGAAAAAAGGAGAGTTCCATCCTTGAGAGATAGAGAAGTGATCAGAATGCCATGGAGGAGGAACTGGCCACGGGGGATTGTTGTATATGGCTCACAAATTAGGAGACCTTTGGTGCCCCACGCCGCTTCTCCTTTGTCAAATTTTGATAGCATTTCAAGTTTCCATCAATGGGAAGTGACTCATTCCAGTTTAATGCTCGCTTTTTTGTGTCAGTGATTGTAAGGAGATTGATGCTGATAAGTCGTACTTGTGTATGTTACTTCCTGTGTCTTACTGCCGTTTGGCAGTTCAGTTCAATCCTCAACTCAGGTTCAGTCTGAATCTCTACTATGCTGAAAAATTGATAAAAGTGTATACAAAAAAGTGCAGCCGCAGAGTGTAGAAAATCCAAGCCATGTGAGGGTGGGTGACTGTCATTAGAGTATTTCATGTAATTGCTTTTCACTGTTTTTGAGTTCTGTGAAAGGGCTACACAAACTCACTAACCTTTAAATCGCCAGGATGGCTCAAGCTGACAATGAACCACATATATGTCAGTTGATCTGAACGCTATAAGGAATTCACAGCATCTTTGCAGTGATCCTCAATGAAATAAATTGTGAAATATAATATATATTCTTGATAGATCTACCAAATGAACTGTGTATTTGCCTGAGCAGCCATGTAAGCTGCCAGGTCCCATAGTTAGAGCCAATCTGTGATTTTCCTTTGGTATGCTTACATAGATTATTGAAGAGGTTTATTTGATGATGAAAAATAAGATTTTGGTGATTGTCCTGACTGACCATTACCCAAAATATGTATTCAGTTTAGTGAGTTTATAGGCAGTCATGGTACACTTGCATTTAAAGTCACTGCTGGCTTTTAAACATTTACTGTAATATTTATTTCTATTTACATAGATCTTTGATGCTGTATGTGGAGGCTAATGTATCAGCAGGGGGCAGTACTGAACTATTTGGAGCAATTTATCACGTTGGTGGCAGATTGGCACCAGAAGTGTTTTGGTTTTTAAGGGTAATTTAGTGAAGTCACAGATTGGCAATCATAACAAGAACATATGGAAATAAAGGTAAACAAATAAACAAAATAGCTATACTATCTAGAGAAAAAAGTTTGAATCTCTGGGTAAATAATACCCAGCAGTTACAGTAATGAGAGTACCCTGTGTGTGAGTGGGGTGAAATATGTGTGATTGTTTTTTTTCAACATTGTTCTAAATTGAGACTGGAGTTATAGTTTGAGTGTAGCCTTCTGTGAGTGAATAGTGTGTGTGGGGGGAGTGTACATCATGTGCTTGCTATTTGGGGGTTGAGGCCTGGTTTTTGTTCTTTTTCTGCTACTCTGTAATGCGTATTTTTGTGACAGTTTTCTGTAAAAAGCGTGATACAAATAAAATTGATTTTATTTACATTACTTTCTTACCAGTGGGCTGTACTAATAGCCATCCCTGAAGTTTTAGGGGCCCTATGCAAAAAATAATTTGGAGGATCCTCCAAAATTTTGGCAACTTATGATTGTTCTGCTTGGAAACCAATGCCTGGAAACCAAGCTGCTGCTGCTGCTGCTGCTGATGATGATGATGATGTTGATGCTGATGATTCTTCTTCTTCTTAAGAAGAAGCACTTCTGAGGTTTGTACTGTTTATTAAATTGTATTATAAGTTCACATTTTATGTTAGAGCGCTTAATTTCTTTTGTGTGTTAGGGCACTTTTTTATTTCTTTATTTATTTTTTTACTTTGCCCATGTCTCCAGATGAGAATGAAATCTAAATGGCAGTTTTCATATCAAGTTGTAGTGGTGACACAGAATGAAAAAGCAACCCATAGACTAAAACATTTTTGCTGTAATGTCCCATTTAGTTAACCTAGCCTGGTATGTAGCTTTTCTTACCTATGATGGTAGCTAACAAGGCGCTGTGGCTGGCTTTATCATCTTGGAATTTAGTAGTTAGCTAGCTGCGAACTTGCCAGATGATAAAGTTAAATTTGGCTCAGTTCATATCGTCGAAATGTTGCAATTTGTAGCTAAATGAAGTAAGCACTGCCAGGCCAGAATTGGCGCAGATATGGCCCAGTGTTGCTGGCTAACTGGGTAGCTTGATAGCTAAGGCAATATCACTTGAAATGTTCACTTGCTTTAGCTAACTACTTTGCTTGCCGTGCTTTGGCCAGCATGCTAATAGTGGGTAATAACATCCAACGCAAATCCTACCTGAATGAGCACATAGTTACGCATGCTTAGCCTTGTGTCCAATAAAGCGGTCCATGCGTCTAAATGACACCTGAACTGGAGACAGATTGATGCCGGTTTTGCAGGTCCACCGTTTTCGCAATTACACCGGCTATGAGCTACGAGAGGGAGGGGAGAGGGGCAGCTCACGTAGCGAAACGACAGTCAGCGAAATGACATGTCCCTTTGACATTTGATAGAAGAAATAATTAATACAAAAGTATAGTGTGTTGCTTATATAAATAAGCAACTAAACGCAAAAACATCTTTTTGAGCAGGGGCAAATCTATTTAGACGGCCACCCCAATAAATTCATTGTATGGGAAACACTGAAGTCTATGGATCTGCCTTGTGTGATGGGTGTCTCTAGCTGTACTGTCCTTTTTACGGCTTCACCATGCTTGCATAATGTGCTGCATGAACACAGGTTTGTATCAACAGCTGTCATATCAAACCACAAAGCAGATAGAGAAGGTTCCTCCATTAAGAATTGTGTGTGCTTGTGTATGTACCCAGTGAATTAAATATTCAGGAGTAATTAGACCATGCAGTTGACAACTAAACCTTTCACAGAGATCAGAACGCAACTAAACCTTTGTCAGTTCGAAAATTGAAGGCATACTAAACTGGCGCAGCACACAGACAACCATTTTGCTAACAAGCTAACAATGACTAAAGGCTGCTTTATGCTCTTTGGTTTCACCCTCCCTGTGCTTAACAGATCAAAAATACTGCGGTTTACAATGTGTTTCAATGCGGACAAAAAAGAGCAACATTACATCGAGTAGGCACTTAAATATTGTAACATGACATGTGGTCTGGCTCCTAGATTAAGGCCAAAATGCTTGATCTGGCAGATTTTTAAACAAAAGGCTGAGAGGCTTCATTGCAGTACCAGACAATTAATTTTTGCTATTCATGCTTTTGAATCAAATGATAAAACAGCTGTGGCCTCTTTGAGGTCTGAGGAAAAGGCTTTCTGGCTTTAATATTTATGATTTTTTAAAAGGCACCTTTAACGGTCATTGATTCGTGTAATTATTTTTGTTAACCTTTTCCTTTCCAGTATGTGCTTCTCACCAGAGACGTGTTTTTGTTCATTTCCAGTTCTTCAGATAAAATCTGTTAACATCCCACTGCTAGGAAAATATTAATTTATATTGCTTGCAAAAAGTATTCAGACACTTCAGACAGTTTTCCCATTTTGCTTACTGGTGAGATGTTCTCATTTTTATCCACTTGTTATTTTTGTTCAAAACTTGCATGCTCAAACTAAATAAAATATCTCTACCTCAGCAAGATGTTTTTCAGAAATCTAAAACCAAAAAACAATATGTGGCTTACATAAGTATTGAGACCCCTCACGTGAATATTTACTGCAGTAACAGCTTTACTGTTAGTGTTTATAGATAAATACATTTTTCTTGGCAGATTTTCTCCATTTTATTATTTATAACTTTGAAGTTGTGCCCCAGATTTCTGATGAAGCCGAGGTTAGAACTTTGGGTCACTCAAGGACATACAGCGTTTTATTATTGAGCCACTCCAGTGCTTTGGTTCTGGGCTTTGAACTGATAGGTGAATTTTTGCCTCAGCTTAGGTCAGTTCGGGAATAAAACGGGTAATTTAAAAGTATTTTCCTGTTCTTTGCACTGCCTGTTTTTCCATTCCCCACATTTTAGCTGTATTACACCTCTGCTTTCTCCAGGTGTGCGTTGAGATTTTTTTTTTTTTTAAATAGTGGCTTCCCTGCCATGCTGGCCACCTCTTGATTTTAGTATTTACCTGTAATTTACCCTCCCTCCCGATTCAGATAACATCCTCTGCTATTTTTAAAAGCCTGGAAGTGTGTGGGGGAAAAGCAAAAAAGCCCTGCCACCCTCAGACTGGCCCTAACATCGCTGTGAAAGTGCAAAGTGGAAAAAATGAGTGAATAAACTGAAGCAGTCTAGCAAAAAAACTGGTCAATGGGCTAAGTGCTACTTCAGAAAAACAACATGTTTTAAAGAGGAAAAGGAATCAAGGCATGGAGGATAGTTTACTTTCCTCCCACTCTGTGTCTAGGCTGTAGTCCTGAAGGGCTGTCTCTAAAGGCTTCTGTGTCTCTGTCCCAGGCCTGCCAAAATCAATAAGTGCTGAGTCCATTTTAGGACACCGTCATCATGTGCAAAAGTTGTATCAATGTCAGGCAGGTGAGTCAGATGTACACCCATTATTCATAGCTGCTATCATGGTCTGAATAACTTCAATCATTTCTAAATATGTACTTTCTGTCAAGATCCTGCCAAAAAGAATCCTAATTCCCGTTGACCCTAGGCCTTGTTTGTCATATTCAAGGATGATCCATCCCATGTCATCCCTTCGTACAAATGATAAATGCTTGTCATTTTGGAGCTTGGCTGGCTTATGGCATCTCAGAATGATGGAAAGTGAAACGTTTGACTCGTCTTTGACTTTGCTGCAACTCCCATGTTTATACGATGATGTCCTTAAATGGACAGCACAAAAAGGCTATACCTGGGCTGATTCTTGATTGCTCAGCTGTGTGTGTTTGTATGTGATGCTATTGCTGTCCAAGGTCCTGAAGGCTTACCAGCACAAATCATGATAGCAGCTCCATCCCTCCCAGTTCCACGCAAGCCTTGGCAGCTTGGCTTGTGTTGTGTATGACAGTCTTTCAGAGAATTCCAACATTAGGTCTTCCCATTTGAATGTATGCAGAAGCATGGCATTTGATGGCAAAATGCATTTCCTTTTTTCATGTAGCTTCTGATGGTTGAATAAATGTACTTGCATTCACAGAGAATGCTTTGGGCCCAAGCAGACTCTACTCACTGTAGTTATTTATGTGTGATCACAATGATGGATCCCTATAAAGGAAAGGCATGCGCATATAAATATAAAATAACATACAGCACACCATGATGTCTGCAGTAAATCAAAAAACATCAACTATAGCAGAAGATTTTTATTTTTATTATGTATCATCTCTTTTGCTTTAGTGTAATTACTTTATCCATTAGAATCTACTACCTCCACATTACAATTTTAGGCAGTTATAAAAACAGGATGAAATGAGATGAGAATGTCCGGTACCAACTGTTTGGCACCATCTCAGGGAGAAAAGGCTTTAAAAAATTAAACTGTCTTGATGATGTATGTATGGTGTCAAACATAGCTTAATTTCATTTAACAGCATCCATATCTGGAGTTATTTTACTTTTAAAATTTGGGATAATTGCTTTAATAATACCTGCAAACTTCAGGGGAGTGCTCAGTTTGTGAAGTACTGCTCCACAGTGCTGCAACTCCTCTGGACCCTTTTTGCTGGCTACCCTAAATCACGTCAGGTGCTATGTACAACAATAGAGGCTCACATGATTTCAGAGAAAATGTTAGCCAGTTAGGGAATTTCAAGCAAAGATGAAACATTGCAGACCAAAGCGGTTCAAAAACAACTTGTATGAATAGCATATAAATCTGCAGAGAGCCAGTGATCATTCATCACATTTTGAATCACTGAATGTGCCTTTGAATACTGTGAAGTCAATAGGAAGTGGTTTGGTATATCATGCTGCCCAGGCACTGCCTAGATGAGCTTGTTCACCATGTGCCAACAATGCCCTGGTCAGTCCACAAAAGCTGCCTTTGTTGGACCTGCACCTACAGTAATGTAGCGCTTTGTTTTTTTTGGCTGAAACATTCCCATTTTGCCACATTTTACCATAAATCCTCACATAAAAGCTTTCATATAAGCTGTGTAGGATCGGCTTCGGTGATCATGCTCCCGACATATACACATTGCGGGTGCCCAATCGTACAACTCTTGAATAAAAATACTATTTTGTATCGTGTTTTGTGTGTGGGCATGTGTGTATGAGAATGCCTGTGTGCGCATTTGCGTGAATGTAAGTCTGTGTATGTGCGTGTGTAGATGCATTTGAATATATATGCATGGAAATGAATGCACATGCCTGTTTCAATGTGTACTGCCTGTGCGTGTGCATGCTTCTGAAGGGGCACCTCCGTGTGTGATGTGGGCCACATTATAGGCAGAAGAGCTCTCAAAGGAGATGGCGGCAAGATTAGGATCCTGGTTGCAATTCAACTGGGCAATTAGCCTGCTGTCCAACAATAAGCCTCAGATGGAAAACAAGCCTCTTCAACAAAAATAGCTGTGCACAAGCTCCGTGGCACTTCAGATTTGTCATTTTTAATTTGCATGCAAAGGTCAGGTCCAAGGCTAGATGATGGGAAGGGTTTCTCTCAAATGTATTAAAATACAAAATAAACTAAACAGAATTTCAAAAATTTTTTATGTTTTTTTTCTCCAGGATTGACAGCTTAACCTTTTTGTCCATAAGTGATTTTTGAAAGAGCACATTAGTCTTCAAATCATATGTTTCCCTTTTCATCTTTTGTTCTAAAATCATAGGCATACTTGTAAATGTTGTTGCTATGCTGTGAAAATATCTTGTCTAAAACACTTTTATCTTGTGTAAAACACTTTTAAACAGTGCAGCAGGAGGACCTTATGCAGGCAGCACACTTCTGGCTCTTTCTTGGGTTTTAAAGATCAATGTTAGATTCCTTGTCTCAGTTTTCAAGATGGAGGAAACTCAGGTAAAATTCAAGCTAATTATGTTAATGTTCTCAATTTTGTGCTTTCTGATCTATTTTCTTTGGTGAGGCAAATATGCATACCAACTCCTTTGATGGAGAATTTGCATGCCTAGATTGAAATGACTATTGTAGCTCTGTGGTTTGATTGCCAGAGGATTAGGGCTGTCTGGAACAGGAAATTAATCAAACGTTCTCATACAAATTATCTTTGACATTCAGAGAGCTGGAGCTTGCAGTAAAGTTGTGCGCCAGGGACCAAAGAGATGGAAATGATGCACCTGTTTGGAAAGTGGAAGGGAGGCCCTATCAGCTCACTTGTTTTTATCAGAAAATTGTTCACAGTCAAGCGGATTTTGATATTAACTGAAAATTGCCCGCGCTTGCTTTTGGAATAAAAGTGTGTCCTCTCGCTGGATTCATTATCTGTGTATATTAATCAACGTGTTTATTTCCTGCCATGTCCTGGCAGGCAGCTGTCTCCGACTGTTTAGAAAGGTGCCATGCTTTCTCGTCTAATGACCACCCAGGTTCAAGCACCTTTTGGGATCTGTAGGTAAAAGCCTGCACATGTTCTGTCTGAATACTCTGTACGGTCCTAATGGTCAAGCACCATACATGTCAGTATTAAATGGTGGCTGAGGTGGATCTGTCTCACTCTAGCCTGTGTCATGTGTCCTTAACTCTGATTCACAGTTCAATTTGTTTGTCCTTTTCCTTCATAGACACAGTTTGGTGCACACAAAAATAGCTGACTAGAATTGTGTATGCGTTCAAAACAAGAAACAATAGCATCTTTGTATAAGTCAGAGGTGGGGGTGAATACAGATTGATTTACGACCAAGATCATTTTTTGGGATGTGACTATTGAAGTAGCTCGTTCTGCCTGATACGGACTTTCGGATGATGTTTTTGTTCTCCTTCACGGTCAGCCAAGGAAGATGGCTTGTCAAGCCGAATTAGTGTTTTCTATTCAGCTGCTCACTCAGGTAGCATCAATTCTGTGCTTTCTCCTCATTATAAACGGCTGCGCTAGTAAGCAGGTTCCCCGTTCGCACAACTCCGCAAATAAAAAGCCGGATTTGCCAGGAAAATGCAGGTATAATAAGATATAGCAAAATTGAAAGCAATAATATACAGCGAAATGCAATTTTAAGAGCCATGGCCAGAAATAAAAATAGAGAATTGCGTATGTCAACCCTTGCATAACAAATTCAATTATGGCAAGGCCTAGCAGCAACGCAGACCTAGGAGAAGATGAGAAGAAAATTAGCATAATTAAATCTGACATCAGAATACTTTGCATTTTATATGCTGCTGATTAAAATGTGAGAATGAATTTTAAAAATTATTTTGCGGAATGACAATTCTAAGAAATCGAATACGGGTATTTCTGGTGTGGTGATGTGCATCATAATCCTCAAAAGATAAATGAATCACTGCATGGGCAGGCTTTCACTTTTCTTAGGTTTGAGGGGTTTTCAGTTTGCCTGAAATATCTGCAACAGGTCAGTATGTACGTGTGTAGATTTGTCTGGGTGATAAACAGCCACAAAATGACTTCAGTGCCCAAGAAACCATCAGAGGAAATTTCATCTGTGAATCATTAATATGCTTGCAGCAGGAGTTTTCGTGCTTTTTTTCTCCATTGGTTTATTTCCTTCAAGCAATTTAAACAAATCTCTGCAGACACCTTTTAAGAAGTTATATATAATTTCTTGGATAGTTCATGTTATGCTACTAGTTTTCATCTCTATTTCGCTCCCTGTTAATATGCTTTAACTTTCAAGTTGAATGCTATTAAATCAATTTGATCCCTAGGCCCAAAAGAATGTAAGACATGTCCTGCATTAGACCTGTCCTGTATATAGTTCAGCAACATAAAAGCAGCTTTTTATGACATGTGATGGCTATAAAATGTTTATAGGTGCCAATGTATTACTAATAAAACAAGAACCAACTCGCACTGTTTTGCCTACTCCTTTATGTCACTATGCTAATGAGACTTATAGAGATATACAGTACAACTAATATACAAGGGCAGGCTTTTACCATTATACACTACCAAATATAATTAAAACGGTTTTAAGTTTTAATGATATAAAGAATTTCATCACAGAGTTGGCTATAACCCTTGGAGGAATAATAGCAGAGACACTTTAAAGCAGGAGAGATTGTTTGGATGGTCTCTTACTACCATCGATCGAGTTTCTCACTTGTTTCGTTTCTGTATTTTTCAGTTTTTTATATCATTGTTTTTGTATGCCTGTCTCATTGCCACAAAGTCCTCTGTAAATTCGGGCAAAGCAGAGACAAGCGCAATGTTTCTGGAGTGTGTGCTCAGCTAGAAAACAACAGCACTCTACCCCAGTACTTCAGCTGGATATGTGCACTTACTGGTGCTGGTCAAGAGGAAAATAACAGCAATGAAGTCCAAAAGGACCGCGGCGCATGCTTGCCTGCCAGCGCTTCTGTTCAGCCAACAGTCTGCCAGCTGAGCTGTGCAGTTACTGTTTTGGAGGAGTAAAAATGTGCAGCGGGTGTAGGCGGACTTCAGGTGCCGTGTTAAACAGAGCTGTAAGATGAGGACGGTCCCATAAACCGAAACCCTCCCTCCCTGGGCGTGGCTACAGCTAATTATGCACGACCCCACAAAGCTGCCAGCCACCGTTGGCACTTGCGTGGTCAGGATTGGATGCCAGACTGTGGGGCTCGTGTAATACAGCAGGACCCACTGTTCTGCCAGGAGAGCCACTCAGCAGCCCTGCAATTTCATTTCAGATGGGTAGTAAAAAAACAAAAAAACAAAACATTGCAGTGGTAATAATTTTGCAAGAAAACAGGTTGTTAATACATTTTCGTTTTCATAGATATTAAGTACATTTGAGGATAATTCCATGGCTTGTTGGAGGTTCAGGTTTGTGATTTTTATTTTTTATTTTTTTTGGGGGGGGTGGGGGGGATTTCATTATAAATGTATAAGCTTTGATCCGCGGATATCTTTCCATGAACATCCATATACTGAGCCACTCCCTTCTAAATTGCCTTGCAAATTTGATAGCTTGTCTTCTCCATCTCTAGCCCATGGGCAGATGGGACTTAATTTAGTCAGTTGCTTTATCTTGCTGTGAATGGGGATCTTTGGGATCTCAGTGCACCTCCAGCCAAGTAAGGATGGCAGGCTCACTGCGTGACGCCTCTCTTCCTAAAGCAGGGCCTGCCTCTGTGCTTACTGAACCTCGACATCATCAGGTGGAGGTGTTGGTAATGAAAGTGCCTGGTCAACTGTCGCCTAGCCGAGCTGTGGTGTGAATGAGCTTCTTTCTCATTCCTCATCTTCTCTTGCCGTTTAAAACCGGCTATTTCCTGCAACGAGGGTTTTTGTGTTTCCTCTTGTCTTTTTCATGCACTTCCTCCTTCATTCTGCTCCTGGCGTCTTTGCTTTTGAAAGCATTTTAATAATCTCTGGCGGAAGGGGGAAAAAAACCAATAGAAACTGTGGAAGCTTTAGCCTTAATGCTTTGTCCAGTAATGCTTAAAATTAATATCCTGTGGCAAGTTATTAAGCAACAACATGAGGAAATTAATAAAGGAATAAAAGGAAAAGGTGTTATTAATCTAGAGAAGTGAGGGGGAAGCACATTCAATGTCTAAAAGGGATGAACAGGGATATCATCCAGTAAAATAGACATTTCACATTTCTATGAGGTTTCATTGTGACTATTAATAGTACAAATGTATTCGTTTTTTCTTCGTTTATTTCAGCATACAGCTAGTCGTGATCTGTCCTTCACGTCGTTCAACCAGGTAATGTGGTCCTCTGAAATCTGGCTAATTAATCAATCCTCACGAACTAAGCAAATCTAAGCCATGGCTAAATTAAGTAGACATTGTCATCTCACTTAGACTCATTCACAAACGCAAACAAAAATCAGTTTAGCCGGAAAAAAAAACACGTCTTCATTCTTAACTTTATCAATTAAAACCAGCTTAATTCTCAAGGTAGAAGATGGGTAAAGTTCACTAATGTAGGCTAAACACTCAAGGCAGTAGTTTGGAAAGATCATAAAAAAGCTCCAAAAATCAAGTAGTATTAAGTAGGTCGCTCCCGAGCCCTATGAGAACTGAGAGTTTCTTATTGCCCATAAACTAAGCATTTTAACACACTTTTCATTTCCCTTATCCCATCCCAATTAGCGGCATCCCCTCAATCCCTTTGTGGAATGTGGAAATACCTACCGAATCAATACATTGTCTTGCCTTAAAACCCACGGTTTTCTGGCTAAATGCATCTCTCTCTCTGTATTTCTTCGTGATCTCTTCATAAAAATAATCTCAAGCTAACAGCTAAGTGAATACAAAAGCTTCAGAGCTGTTTGTTCTCCTATTGCGTATATTTAATTCTCAGTGTCAAAGTTGTAATGGTATTGCCCCGTCTTGATACTTGTCATTGCTACCCAATGTGTTATTTACAACAGCGAATGGCTCAGGGACTTCTGGAAAGTATTTAGGGTCGTAAAAGTACTTTCTTGGCAGATGGGTGCTGTAATCTCTCCCTCCCTCTCAAACACTCTATTGCATTGACCAATTAAGTAGTGATAGCCATCCCATTTGCTATGGTGCCTCGGGAGTATAAGCCTCACACTTTGCCAAAAGTTGTGCTACTGAGGACATTGGCCGAGGGCGCTTATTTCAGTTTATTGTGCAGTAGTATAATATCCGTCAGGGTAAGCTTCCTGTTCCTGAAGTTGACGTGTTGGCTGTCCAACAGATACCTCACTGGTCCACTCGCTGGTCGTCCTTTCTGCTCGTCTTCCTCTTCTCTTCTCCTCAAGCATCTTCAGAAAGCCCAGGGCTGCTAACATGTGTTTCTGTCAGGCATTGCTTCGCTGGCTGTGTTTGTGTTGTCTTCTCTATTCATTGTTCCTTCCTCTTGCACGGACTGAGAATGAGTTCACTAAAGGAACTTGTCAGTTATATGCGATATGGGTCCCCGCGAGGGGCATTAAAATGCTAATTCGGTTCTGACTTGCCAGGCCTGCGCATTTTCCGCCATCAGGGTTGCTGCCAGCACAATATAATCTGTGCTTTTCTACCCTTATTCAGATGCCGCAAGCCCCTGTGAATTGGAGTGGAAAACAAACCAGGGATTACACAAAAGAGATTAACTTTACAAAATGCAAAGTTGAAAAGAATGGGGAAAAAACACAAAAGTTAAACATAATAGTAATAATGATGGTGACCAACATACACCCGTTTCTGATATGCAAGATGCTGTGCACCATGGCTCTTAATCATAAGGATGGTTATGGAAATGCTTAAGTTGTTATCATAGTTAGAAGCTGCAAAATTTAAGTTGGTTGGTTCTATCTGTGGTATCGTTTCTAAGACTAACATTGCCTTGCTGACGAACTATTCTTGTCAATGAATTCCTGTCAGGTGATTCTTAGTTTTTTTTTCTAGATATGTGAATGAATTATATTAAATCATCAATATTCTTAAAGGACGGAAAGACATGTTTCATTGAAAGAGACCATAGCACTTACTAAGATTTCTCTAATATGGTGATTTAAATATTTGTTGCCTCACCCACATATTCAGTCTCACTTCAACATTCCACCGCCATTTGTAGAGATTTTCGATGTAAATCTTAAGATGTAATTTCATGACATTTTTACATGCGTTTTCTCAGATGCCTAAGAAACCCAATTTCCACTCAACACAAAGGTAGAAAGAATGCTCCTTTATAATTTCCCTTATTGTGATTACTTTGGCATCTATTATTTAAAAAGAATTGATCCATCTGAGTCCTTTGTGGAACACTGATAAATTGCAAGCACATGCACACTTTTTGCTCGTGACCGCCGACGTGAAAGTTCACCACTTGAAAGCACGCATGAAATATATAAACCAGTTTTTAATGTAGTCTTTAAATGTCAATCCCACTTCTTCGGTCGTGCTTTTTGGGCCACATTAGCCTAATGAGCAGCTTCATGCTTTTTCGCGGTTCCATCACTGTCACCTCTTCATCACAGCGCTTTTGGTTGACCTGCTCAGTTCAGAAGCCACGAGGGGCTTGTTGAGTGGACAGCCTAAATCACTGGTTTTCAGGGCAGTAGCTTGTGATATCAAATCCTGTCGATGGCAAATGTGGCCAGCAGTCCCACAGGGTGGCACATGACGAGCCGTAGTGTTGAACAGGAAGGAAGGGTTTCGGTCAGCTGGATTTACGCTAACGTACTGCATTAGAGCAACTGCTTTGTTGTGATTCGCCTGTACCGTGTTCTAATGAGGGACCTTCTTCCATACCCAAGACCACGAGGAAGAACATAAATCCAGATAAAAGCTGGCGGACCCCTTTGTGTGGTTCTTGGCTGGCTAACAGCTACTCTACAGCAGATGATTCCGGAACAACACCTCGGTGTTGTTGTGGTTTATCTCTGATCGGACGCTCGCTCACGCGTCCAGGCTTAGTTTCGCAGGTCGGCCGGTTGATTGATTTTCCTCTCCTGTAGGACTGCCAGCGTATGGGTGGGACTACGTGTCCCTGGCAGGTCCCTGGGAATCGGGCGGGGGCTCTCCGTCTGAGCGATATTCAGGACCTGTGACAGGCTCACATTGGGGCTGGCGGTGCTGTTCAGCGGAGCAGAGCAGGACAGCTGCCCATGACGGCTCACTGCTCAGCCGATGAGATGATTGAGAGGCTGTGACAGATTGCCCCCCCCCCCCCCCATCCTAGGAATCGGGCTAAGTGACAGAATGCCCAAGACTGACCTGATTGAAGTGTAGCACTATTTCTGCAGTGGGTACCAAAGCTCAGTTTTAAAAAGGAACTGAGTAACGTGGCTCCATGCCGATGTGTTAATGCATTAAAACAGGCCCGTGCTCCAACCTCTGTTAAAACAAAGAAGAAACCGCAGGAGGATTTCACAGTTGTGTGCCTTCGTGCACCTCACTGCCTGTTCACTGCCTTTATCTTAATGTGCTGAAATTCCCACAACACTGCAAAAATGGAGAAGTGAACTGCCTGAACATATGGAGTCAGAGTGGTTTTGTATTAAAGGAGCAAAAGAAGTGTTTAAGAAATGCTCTCACATATTCATTTTTTTTAACACCCGACCAACACTTATAAACATATTAATATCAAACTGATTCGCCAACTGTACTAGATGTGACAGGATGCACATTATTTTATGCTTCAGCAATAAGCTAAATGTAAAGAAAACATTTGTCAAGCCAACAGCTGTTAAATTTTTTCATATGTTTTCTCTACCAATATCCTTCAGTAATTCTGCAAACTTGTTCTGATTTAATTTCGTTTTACAGATTGCTGCACTTTCGTATATAAAAAAACCTAGACAGAAGCAAGTGGGACGAAAGCATTTTCCCCCTAAGCAATGCAAAGTCATCATTCATTTAAAGCCAGTGTTCAAAATGGAAATGTAAAAGGAGGTGACACATTGTATATTGGAATTCTTGTATATATTGACGATAAGTTGATTCAAAGTAAAACGGCTCGTTTTGCATGTGACAAAAATGGTCATATTTGAAGTAATGTTATAAAAAATTATTGGACTATAGGGACAAGTTGGAAACATGTATACGATATGAAATTTTCCATCGTGAAAACCTTTCCATATGTTTTGCTTGTCCAGCATGAACTCTTGTTTGTAATGTGAAATCCAGGAAACAGTTAAGGCAAGTCACTGTAGTAGAGTAGTGTTGGGACAGTGGAGCCATATTCTTAGAAACCGAAAAGAAAATTCTATACATAGGCACATTTCATTTTTTGCCGATAAATCGCAGTACTTACAAATTACTTCCTCTAATCACCTCCTCTGAAACCTGAAATTCGGAGATGGAATTATGTAATCATTAAGGCCAGTGGAATAATTCACGGGAGTTTGGTCAGAGCTGCTGGGGGCTGAGCCCTATGCATGAGTGAGTTTTGTTGTGTGGCCTGCAGTGCTAGTCTCCCTGTGGGGAAACTCCCTGAGTGTAGCGTATTGAGTGAGAGAATTGCTGCAGCAGCAGCCACCTCCCTTCCTCCCTCCCAGCAGGCTCCTCCCCCTCCACGTGACTGCCCTGTGACAGCCTTCCCTTCCCCTCCTCAGCGTTATGCTTCACACGTATGTTCTGTCACTTATAGGGCCCATAAAAATTACTGACCGTGTGACTTGAGTGGCAGGCAATCCGTGTTCCAGCCCTTATCCTCATGACATCACTGTAGGTGCTCTAATCTCTGAAAAGATCAGATGAAAGAGCACAGGCTCGACCAAGTATACCACCAAGGATTAATCAGTGAAGAAAAAAAGTTGTCACCATTCCAGAATTTTTTTTGCTAATTTGCTCACTTGCTCCCCTCATGAAGGAAGAAGGCACAAGAGGGCAGCTGTTTCTGGGGAATGGAGGTGACACAGTGGGGTGCTTGCCTTCGCTTTCTTGCCCTCCAGTTGAGCCTGCTCAGGTGTAGACATCAGCGGTCTCATTTGTTCAGGTCTTCCATCATTTCTTTGCAAACAGTTGGGATGAAAGCACATGTGTAGAACAATGGCGGTAATCCTTATTCCCCTGCAGCCCCGGTGGCAAGTCAAAAAGTGATGTCAGTTTTTCAGAGAGCGGAATACAAGGTTTTATTGGTTGGGCTGACATTTGAATCCTCAGTTGGGATATGTAACTGCCTTCATGCACCATTAATGATATAATCCTGTGCAGTGCACTGTGCACAGCGGTGCTCTGGTGCATCAAAGTGAATTAAGCTGCCTGACCCAGGTGACACCAACCCTCAATGCAAAATCATAAAATGCATTATTCTTTTTCTGTAAAGCATTCATTTGTTTTACTTTGATGGAAATGGTTGCCATGGATCTCTGGAGCCATTCTTGAATCATGAAACATTATATTTCTTTCACAGGCACAGGCACAGTGGCACATGCCTGCGTGAAATCAACATTTGTCCTTAACTTTGACCTTACCTCTCCAAACTATTTTAGGAACGAACATTCTATTTTGACTAAATTTAAGCCTCACTATGCATTTTCTGACTGGTGGGTTTTTTTCCAGAGGGGAAAACTGTAAAAAGTGAAAAAAGAATTTAAAATCTTTCTGTGTTTGCTTGAATGTCACCTATACTGTACATTCATACTTGTTTGATTCACTGCAAGATCACAATACTTTTTTAAATACCTGCATGCAAAAAAAAAAGAGAAAAGAAACATACTCATAACCATATTGTGTTTTTAAAATAATCAAAAGCAAAATTGGTTAAACACCAGTATTTAGAAATGTCTTTTTTTGTTGTAATCTTTATCTGCATCTTCCTGCTGGGAGATGAAAAGGACTTGATGCTTGTGCAGAACTAACCATGCTAGATGGCGCCATTCTCAAAGTCTTCAGTCTTTAGACCCAAAGCTGGCCAAGATGGTATTGACTGTTTTCCTTAATTTTCCATCTGGCTTGTATTTTGTTCATGAAAAGTTAACTTAGATTACACATCATGAAATTACATGGCAATGTTCTAGAAATGTCTGAATCCAGGAAATTGAATTTTATGCACTGCTTTTGTTTTAATGCTATAGCATTGGATATGAACTGCCACAAGGCATCACAGGATGCTTGAGCTGGTCATACACCTCAGACATTTATGGAACTTATTTCTTCAGGATGCAGTTACTGTAAGACTACATGTTTTTACTAGATGCAAGCTCAGTACACACATGTACAGTGTTACATATTGTGGCGTGTGTGCTGTAACCTCTTTTATCCATTTTCAATCCGCATTATGGTTTTATTATTTGGGGTTTTCAACCAACTTTAATAGTTCTTGAGTTTTTGAACTCAACCAGTATATGGAGCTGCATGCAAACTTTTAATTTGTTAAAAAAAAAAAAAAATTACTAAAATGCAGATACACCATTTATGCACCATGCTGACAATATGCTGAAATTCAAACTCCTTTGTCATCATTATACACAACAGAATACAGATTACAGCTAGATGCCTGAACTTTGAATTCATTGTGTTGCATTTTAATAGCAAATTCTGCTGTTAGCTATTGCTAAAAATAGATTTTTATCAATGTTTCTTCAGATATTACATCCAAAAGTAGGAAATGAATATATTTTGCTTTATTCTGGAAATTTTCATTTCATTTCATTTTCATTTTTTTCAAGTATGATATTTCTATGATGGCATGATAATTTCAAATCATCATCTTGTTTTTATTTCAGTATTAAGACAGGTATTAAGATAAAATGAATTATTTGCAGTGGACAAGCTTGTCCTTTAAAACGGGTCCTGTTTGTAATGTAGGCACCACAATTTTCAAGCCAAGCCTTCACCTGTTTCTTGGATTTTCAGTCTTTAAGAGCATAAATGTATATTTGATTGAATTGCATAGGTCCTTAAGTTGGCTAAATCCATTGATTGAATCTAGAGGAACCATAGACCTGCAGCTCATTGGGCCTAACTCAGACTTATTACCTGACTGTGAGATTTTTCTAGAAGTTTAAATTGAATGGTGGCAACAACCTGCCAGTTCCCTGTTGGCATTTGCCCGGGCGTGTGCTTCTGTTCTGTGTGGAGTGGCTTGGGGTGGAAGCAGAAATATGCACCGTATGTGGACTTACTGTGGGCTCAAACAGCCTGCTCACAGCATGGTGCTAATAATGATTCAGATTCATAACTCTCTAACCGGCAATGGATATGAAATTCAAATCATGCACACAATCATCTATGGCCTTGTGCATGCTGGGTATATGGTGTCTGCCTATGTGTCAGGGCATATAACTAGATAAGACATAACCACTGATTTGTTTATTTTTACCCCACTGTCGTTTGCTTGCATAAATAATGAATATTATCTGTGATTACTGCTGGAACCTGCATGCAAATAGGTGTAAGCATATTGCATAATCTGGAACTAGGAAACAAATCTTCTCTTATTTTAAGCAATCTTTTCTGTACAAGTAGTAGGAGAAAAAATGTATTCAAATGATATACAGTGCATGGGGCTTTAATTTAAAGAAATCCTTGGAAATACCTTCAGACTTAGACTGAAAAGGACTTTAGCTGTACCTACACCTATAAGGTTATTCTGATATGATAAAAGTCCAGGGGGATGACACTAATGTCCCATTTCCCCCGATTGTATAGTAATGAGCCAAGCCTGGCTGGAGTCGGATAGGCAATATGTGTTTGGTTTTCCAAAGCACTGCCTAGTTTTTAAATGAATTGCATGAATTTGAATGGTAAATGTAGGCTATATGCGGTTACTTAAACGTGATAAATTGCGTGATGACATTGCAGGTCTGAAGCCCTCTTTTCACCGATGTGTGAAGTACATTAGCTGCTGTTGTACTATTCCTGTTTGTGTTACTGAAGTAGACAATAATTGATATTTGAAACGGATTAATACGTATCACACCGAAACTCGAATGTATAGCATTTTTTCAGCGTTCATTTAAAGTTCACAGATCATTGAGTAAAATCTCCCGTTCCATTTTCTTCATTGGATCAGATTTGCGGCTGTCTCCCCCAGCACAGGTTGTTAACCCCTGCACCAGTCACCAGGTTCAGGTTTTACTGTTCATTGTCCCCGGGGGCAAAAGAAATGGTTTATCTGGCGAGCCTGGCTTGAGTGAGAAAAGGCCATCGGAGGCCATGTACCATGTCTCCGGCACACGGTGCCCTTTCCTCCACCGCCTTGCCCCGCAGAACTGTGGCAGGCTCATCAGTGTTCCCGCAAACAGGCTAGAAATATTAAAGGGCAAGCCTGTCATCCACGCACAACAAAAAACAGGGGGAAAAATACATAATTTATACCCTGCCCGTACAGCAATTGTCTTTTCCTAAATTGGGTGAGCGCCGCGTTTCTGCATGACTTCTCCTCCCGCGCGGACTTGGTTGCCATCTCCCCTGGGGAATCCCCCCGCGTTTAGATTGGACCCCCTCCTCTCCGAAGGGAAGGGGACGGACCGGGCCGCCGCGAAACCGCGAGCGCATTCTCCCGCACTGTTTCATTACGCCGTCTTTAAACGGTGTGTACACGACCGGTGCATTTTTATTACAGTGCTGAGGGCTGCAGCTAGCGAGGCTAGTGGGAGGTACAGCTTCCCCGGCACTGCTGGGATTTCCCAGCCTACTTATTTGTTTATCCGTACTTCTAAAACATTATTTCAAATGATTTATTATCATACTGGAAATGGTAGTCTCTTGTGAGGCAGGGCAGGGGTCATTAAAGAATTTCTTTCCACTTCCAGGGGCATGTTATGGAAGGCCTGGTTTATCCTATGTTGGTGTGGGGGGATCTTGTGATAATACTTTTGGAATTTATTAATTTTTTTATAGTAAAATGTTGGAAATGCTAAAGGCTTTGTGCTCCTACTTCAGCACTCAATCTCTGTCCTTCATCAATAAATACTGAACAGCATCAAACCTCTGCAGCTGCACATTGCTTGGCACTGATATCAACTGGACATTTATTGTATGTTTATTCATGAGCTTCTATTGGAGACCATTGCACAAAGGCATCATTGCAAAAGTATGTAACAAGTGCAAGAAAACAAACACAAAAAAAGAAGAAAAAAAAAAATAGGACAGGCTGGAAAAACATTGCAAATTTAAGAAACACTTAAATGCTATTTTAGTATTGTATGACTGAGATAATAAAGTCAAATATGAAAGTATGAAATGGCAACAAGAGATTTCCACATTGAGTGTTTCGGAAAGTTTTAAATCAGACATGTCTCGTCTTTATCTGCAGCAGTGCTTTTCCTGTGATTTGCTGTCAAAATAGGGCCTATGCTGCTGATCTTAAAAACCTTTCAAATTCTTGATTTTCCATTACCATGGAAATGAAAAAGATATTCACTTATCTCTTTGAAAATTAATAAAACCTCACACTGTGATAATTTTGCTTGCGCTATTTAATCAAGTCTCGGGTGAAATGTATAACATTCCATGGCTATCCGGCATATACAGTATCTGGCTTTACAATAAAATACAATATTTAAGTGCAATAGTTGTCTGAAATGCTTTATATGCGAGCTCTGCTATAGTGTACTCTCACTGTTGATGTTTAAGGAAGGTGGGGCTTCCAGCTCACTTGTAGTGCATTTTATTGAGAAGACCTGCTGCATTGACTCCCAGCATACATGAAGAAACCAGTGATTTATCACTCCTGTCAGAATTAGAATTGCCCGTGGACCAGAGAAGAGAGTGCGCTAATTGATTGTCCTCCTTGGCATCTTTCCGCAAATTTGTAGCCGGAAATCCATCATAAGCAAATGTGCCATTCTTGTTTGTACCATGGTGGGGATATGCTTGCATCATGGATAGCATGTTCCAGCTTGCGCAGGTGGCGTTCTGTGTTGTCTCCGCTGTTGCAGACGAGGGTCTGGCTGTTAACAGCTAAATTGCATAAAACTCATATTACTTACAGCCTGACGTCCCAGGAGATCTTTAGGCTCATGTATAAATAAGCACTCGTCTCTCAGGGCTAATGTAATAATTCATTCCATTAGATGTTGAGTAGACTCCACATGAAAAACACATCCTAGTGTGGACTGAACAGCTGAGCTTTGCATCCATCCATTTGCATTCCTTCAGTTCCTACATTCGGTTGAAAAAAAAAAAAGTCTTGTGGAGTGTTGCTGTGATATGCTAATGAGATGAGGGGTGGGGATCTAATTTGAAAGCCAGCCTATCGTCGGCAGAGGCTGCTCCCTCCTCTGTTCAATATTTCATGATTGGATGACTTGATGTCTGCAGATGAAGCAAGGGCACCTTTGCTACATATCCTGAGCCTTGCCAACAGGCAATAACACTCCCTTATCAATCACCAACCACAGTCTTGCAAGTCATTAAGAAGTACTTTGTGAATAATGTAGCAGATGAGGCACTAGCATTTGGAGGTTGCATTTGCAATTACTATATTTGTTCTGAGCCAGAAGCTTGAATCTTCTCTTGATGCAAGAAATCTCCTGACATCTGTGTGTCCATAGACAAGTTTGTCAGTGGAGGGGGAAAAAAACAAAAGAAAAAAAAACAAAGTGGTCAACATTTTAAAACTGATAGTATATGATATAATGCAAGATTAAATAAAGATTGAGAGTAAGCTACATTTTGGGTGGTTTCATGTTATGATAACCATTGCAATTGCATCGATGTTCTTTGAAGTCATTGACAAATGTACTCTGGTCTCCTCGCGCAGTATCCCATGAAGGCTTGATTTGGTCGGCTCAGATCTGGGGTTTGAGTAGGCAGTGACATATGGATAATGTCAGTGTTATTCTCCTAAAACCACTTGGAGACTACTTGTGCTTTATGGACAGGGGCACTGGCATTTAGAATGACAGCTCTCTTCCTCCACAGGATAGAAATTCTTTGCTCTTGGATTAACATAATCGTGCAGTAACAGCCAGTAATGATTGATTTTAGCCTTTCCAGGCTGCACCTGTCCTGAGCCATGTAAGTATAATGTGCTGAACACTGTTGAAACCACCATATGCCCTTCACTATGTACTGTGCTCCTATTTTTTATTCTCAAACTGCACCACACATTACTACGGTGATGTATTGGTATGGAAGAGAGGTAGGAGAACAATCTGCTGGGTCAATAGGTCAAATCTGTCAATACTGTTGGTCAGGTTTGGTAGCAGTGTTGAATTATGCTGTGAATTTCTAAAAATCTACCGGCGTAAATCAAATGTAGATGGCAACAATCCATTCAGCCTATTTCAACCCAGTTGAAAATCATTTTTAAACTGCCTAGAGAGTATCTATTAAAACTGGGTTTCAACACCTTTCTCTCGGTTGTGTGTGCTTGAAATTAGCAAGTATTTCAGCTCCTCTTACAAGTCCTGCGAATGTATTCCATGCATTAATAACTCTCTGGGGTCTATTCTGAGGACAAAAGGCAGTTGGCAAATAATAGGACAAGCACTGCTACAGATCAAAAAGAACTGTGTCCAACTTCGTTTTGGTATTACAAACTGAAGCACTGCATTGATTAATTGCATTAATGCAGTGTTTCAGTTTATAATGAGCAGAAGGCCTGGCAAGGATGTGGCCAAGTGCGGGCCAAAAGGAACACTTTCAGCGTTCCCTTTAAATTAGCACTTGTTTCAAGTTAGGGTTTACATAAATGCCATTGTTGAGTGTAAGAGTGTATGAGTCACACCAACAGATAAGAAAAAGGGCAAATTTCATGAGCAACTTGATTCAGAAACCAGTTACTATGGGAAGTGGAGCTTGCATGGGCTCAGTTAGCTTGAAGTGTGGAAATACTTGGATGAAAGATTTATAACATGGCTAATTTATGTGTCCAGTGTCTCCCCAGGACTGAAAAGAGTTTTTTTTTACATTTTTATTTTTTTAACAGATTTGTTGGTTGTCCTATTGCCATACTACATAAAACATTTCTCTTGATACTGTTCACCTATTGTCCTGCATATGTACCTACTGGCTACATTGCTGGAAGGGATAGTTCTCTTTCTGCAGTTCTCTGATACTGTTTCAGTTTCAGTGTGTATTCTTGACTGGCCCAGGTTGTTTTCGTGTGTGGTGAAGGACATATTAGAGACTTAAAGAACCTTTTGACAGCCTGCCCACATTACAGTGGCCAGTATAGGAGCATAAACAGGTTCAAAATCAATCATTCCAATCCTGAATTGTGTGAAATGTGTTACATTCAGTCTGATCAGATTTTCAGATGTGTATTCCCTGTTATTCCTGTTGGCTAACTAGCTAACATGTACACAACCTTTTTTTGTACTATGAAAACAATACCTATTTAAAAATATATATATGATGCTTGCTTTCATGAGATTCCTGGTTTCAGTCCATCAAAGCCATCAAACTTCACATATAATTATAGAAATATGCCTGTCGTGTTTTTGCGTTTAAACATTTCTTAATTGGCACCATCTGGAACACTGAAAACTGTTTGCTGAGCACCGAGTTCTGTTTGAGGACCCTTGTGGTGACAGGGGTTCCAAGTCTCACTTTATGGCTGTTAGGATGATGCCAGTTGGACAGTAATAAGTGTCAATGAGTTGAGAAGTCTATTCACCAAAGTATTCATTTACAGGAACCAAGCTCCAATGAAACAGCCTGTTGCTAATGATATTTTGCTCACAAGCAAACAGAATATTGCAGAACTGGGATTGGATGTGCATGACATGTGTTGCTGCAGTGGCAACCACAATTCCATGGCAACTGAAGAGCACATCTTTTACATTTATGTTTACATTTTTGAAATAGAACAGATGGTAACAGGCATCTTATCCAGAGCAACTTACATATGTTTTATGCCAATGCAATTATAATGCAAAGTTTGCAATAAATATTTAAATACAATAGATTGAGTTTTTTTTATTTATTTAAAAAGCAATATTCAAATGTAATTTTGTCTACTTTACAGCCCTAATCACCAGTAACAGATATGGCTCTTTAAATTGGCACCAAGTCTCCTGTTGTATTGTTTGGCCGGTAGTGTGGAAAATAAGCACTGGCTTACAGGCAAGAGCTTAGTATGAGTCCTCGCATTTTCACTGCAGTCCTTGCCTGGCACAGCAGTAGTGTCTAACTGGTGATCCCTGAGAAGACTGAGGGGAAAGAACAGTACGTAGAACCCCGCTGGCGATGGGGGAGCATTAAAGCTTGTGAAGTAATGGTAACTGTTGATTTTAGGACTTTATATAGCGCAGTGATATAATGGGCTTCATCATTTGTCACGCATCATTAATTTATGATGCCTGTTGGCTGAGGACATCCCATTCTGTTCAGAGTTCTAGCAAAATTGCTTGCAGATCTGTCTCTCAATCTGAGTCACTTAAAATCGACTGAGAAATAAATGAAAGCTTCATTCATTTTATTATTCACGCGTGTAGCACAACAATCATGGAAATATGGCCTGATAATCGTTGCTTGTGGTGGAAAAGCTCAAGGGTTCAGGATGGATGTTGGTTGATTCCAGGCTCATGCCTCTGTGATCATACATTCACCCCTTTCTCTCGAATCATTTGACTTTCAGATGAGATCATTCAAAACCACCTTGGCTTCTTATGGTCTCAGTATTGCCACATGTAGTTAACATTTTAAATGTCAGGACATGTGCAGGGAAACATTCATTGTTCATTATGTCGCAGTTCTCATGCACTGTATGTAGTCCGGCAGATTAGATCAAATATTATAAAGAGTTGCAAACTTAGCAAGCTGCATAATAGTAGAGGAAACACTAGTTTGATGGTGTGGTTTTATGATGTCTTTGACCTTCTTAGGAATGGCTGGTAGGGAATGCTGATTTTAAAGTCAGGATAGCCACAGAAGAAGTGCCTGAGAGAATCCGAGCCATATATTGTAGTGTGAAATATTCAGGCACAGGGAATATGATCAATTTTAAATGGAAAGGGTTATAAATCAAGATATATAGTGAATGAATGCCCTGTCTCTGTGTATTTTTTGTATACTATGCTTTAGGATCACACTTCTGTAATAACGATCAAAAGAAGGACATTTTTTTCTGACTGTAGTATTTCTGTAAATGAACAAAAAACAGGAAGTATTTTGCTTAAACATTTTACAGTTTTATAAAAGACTTATCAAAAATGCCAGCAGCCTCTTTATTTAAAAGGAACACACTTTCATTCATTAATGGATTCTTCAGGCTGCAAATTATATTAAAAAATGCATTTTGTCATTTTGTTTGTGGTCTGAAAAAGGTAAATTATTGAAATTCAAATGACAAGTGTTTTATGTTGGAGTAATTAGACGATGGATTTTATTTATATTGTTCACACGCAAGAAGCATTTGCGCTGAAGTCTTGGTAACCAATTCTCTGGTTTGAAATGAACATTGTACAAAGTTCAGCAGCACAGTCCTGTATTATATCAAATTTTGTCTGCCCTTAAAGGGCCCATAAGTAAATGAGCTGAAATGACAATGAGCTCAGACATCACAGCCCAGTCTCTCATTCACAGTAAGTTAATAGCATTAGCTGCCTCACCAGTCACTCCAAGCAAACTCCAGCCCAAATTACAGGTCAAGGTGTTCGCTTACTGTCAGACATGTGGTATTGAAACTGAATTTGGCAATGCAGTTCCCTGAAATGACCCAATTACAAGTGTACACACACACACAGACAAATAACTATAATCACTGTTCCCATCCACCACAGGGGTCCTTTCAGACCCCTCATAAGTGCATGGAACGAGCCTCTTGTTACTCTCACATTGTGGAAGTTTTTATTAATTCACAGTCACCGTTTTGGGGTAATGGCCTAAATGAAATTGGGTGTAGAGTAATCAGACTTTGTGCTTAGTGGTAGAAGAACTGTCAGCTCAGTTGGTGACAATGGTGTCTTGCAGCTTTTGTTATTGAAACATATGAAAGTTCAGCTTACATTTCTATGTCCACAAATCTTTTAAATGGTCACTTTTAAATTAAAGATTGTTATGTTAATAAGGAAAGGCATCAAACTGTGCCTCTTAACCACCTTTTAATTATAACTTTAAGAGGAGCACAGCAATGAAGGACAGTGGTCCAAATCATGCTTTTCTTCTGTCTAGACTGAAGCTTTATTGTCTCATGGTCCTGAAATGTCAGGTGGAAAACCACTTACTTGATATTGTAGTATATAATGTATGTAAAATAGTGCCTGTGCTTTAGTGTCTGTGTTTCAGTTTTTCTGTGTAAAAGCTCCATCAGTAAAATGTCCATCAGCCCACCACCAAGTGGTAATTTTTAAGGACCTCTTATGAGAGACGCTTTTTATTAGGGCCTATTCATCACCACTATGCTGATAGTGAAACGGTTCATACCCATTGGCTGAGAGTCTGAAGTCTGCCCTTCATCAGAGTATGAATACTGTACAAGTTGTAGTTTTATTTCGCACAAGGCCTGTTAAATATTTGATGATATTACAAGTGGGAGGAAAATAAAGTGCACTTAAATTCTTAATGTGAAATGGAGGCAATGAGGGTTTTTTTTTTAATAATGGGGGAAAAGGACAAAGAATGAGCTCACATGCACAAGTACAGGAAGTTGATATTTTTAAGGAGACACTGTCGCAAAGACACTGCTGCAGGCTTCTGCAGGCCCTACAATGGATTAATTTCATCCAGTGTTTCTTCTAGTCATTTATTTAGGGAGACATTTAGTCTTATGCACCGCTAGTGCTGGTTCATTTTACTGCTGAACTACTCACTGTGTTGTCAGGCTATCATACGATTAGGGCCCGTGTGTCTGTCGAGTGTAGCTCCTTGATGTCCATTTTTCTGGACACCAGCTTATTACACATTACATCCATCCATCCATTATCTAAACCCGCTTATCCTGGTCAGGGTCGCCTACCTGCATGTCTTTGGACTGTGGGAGAAAACCGGAGTACCAGGAGGAAACCTATGCAGGCACGGGGAGAACATGCAAACTCCACACAGAAAGGCCCAAGGATGGATTTGAACCCAGTGTACAGTATCACCAACGCACGCACCCCTGTGTTATGCTATTGGTTTCACATCTGACAAGGTGGATGCTCAGTCGCATGTTTTTTGAAAGCCTGGCAAATGCTTGCAAGTAGCCTGTCTGTTGTCATGCATAAATGCAAAGGCACAGATTTCCAAAAAAGTCAGGTGTGTTGTGTCAGAAAGAACTTTGTTGCCATGTGTTGCCATTGAGCCATTAATAACCATCACTGGTGATCTCCATCCATACTGTACTCCAGTCCACACCTTCACATGTCTATGCTGACCCTGCTCCACTTTGGCAATGCAGCCCTGCATCACTTCTTCTTTTATGGTGCTGGCATAAACAGAACTACAAGCCATTCCTGGAGTCAGCGTTGTGCCAGTTTATGTGTGGTGTGCTCCTGTTGCCAGTCTCTTCGTGCCTGGGTATGCTGTATTGCTTAGCTTCTGCCAAATCAGTATGTGTACCGGCAGGCTCTGATGCTTTGATCACTGAGCTGCCATCTTATTGGATGAAAGATGATTCAGTGACAATGGCATACAGGAATATGTGGTAGCTGGAAATGGCTCTGAGGGATATAGCGTATTGATTCTGGGTGAGGGTGTGGATGTGTGGTGTGTGTCCTGGCTGTTATCATCTTGGGTTGATTCTGTGTATTTCGACAGTGCAAGCCCGCTTTTGTCATGCGATCCACATAAAAGTCTAGTGACTCTGGGCATTAGTATTCCGTCCCAGTGCAACCCAATGGCCTCTTCTCTATCTTGTGACAGTAATGGAATTTTTTGTGTCATTAATCCATAGTTGAAGGTGCATAAATGCAAAAAAAAAAAAAAAAACCACAGTCACATCCACAATCACATGTGCAACCTATTACACCATTAATGGTGTGAAGCAAATTCTCACTTGGACAAATATGTTTTTGAAGTTTAAAGTAATGATCTCGAAGATTTTCATTAAAATAAATGTCTGTTAAGTCACTATCTATCGCTGAATTAGGTAACACAATGGTGATTGAGCCTCTTATTATATTAATTTATATTATTATTATTATTATTATTATTATTTATGATTAAAGAACTGGGTGTCTGTGGCGACATTTCCGGGAAAAAAATTACAAGCGGCGCATAGTTAGTGGTCAGTGGTCGGTCCACCAGAGAGGGTAGGCGGAGCTAACGCAACAGGCTTGCTCTTCAACTCACTTGTGTGTGAGTGGCGTAGTGTTTTTTCTGGTGTCTGCTAGCGTTACAATAACAGAGAAGGGGGGGGGTTATGGAACCCTAATACGTTTTTGTGTAACATGAGAGGTCATATTATTTGTTGATGTAGATTTCGTATTACATTTGATGACAATGTAACGTTACTAAATTACATAGCTATTTGCACAGCTAACGCTAGCTACCGGACCATGTCAATAAAGGCAACATTAGTGTAGACAACGTTGCGCACAGTATCCATCTCTCATATCAGGTAACGTTGCGTTAGCTAGCTAGCTAATGTAGTTAACACAATCTAATGTCAGCTAACAATTAGAAAAAACGCTAGGTAATGCTACCGACCGGTACCGACCTCGCAAACCGTCTCTCGAATGCAATGTTACCTTGTTGCAACATTGCAATGTAGCTAATTAAAGGCCAGTTCAGATCAATGATTCGCAACGAGACTGCATGCAACTTGCAAAATTCCAAGACGTCTAATTGTAAACATTCTAAAACTGCACTTGGCGATTTGATGAGGTGGGTCTTTTGAGACCCTAGGCAACGGCTTCAGATGCTCTGCAACTAACCAGTTCACACCGCTGCAATTTTCTCTGCAACATTCTAAAACCGTTTTGTCTCGTTGCGAATCATTGATCTGAACTGGGCTTAACGTTACCGTTATTTACATTGCCATCAAGATCATCGATATATTATAATGATCGGAATAAAGCCGTGGTATATGTGGAGTAGAGCCGGGTCTAATTTCTGTGTAAAGATGTCAAGCCGGAGAAAACTAAATAAAAGAATATGGTAGTATGGATTAGCGTTGTTACTATTTTATTACGCTTCCTCATATGTTCCTTCAGCCTTGATGCCCTTTTTTGATGAAATCTCCTTTGTTTTTGTTTTTTTATTCTTATTCTGATTGCTAATTTAACACCCAGCTCAGCTTTATTCTCAAACAGTTTAGCTAGCAAAACCAGAAACAACAAGGCAAAAATATCACACAACAATCATTCACGAAAAAGACTGTTTATTGTGCACGAGATACATAATTGCACGAGCCACAGCGAATCCCGCGAATTGTTCTCTGCAGTGTAAAGATGTTCATACCGAGCAAAGGTGGATAAAGAACGTTTGTGGAAATTGATCATCACTAATACTACCCCAGGTCTGCTACAGCATTTTAACCCGGCTCGGCAGTGTAAAGACAGCTTAAGTTAGCCTAATGTTAGACAATGAATGAGTATGTACATAATGTTACTTGTATATCAACCATTTTTATTCAGTAAATAATAAGTGTAATAGCTGGCATGGCCCAGGTGCCAACTGACTGATGTCACACAGGCGACACTGGTTGGATCCAGTTGAATCTATGGGAAGTGAGGTCCAAAAACACACCTGCAATTACCGCTTCTCGCCATTGGTACCGCCAAAGAGAACGAAACGGAAATCTTCGCGATTGTAATTTTAAACAGTTAAATTATGGGAATTTTAAAATCAGTTTGTGTACATATACATACACCTCAAGGGATAGACATGAGCTAAATTTAATTATTGCAACAAATATCTATATAAGTATGAAATATAACATTTATACCTTTAGAACATTCCTCAAGTTGATCTAGTTTTCCCCAAAGAAACCATAAGTGAATGAAAACAGCAGTTTCCAGTGGGAAAAGTATGTTATAAGCAGATGTAATTTAACCAGACTATAGTTATAACATCAACAGTTCTGTCTAGATGGTTAAATAAATGCTTTGCTGTGTGCCTCAGCAATGTGTAACCAAAGTTTATTTATAACCAAAATTGTATACAAAGGTTTGACGAGCTAATGTAGTCTTTTTGACAGTGGTGCAGGAAATGGGTTTCATCTTAAATGACTTCACACTGCTTGATATATTAATATTTAATTACATTTTATATATTCACATATTATAAAATGTTTTATTTTTCATTTTTGTAACATTTAGAGAGTCTTACGATGATTCAGCAGTTTCAATAGCTTAAATATAAACAGGGATAAAATATATGATCTCATCGTATTTTTACCATTTGGTGTAATTTAATGTTAGGTAAGATCTGTATTAATTTTTTAATATTTCAACATTTCAACTGTGGATTTTGGGCAGTCATCAAGTTAAAACAAATGGGTTTGCACTTTCTTTCTACACTGTTCTAATGATTCATTACTTTTTGGATTGCCATGAAGTGACTAGTTGGAGTTTTTTCAGGCTTTTAGAATAATTTCATTTAGACAAAAAGTAGTTGGGCACACATTGGGCTTGATTGGGCAAAAATGTAATTGTTGCTTAGTTTTTTCAACAAAAAGCCATAAAATGATCCACTAACAAAAAATCATACTTGTTATGGTGTATTGTTTGTATCATATTCCTAGACAATTCTATGAATATTATCTAAAATCATTTGTTTTCTATGATTGGTCATATTCCTAGACAAGTTGCAGTCTTGTTACCACAAAAATGAAGAGACACTTTTCAGTATGTGGAAACTGTTTTCGCTGGGAGGACTATAAAAAGACTTCGCTATAAAATTTTGTACCCAAGCTGAGTACAGGCACAGCTATTCTTATTGTTATTGCTGTGGTTGCACACACTTATAGAACATAAAAAGATTAAACACGCAATGACATCATGAATGTGGGAACCAGATATACTCAAAGAAAAAAAAATACAGTGTTTTACTTGGTAGCTTGGGGGAGTGGGGGATCAAGAGCCCAAGGGCTGATATACAGTCTTAGGGGTGATAAGAGGTGTGTCTGTCTTGCAGTTCTGTGAGGGTGATTAACTTCTGCTGCCAGTGACCATTGATTAGTTGCTTACCTGCATGTGCTGATCAATAGTTGAATTGTCCACACGTGGCTGGGTTGGCAAGGAGTCGGTGTTCTTATCGCTCATTGTGTTGCTTTAATTTGCAATTGGTCGCCACATGCTGGTATTTTATTGTCTAATTTAATTAACTAAATCCCTAATGTGGGGGACATTTATGGGCCCATCATTGGTGGCGATTAAAGAAAAGGGTTTTTTTGGAATGCTTGAAATCATATAAATTGTATCTTGACACGCTGATATGGACAACAGAGGCATACCAATATCCATGCAGTTCTACTAAAGATTTGCTTGACAATAATTTCATTTAAAAATAGAATAGAAAATAGCATGGTCCAAACTTGGCATTAGTCAGTGGCAATCAATCAATTATTCAGCATTATGCTGAGGTTAGCTAACACTTTGTTGGCAAATAATTTTGTTGTTTACACTTAAAAAGATAATGGGGGAGTGCTATTGAACACTTGCACATTGTGTTCATACTTTTGCCTGTTGAGCATATCAGAGTCGCATTATTTTAGAATGATGTCGTCTCAGCATAGTATATGTAAGTTACATTACATTACATTCCAGTAATGTAATGCATAGTATATGTAAGTTAACAGGAAATCGCATTGGCTTTGGAAAAAAATGGTAAATTCCATGAAAAGTCACACGATAACCACCATTTTAAAACCATAATGGTAGATTAAAAGTTATCATATGAAAGTTAAAAGTTAATTTTTACAGAATATATTTAATCCAGTATTGCAGATGACATCATTACCTTGATGAGAACAACTACTATGCATACTATATATATTTTACCTTAATGTCACTGTCTTGGCAACACTAGGAGCAGTATGGAATTTTAATCCATAATAATGCAGTTTCTGCTTGTAACCAATCTGGACTCTTGATGTCATTCTGAATTGGTTTAATTGAAACTCTCAATTGCAGATCTTAAGCGTTGGTTGTATTCCATTTATAGCTTTCCTTTGGTAACTGTTAAAGAGGAGAATGGACAAGGTTATATTTCAATGTGAAACAGACTCAGAGCAGATGTTTTAAAGTGTTTAACACACATAGGAGATCCTGAAAATGTATGTTCAGACTGCAATATCATTTCACACAAGGAGATATTTCTGAAGCTTCAGGTCTTGTGATGAATAGTAGCTGTATTTTGGAAAGTTCAAGGATGGAAGGGAAAATATGCTAGCTTGATCATGGGTCAAACTAGTGTCATATTTTGTGCGTGAACTTGCCCTATAAACCTGACTGGTTTCACTAATTTTTGATGAACTGCCATCTGCTTTTAAACACCCCTCCACTAAAACATGTTTTCAAAAAAATGTTTTACTCCTCTTGGATGCATGACTTTCACTATACAGATTGATTTTTGTGCAGAACTTGTGCAGGCAGTATTAATTTGGTTTGTTTGATAGAATCCTTCTGCTGAAAGTTTTGATCATATTTAACTTTTCTGTGTTATGAGTAGGTGTATTAACGTATTAACTTGTTATTCCCTGTTTTGTGTCCATCTAATTGTAGCATTTTACAAATGGGCCAACACATTAAACTAAATGCCAGGGTCGAATAGACTCATGCACAGTAGCAATTCCATTTAGAAATTTTATCAATTTGGCTTTGCTGAGTCTTTTTCTTTGTGGTTTTTGAGTGCATTTTATTTATAAAGAAAAATAGAACCATGCATAGGCATGAAAGTTTAGAAGGTTAAATTAAAAGTCTTATTGATTTTTGTTTTTAAATTGGCAGAGATGCCAATGAGAGGAAGTTTCAATTTGAAAGAAAAGGATATTTCCTCCTTTCTAAGACCAACAGCTGTTTCAGAAAGAACCAGCAAAACCACATGCACAGCATGGATCATTTCAATGTATGAGAAATATGATGTTTCACTTCACTCACTACATACAGTATTGGCTTTATTGACTTTTTCTCCATGTTCTTTGAGTCGATCAGACTGTATACCTACCCCTTAACGGCTTTGAAAACAAGGACATCTTTTGATTTATTTCGGTGGCAGGTGCGAAGGTGTGATCTTCATTGTTTGAGATGACTATAATACAGGAGGGATCCTTCTTGTCACTTGAAAGCGAGAAGATTCATCATTTCTCGGACGGCCGAAGTGGAGGTGAATTCCGATCGAGATGTGGGTAATGAGTAGTTCTTCAGCAACTAGCACTGCCTGACCCCGCAGGTCAAACCTATAATGAAAGCATCTCAGCCTTTATCCCGACAGTCTGCCCTTTAGACCTATGTGGAAACCTCCCTCTTTACTCCTATTGAAAGCAGGCCTTGGCAGTGTTTGCTCTGCCTGCGCAGAGATAGCTTAAGCACGTCTAATATCGGAGACCGAATGCTCCTGTCAGCTCACTTTTCTCCTGGCCCTCCTGGCCTTTCGGCTGTGGAGAGCCATAGTGGGAACGGAAAATATGGATCTCACTTTACAATGAACACCACGAGGTGCTTGGAGGACCTTGCGATCCATGAGTCATATTCTGATGGTGAGGGATTTACTCAGGTAATATAATTCTGCTGGGATGGGTAGACTGTTGCCTTCCTATCATGCTTGAAGGCTTATTCCTTGGCTTAGTACAGCCATTCAGTGGCAGTTCTGCCAAGCTTTACATCCGCTGTGTTCGGATGCCAGCACCACGTAGACAACTGACCTTTGAACCCTTAACTGGATAAAGTAGAACACTCTTGCCAGTATACTTGTTGTTGGTATGGTACAGTTACATTATTTCTGAAAGGGTTAAAGGGCACGGGCATGCATTAACTTGCATTGCTGTGAACACTCAACCGTTGGATGTGTGTCTTTAGCAGCCTGCCTGTTTTATATGGCTATTTCTGCAATGTGATTTCTGCATTTGAAAAGATAATTTGATCAATGATCGACCATTCCATTAAGCTGCGGTGCAGCTTAACATAGCCAGGCTGTGTCAGAGTGCTCTAGCAAGATAACTTGATTGAAAAGAACACATTATAGCATACCCACATTCAAAATTCACATGAATAATGTATTGCTAGATTACATCTCCAAACAAGACGTCTATGGAAAATGGTGGGTAAGCAAAAGTAACAGAGCGCATTTCATTTGCAGAATCAATTCTAATAAGAAGCTAATCACATGTGACTGAATTATCATTTTCAATCAACATAAGAAATTCATATGTAGGCCCACCCAATAGAATTTGCCTCATTTTATTGTTTTGTCTTTGTGGAAGGGTACATTACAGAAATGCACTGATTGCTCTGGCAATTACTTTCACATGGCTAATGTTAGTTATGCTCTCTTATATTGCTGGGATGTTCAGTTGGTTAACCAGAGTAATGTATTCTAAAATAACCAGGCACAAGGCCTTTGGTCCGTGATGTGTTAGGATCCCTGGGACTATACACACCCATGGGCCACATAACACACGCCATTTTCGCCCTTTTTGTAATATTTAGTTCCTTTGTTTTGGGGCAGGCTGTGGGACATAAAACGTGCAGGGTGGTTTCTTCCTTTTTGGGCAGTTCACTCTATTTGCCTGTTGTTTTCGTTTTTAGTTTGAACCCTCAACGCTCTCACCATTACACTGTCCAACTTCTGATCCGGATCCTCTACCTAAGCCTAGCGCTCAGGCTAACAAGGTGTTGCTTAGGCTGGGGATATTGCTGGAGAGCTGGGAACACAGTGTGCAGAGGGAATTACCACCTTGGGGAAAAGGTTCTTAACACATGCTGTCTGGTCAAGACATCCATGAGGTTGGCCTCAAACTATGAATTAATGCTGGTCCTTTTTAAAATCTTCATTCAATGTTTGCCTTTCCTTTTTTATTAATGTGGTTATGATGTGGGTGCAGGATTTGCAATGATACGACTTGTGATTTGGTGAGACTGTTTTATTCTGTAGTGAAAATGCTTTGAACTGGTTTTTTCACATTATAAGAATGTGCTTGATTTAATAAGGCATGTTTAAACGTGCGTGCCGTATACTCAAAGTAATCTGAGAAATCCAGTAACAGGTGTGTTGGATGTTGGGTAACTGTGAATGCATGGATACCAGCACTATCATAAAATAATACATTCGTTTTTGAATAACACTAACAACAGCTTTTCAGTTTTTCACAAATCTGAATGTGAGGCCAATATGTATAAATATGTCAGCATAAGCTGTCCTCGGTTTCTCTTTTTTTAACTTGGTCTTTGTGGTTTTTCCTTTCGGATGTGACAGGTGGTCCCACCCTTCTAAAATTTAATTGATGCATCTTGTACTGCCAGGTGCAGCAAATTACATGTTTTCTATTGTTTGTACTACATGAAGAGTATTTATAGCTTGGTCTTGTTTAATCACGCACTACAAATTCCGAACATTCCTCTCAGCTTTGAACATGAGTGGATTGTCATTGTCGTTATAGTTTATTTAACCAATTTTTAAAAAATCCAGTTTTCTCTTCCTGTTTGGAATGCATGATTATATTTGAAAGCGTTTCTCATCACTGCAACATCCTCTGTAAATTCTGGTAGCAGTAAAGTAGTGTTCAGCCTCTTCTGCCAGTTTCTGATTTTATTTTTGCCATTCAGTCCACCAGCTCTTCTGTGTAGTCATTGCAAGGGTTCAGTTCGTGTGCAGCTGGGTGCCCAGTTGACCACTGAAGTCCCACTTACAGGATGAGATGAGCACAATCATGCTGATTGAAGCTCTCCCTGTCTGGGAAACACTGTGCAATTACGCACCGCCTCTGGGGGGTTGCTGGACTTGGTCGGCACTGCCATGGGCAGGATTAGATATTGCACCTTGGGTGTGTGTCCATGCACACCGTGCGGAATATGGCACCAACTGCCCCTGTCATTTTGTTGATTTGGCATCAGTATATTGGCTTGATACAGCAATAACTATCAGCATTTGAGTCCCTGATTACAGTCCTGACTCTGTTGGGATAAAGTCTATTCACACACCAATAAGAATATGCTACATGATAGCTCACTGAAACTGCCTTTACCCAATAGCAATGGAATAAAAAAGGGTAGTCAGGGGTTCCTTCCTCTAACTCCACAGCTTTATCTACATTATCCCTGGGTACACTACCAAAATAAAATACTCTTTATCATGGAATAACACAACATACTCAGTACACACATTTGAGAATGCATTTTCACATTCATGAATATGTATTTCCTTACTGCAGTTCATTAATTCAACAGTAGTTTTTACTGTACTGGATAATTTTGCACGGATTATCCAGTATAGGTCACGGATTCTTTCTCCCTGATAGGAAAGAGTTTTAGTTATGTTGAAATATTGGGTTTGAATCACATGGACTCCCCACACCTGCCTTCTTTCTGAATTAACACCAAGATGTCAGTTGAGCTCAGACATCCTTGGCATATTAAACCGAGGATTAGCCGAAAATGTGCCTGAAACGCTTGTGCCTGAGAATGAGCGCATACGGCTGCCCTTCTCCAGAACACTTACTGCTGTCGTTCGAGCGGAAAAGTAGGAATTTAGTACGGGAACAATTAGCAGAGACCAGGCATGGCCCGAGTCATCACATCATTCTTTATATTTTCCTTCTAAACACGTCTCTCTACATCGGTGTCTAAAAATGATTTTTGTTGTTCTTTGTTTCCGGCAGCCTAGCTGCTTATGTTGTCCTTATTGACGCCGCGCTACCAGCCTTATTACACATGACGGAGGGAAAGATGTGCTTGGCGGGAGGGCAAAAGAGCACTCGCGGGGTACCCAGCTTGAACGCAGTCACGGCTCTCTGCTGTTTGTCTTGCTAACAATGTTTACTGTGCTTTTGCGCGGGGAAGGGGGGCTGGGGGGGGTGTGAATATGACTCATGCATTTTTCAGCGTGCTGCTGACGGCGGGGGCATCAGTGGCTCTTAATCAGGGTCAAGCCTCTCTGGGGTGCAGCGCGTGCGCAGGGTGTCATCCCCCCCCTCCCCGCACCGCACCGCACCGCACTGCCCCGCCCCACACACACGGATTGCGCTCTAATGGCTTTCCCGTCCCTCGGGAAATCCAGCCTTTGTGCTTTAGCAGGCAGGTCTCGTAAGAGGACGCACACAGGATATAGGGACATGTCCGTGATTTATCGCCCTCCCCTGAAGACCACCTCTGCGTTTGCATGGCTAGAAACACATGCAGAAACACAGCCAGATGACTAGATGGGGAAATGTGGCTAAAGTCATTATGTATCTGCTCATATTTTACAGTTTTATGTTTGTTCTTAAAGGACTAGCTCACTTTAAAACCCTCCTCGATTGAAACGACCCTCACATTGCTGCATAATAATGCCTTTTGTAGATACATTCACGCGTTTCAGTGTTGTAGCAAAATGAGGAGCTTGTATCTGATCTAGATGTTTGCACTCTGTTTTAAGGGACAGATTTTCTCCGGAACTGAATGGCTTCTGCACTGAATGGCTTCTGCTGACAGTCTGAAAAATGACAGCGTGCCGAAAAGCAGTGTGTTGCTGTGCGGCCATTCGATCTCTAACGCCGAGTCCCACAGAGCTAATTCCAGTGGCAGCCCACCTCCTCAGCCCACGCCGCGGAGAGCCGGGCGGTGATTGATCTGCCCGTCTCGCCCCGTCCTCCTCACTCTCGGTAATTGGTCGTCGCTGAGCCGTTCCGTTGAGGAGGTGGAGGAGGAGGATTTTCATCTCGGCCGGGTGATTGTGTGCGTGCGTACGCGCGCGGGGTCCGACGGCCCGGCGCGGAGGCCCGGCGAGCGGAGCCGCAATCACGGCTCTTACGCCGCGGCCTTTGTGCGCTCGGGCCAGCCGACCGGAGCCGCTCCAGAATTAGGCCCCTTATGAGCACATCAAAAAGCCCCCCGGCCTGGGCTTCGCCTCTGAGGGAGAGACCGGCTCTTTGGCTAATGGGCCGTGTTTCCACGCACCTCACTGTGCGTGAAAAGCCAAATTTGGGCATGGCTGGACACCGTGGTTTATTTTTTGTGTAGGGGAGAATGTGAGAGAGGAAGAATGCATGTTTACCTCTAATACCTCTGTCTTTATTGCTTCCGCTCTTCATCCTCCACCAGATTATTTTAGTGGTTTGTGCCAAACTCCTTTTGGGTGACCATTATGGCATAGCCTTATGCAGCCTATATCATTATGACAAATAATATTTACCAATTTCTACTACAGTATCTGTCACATGATTTATAAATGACATTTTTTTAAAATAGTGACGTGGCACTGGAGGTCATAAAGATATATGGCCAGGAGGATTTTCTGTCATCATAAAAATAACAATCTGTTCTTGATATAAAAAAACGGCAGGTTTTTGGATCTTTACATAATATTGTTTACCTGACATACAGTTAGACTAAGCAACAACGTGGTGTAATTGCTTTCTTTTTCATATGTAGTGTTGGACCATAGGACTGTATTCTGAGGGCCCAGAAAGCCTGTTGCACAGTAAAGGGGCTATAGCAAGGGATAACTAATGTTTTGTCGGAGTGAAGGGCTGCACGTGGATGTCTGCACAGAGGAAGGCCGGTCTTAGTGCAGCAGCTACCTCGCGCCAGTAATACCAGAGTCCTTCATAGCGGGGTGATTGTGAGAAAAACAACGATTTATTAAATATTTGGTGGAGGCTTCCACACTTAAATGGTATTACAGTAGCAAAGCAATACAGTACTTATAGTGAATAAATAATAGCCATATAAATAATCACAATATATGTATTCAACTGTCTTTATGATACACCTGTATTTACTAGTAAAATCTATATTTAAAACACACAGACAACATGGAATAAAATGAATTGAAAATGTAATTACCATCACCCACTGATAATCACATCAGTGTAGTCTGATGGTCCATGCAGGTATGCTAGTCTATAATCTATGCTAGGTATGCTAGCCTATACTGTATACAAAGTTTCATGGAATTCTTTTTTTTTACAGTTGTAAAACTGTGATCCAAATATCATCACACGTCAATATAACTGAGCCCATAAAAGCTCCTGCACTCTCAGCAACTGGTTCTTGAGACATTTCACTTGAGAAATTAGCCTTATTGCTTTCGCTTACTTATATGGGTGACAGAAATTGCATTGCTCAGTGTTGCCATTTATGTGCGCTGTAAATGGTTCCTTTCCTTCAAAGTACAGATGGATTGCAATGCATTGCTCCATAACTCCTTCATTCTCATCAGCTCTTGCCTTAATACAGAATTTCACAGGTGACAATAACCAGCATGAATCATAGTCGTAACCCGTTCGAGATGCAGGGCGTTTTACCCTGGCAGGTGACATAATGCACCATCAGTTATCGGTTGTCAGTGACACATTGGCTCATTGAACAAACTTATGTTTTTTTGGATGTCTGGACAGTCTGGGTAATCTAATATAACGATCTTCACTTTAAGAACAGTTGCTTACTGTGTGTGTGTGACGAGAAAGAAAATTTTTTTAAGGACTTGAATTAAAAAGCACAACCGTTTACATGACTAGATCTACAAGAACGTACCATTTGCATTTATTACTAATCCGTAGACATAACATTATGCAGAATAAATGTGATTCAGCACATCTTTAATAAAATTAAAATTAACAAGCCTTATCTATTATTCATTAGCAGAAACACTTGAAAGCTTTTTTGTATCCAAGGACAAAATGGATAATCGAACTTGAAGGCAACAATTGCCTCTGCAAAATAGGGTCCCATGTCTTTTTAGATGCACTTAAAACGTTAATAAAAGCTTCACTCTTTCAGCCTTTCTATTAGAATCTCTTAGCCATAAAATAGTGGTGAAAGTACATTGGACCTTAGCCCACATTTAGCCTCTGTGCTGAAGTTCCAGTATTGAATGAGGATGCTTATACTTGCGCAGTTGACTAGCTATGGGAAAGCCAATATACTGGTCAAAGACCACACTCTGTGCATAAAGCTAGAACACTTGGACATGAAAGACATGTCGAGCAGTATGCTGTCAGGAAGCTGAATGAAGATGGCCCCAAATCATGATGCTCTCAACAAACTGGACAGGAAGGCCTACTGTGTAATCAATTATGTTTGCTGATGAGATGTAGTTTGTGGCCTTTTGGCTTGTGAAGAGAGACACTGCAGAGACTGATAACTGATGAAATCTAAATATCCATCACATTTACTCAACTATACTTGGCCAGGTCTCCCTTGTAAAAGAGATTCTGTCACAATGGGACTCTCCTGGTAAAATAAAGGTTAAATAAATAAAAATAAATAAATATGCTATATCATTGTTCAAAGATCAATTTACATTCAAGGTTCAGTTTACATGAACTTGATCATCTGTTTGCATAAACTCGTCTGACTGCATCAAAATCTTTTCAGATTAAAACATAGTTTGTTTAAAAAGAAGCTATTATTATAGAAAAATGTATTTATTATAAAACAGTATTGGTGTTTTCAAAATAGGAGATAATAATCTCATAATCTCATCCAATATGTATATAATATCATGTTTAAATCTGGCAGTCATGTTTTTTAGCATTTGAAGTCATGGATTGACATAAATTTGATGGGCAATACTGGGATAACCTGACCCTATTGGGAGGGTGGATTAGAACATTTTAAAGGCAATGAACATTGCAGTTCTCAGTATACTTAAAGTGAGCATACTGAGAAGTGTAAACTTTTATTTAATTTTAATGAAGATTATACATTGCAGCACTGCGTGTTTTATTTTTGTTACGGTGACAAAAATATAGCTCATGAGCACCAAAGACCAAAAAGTTCAAGAGAAAGTTTCAATGACAGAATTAAACTTATATATTAATTTAATGCAATATTTATCTCCTTTATCTGAAATGACCTTGTTCTGATAAATTTTGTATTTATTTTGGCTTGGATACTATAAATGTTTAAAAACAAATCTTGTCAAAAACAGATTTTGATCTGAATCATCTATTCTTGTGTTTAAAAAACCCTGTTGAAATGTTCCAGCATTGTGAGATTGCAGAATCCAGATAATTTTTTCCCAAATTGAATGTTTTGACAACCTGGGCCCTCACACACTAAACAAGCTGGCACATTAAACTGACCTAAGCTTGCTTGCAGGTAATGAAAAGCCTTGGCCGTGTAGCCATTTTCTCCTTCAGTTTAAAAAATAACATGGATGACATTGCAATTACTATGAACAACTACTGCCAAAGGATTTAAGAGGATATAAAACATCCGTTTCATTCCAGAGAGTCTAAATTCTACATTTTTAAGATATTCTCCTGAATTCATTTTAGATTTTGAGCTCTCATCTGATAAGGAATGTATTAGATATGAATCATTTTATGAGTGCACCTTAAGCTCCAGTAAAATGATTGCTTTTTTCTTGCATGTGGTTTATGAAAAGCTACAAGTTTGTGCGGTTCTTTGATCTTTGCTTGTTTATATGATAATATGTAGGACTTTACTCTGGTATTATCTGTGACTTAGGTGAAGTTTTTGGGATTTTCACCCTGTGTATGATTCCTAACTAGCTGGATTGTTAGGACCATTGAGACCATTGTATCATGTGTCTTCCATGTATGCAGAAATACATCTATTGTAAGAAATTAATAAATTGTCATTTTTTGAGTTTAATAAGACCATGCTATGAAAGGTCTTGTCTGATAACCTCTACAAACGTTGGTGTTTCCTGTGACTGAGCTTGAGGCTTTTTTGTTTTTTTGCGATGGCTTGATAGGCTTGGCGAGACCAGTGCAGGATCCTGTCGTGAATGCCTGACAGAGGTCTTCTGTTCTTTGGTACAGTAGTCAGTTGAACATTGTTTAACTTGCCTCAGGAGTTCAGAGGCATTCTGTATTTGAACGAATGCCAAATGGCAATGTAATTGCACATGAATAGGGAAAGGGACAAATTACTCTTAAGAATGTTAAGAACATTAATTCACTTTAATTCACATTTTCCGCCCCCATTTTGGAGACAAGTAAGAGTTATTTAAGTTGTTCCCCATAACCATTATTGCAAGCCTTATGCTTACAGAATCCCCCCTCCTACATCTGGCATTAAAAAGAACCCTGCAGATAGACGTGGCCTGGAGCTCTGGATGAGAGAGATGTAATTGGATGTAATCAATGGCGGGAACTTGAATGAGTCATTTCATCTTAATCAAAGCATAATTCAGGTCTGATTAAAACAATTATGCCACTCAATTTATTCCTGTAACACAGCAATTTAGATTTCCTTTAGATAATTCCTGCTACTTATAAATTTGACTTAGTGGAGCTTTTCATTGTTGATGCTCACAGGAGGTCCTAGTCAATAGTTAAATAAGTGTAAATCCAGGAAGTGTCGCCATTTCTATGGTTTTCAAAAGCGCCTTTGCCAAGTTGGCCTTTGTTTATAAAGACGTATTCCAGGAGCTGCAGGTTATGCCACTCGTTATCTCCTTCGCTTTTCACAGGCCTTAAAGATACAATCACTCTGGAAAGAAAGAAAAAAACGAAGCTTTTTGAGCATACTGAATGTAACCAATAGAAAGAATATAAGAGGAAAAAAATGCTTGGATCAGGGCTACCTATCCAAGCAAATGTACCGATTGCCTTGTGTTCTACTGTTTTATTTTTCCTTTCAGTTGCTCTGGCTCACTGAATAAATTGGCAGTTCACAAAAAAAAGAATGTTATGCATTCATTTTCTTACCTTTTGCAATGCCTGTTGTCGTGACAATGACAGCCCTCCACAGCGTCTTTCTGCAGATTCTATTCATCCATCAGAAGGCTCTGCCAGGCCTCATTGCAAAATGAATGGAAGTCTATGGCCAATGATGGTCCAACTAAGTTTCTGCTTTTAAATGCAAATGAGGGCATCTGTCATCCATCAAGGTGCATGCCTCAAGACCTTTCAGATAATGAGAGAAGGGTTTGCTTTATTATTATTTTTTATTTGTGAAACTTAACTGAAACTTTGAGGTGTAGTCTGAACAGGTGAGTTTTTAGATGTTTGTAGAAGACAGCCAGTGCTGATTGGGGAAAGTCATCTCTGCCATCGGGAGGCTGCGGCAGAGGAGAGCCAGGGCCGGGAGGAGAAGTTGCCATGTGCTCAGGGAGGCGGGACAGCCAGCTGGCGGGAGGCGCTGAACAGAGAGGTCTGGTTGGTGTGGTGTAATTGTCTGAGGATTGGAAGGGCCAATGCCATTTGCAGCTTGATATACCAGTCTGAGGATTTATGAGGGAGAGAATTCAATCACAAGCTTATAACAGAGATGTGATTGTTTGGTCAGGCTTGACAAAGAGTTCAATGTTTTTACTGACTGTTCAATTAACATGGTGTTATGCATTAAGCCTGCAACTGGTGCCACATCGCCACGGCAACACAGATACAGAATCAGGGCAAACAGTTAATTTACCTTGCACAGCATTTAACACCGCTGCTCATTTGCAAAAGATCTCAGATATCGGTTTGTTGTGCATACAGAAGCAATTTACTTCATAGAAGACTGTTGTTTCATTGCCTTATATGTACTTGAACAGGGAATAACAGTGTTCTGTGAAAAGGGAGGGGTTTGCAATGAATAAAAGATCTTAAGCCCAAAATAAATTGAATGTTACATAATGCTTCAGTGGATCTCAATAAATAAAAAATAAAAAAATGAAATTATGGCTTACATAAGTATGTAAAAATGAATGCATATATTTTTAGGATATGAGCAATGTATTGGTAATACAGATACTGCTCAAGATTCTTGTTGCAGATGTGTGCAGATTTATCTGAATATAAAAATCTGTATGCACACTGCTCTTTGCCGTACAGACAGTTCTGAGTACAGATGTAAACTACTCTAATGGCATTGAAAAGGACACATAGCTGTAGCAACAGGACTGCTGCTACTTTATTATGAGGATATTAAAACAGCCAATAAACACATCATGAAGTTTTTATGATGAAGTTTTAATTAGTAATATTTCACAGGGGAACCTCATACCCTTCTTGGCCTTAGGAAAACTCTTTCCCATTTTATGTATTAGTTGAGAGGCACGTTCACCACACAGGATCATAATGATTTTTGTTTCAAGGAGAGATATGCATGACAGCATAAAGTTATAATTGAGTAGTTTAGTGGTATTAGAAATGGATATTAGAATGTTCAACTCCCAGAAAACAAACATTGCAGTTCAAGTGAACCTTTTTACATTCAATTATGTTATTAAAATAATATGCATGCTATGTGCATTTACTTCATCTTGGTTTTCAATAATGAATAACATTACAGAAAGTGTCTCATTATTAGCACAGTAACGACATGGTAAGATAATAACTGACCCTTTGTCAGGACCCACCCAGTCCTGCTGTCTTTAGTTACTGTTGCCAAGTTACTGTTACTATTTGTCAAGATTTTGCCTCCAACTTTCCATTGGAATCATATAATGGTTACAGTGCTTATCACAACCTGTGATTAATATCATATCTGAAATTCAGGTTAGAAAAGCAATTGTTTATCTGGCTTTCAAAGACATTACGTTTAAATTACATTGTTAATAATGTTGCTGTTTTCCTTATCTACTGCTATCTGACTATATAGGGACAGTTTCATCACAAATTGGTTGGATTGTCCACTTGATGCACCATTGACTACTGAAAGGGGATAACATTAAACAAGATAGGTGCCATTGCTTTAAATCAGGCTACGGCTTACAAGTTACAAGCTAGCTGAAATAGATCAACAATGGCATTCACATTCATGTCAAGTAGCTAAGTACTGATTATTGAAATGTTCATCTGGTTGTGTGAAGTCAAGTTAGCATTTTCCTAAATTAACTCTTGGAATAAAAGTTGCTCCTTTTAGTTGGTGGATCAACTAGCCCGATGAGTCAAAAAGCTCACAAATGGCCTTAATAATATTCTTAATAAGCCAAAGTAGTAGGTCCGTTAGATCCTCAGATGAAATCATGATTATTTAAAAAAAAAAAAATAATTATACAGAGAAATTTAACTTCTAGCAAGTTGTTTTTTCTTTGACAAATATTCTCCCCACATACACCAAAGATAGCTTTTTAATAGTGAGGCAGCAGTTTCAGAACAGCTATAGTTTTGTTGTAGTTTTAAAGTTGAGCTAGATATGAAATGTAACCACTTGCATCCAAAGTGAGGGAGGGTTTTACCAAGCATCTGTATCTAAAAAGGTAGTGCATTTTGTGTGAATATTCAAATATTCTAACACATCAAAATAGCAGAATGATCACAAAAACAATAATTCTTGATGGTTGCCATTATCTTTGTTCTCATTACCAACCAGTCTTAGTGGTTATGGTGGTGATTGGGACACGTCACTGGCGTAGTGTATTTACCAGTTAATTATTACACAAATAAAAGCTTTCATAAATTCAGTAATAATGGGATTACGCAATGCAGCAGTTCACCAAAAGGTGATATATTGACTCTGATTAGCAAAAAATAATGACAGGATAATGATGTGAAGTGAAATAACGGGTGTGGCAAAAGGCTTACTTACCGCTCTTTGTTTTTTTATGGGCTTCTCTCTGGAGATTATGAGTAAGGTGAGCCCCTTGTCCCTCTCAAAACTGCTCTGTTGCAAAGGCTGGACTTTCTTCAGTACACGCACTGTATGAAAAAAGGTACGACAAAGTGCCTAAAAAGGTAAACTTGTCATTGGGGCAGTACAGTAACTTATAGGAACACACAACTGTACATCTAGCCATGGGGTTAATAATTCCTTTGTAGCTTTTTTGCTTGTAAAAGGTACTTATTAGTACCCAAAGAACATTATTGTACCCCTCAGGATACATTTGGGAAATTTGTTCCTTGAAGAACAAAAATGTACCTCTTTATTTTTATTTCTGAGAGTGTGTACTTTTTGGTTTAGTGTGTTTCCCCAGTGGCACCACATAATATTACTTACAGGTGGCCAATCCCTGTAGCAAAAGTGTTTTGCACAGATGGATGAAGGCATCTTTGACTATAACGATGTAAAAATAACAGCAGTTTTTTTTTTTGCATCTGATGGCTCATAAAAGTTCATACTTGCTCGCACTTTCACGTACTTTTGTTCGTTTCCATTTATGGCTTATTAGACTGTCATTAGCTGCTTTAAAATCACACTGCTCCAGTTATTTGTAATAAACTGTCACCATAAGCAAGACTAATAGAATTATATTATACAGTATTTGAGTCTGACTTGCAAAATGCGAGCTAATCACATATTGGTTTATATGTATAAATTAGAAAGCATGACCAATTATTTCTAAGCCTCATAATCAGGGTGAAGGAAGGTTCCAAGGGCAAATTGAAAATGGAAGTGTGCATGATGCAATCTCTCTCTTGATGTATTAAAGCATATAATGTTATGGTAATGTATATGCTGTTCCTGGGCATCTGACAGCTCTGTATATTTAATAGCTGGACGTTTCAGTTCTTCCTGTTTAGGTAATTGCAACAGGGGAAAGACTGAAAGAGAATAGACTTCGCGGTGCTGATTAGAGGTGATCATTTGGAGTCTTGGAGTGTCTCCATGGCTACCTGAGGGGCCCTGAGGACTCTGTTTGGGGGTCTGAGGCCTAAGCCTCCCTTGGTTTTTAAAGGCACCAGCTGTCCGAGGAAAGGGAGGCGTGGCAAATTGCTACCATTACAAGACTAAAATGGCATGGCTGAAGTAATTATTCCCAGCCACGAGACACAGGTGTTCACAAAGGCGACAAGCCTGTCTCTAAATCAGGTTCGACAGCACGGGAATAAAGGCCGACAGAGAGATGACTGAGAGACTTTGTGTGGACTAACTCATTTCAATACTGAAGCCCTCTTTGTCCCCTGTATGTTACCCCTCCCCCTGTTTTCTTTTGGTTAATATCAGTGCTAATTCCCACTTGGAGGTGATTATCAAATGGGCCGTTCTTCCAGCCTTTTCTTGTCTCAGCTGGAGCCAGCCTGACCTTTCCCAGTCCTTTAACTGAAGGTGCAGTGTTAAATTTGCTCTGTTTTCCATCCCATTTAATGCAGAGAATACAACTTGTGAAGTTATCGGCTTTTACGCGGCGTACTTGGTTCAGATCGGCTCTTTTGCAGGAAACCGAGTGCTGATTTTTGAAAGAACTGTTTATTCATTTGGAACTGATCCAGTTCAAATGATTACAATATTTGCATCATTTGTGACTTGTGTGACCCTGCAAAAATATGTTTCACCCAGAAGCTTAGTTAAATTTGAAGAATGTTTGGACTGATATGTTTTTGAGGCTATGGTCTGATTCTCAAAAGAACTACCCAGCCGTTGAAGGTTCTTGTGAAAGAACTTCTTATGGTTCTTCAAATTTCTTAATTGTCAAAACTGATTTTTTGTAATGTACCATCAGAACACATACTCATCTGAATGCCTTTTGAGCCATGTTAAAGGCAATAAAGCAGTTTCACTGATGATCACTGATAATCACTAATGAATACTATTTGATAAAAAATAATTTGTTGTCAGATAAAACTCAATTACAGCATCATTTCATTTCAGTCTTCAGAGCAGCAAATTCACAGCGTAAAAGGACCCTTTACATGTTTACATTTTTGCCATATGTTTGAAAGATATTTTAGTTTATGTACTGGGCAAGGTTTCTGTACAAAAACAACTATGCTTTATCCCAAATTTTCTCATTTGGTATGGCCAATCATACACCTCATTCATTGCTGAAATGTCCTCTGTACATGTGAGGGTGGGTGGTATACTAGCCCACAAATTTGGGGGGTGGGGGTGGGGGGTCTACTGGCACACAAATCCTGGAGATTGCCTCCAATCAGCCAGCTGCTAGTTTCCTTCACTCTGCAGTCCACAGCAGGCAGACTGTAGGCCCCTTTCCAGCCAGAGGAAGCCACTGCCATCCAATGAAGTGGGAAATCTGTCAAATCTAACGGCTCATTTACATTTTTTCCCCACATGCTTAACCTATGTCCTGTAAAACTTCCATTAGGCGCTCAGAGCCGGTCTCTTTTAATAGACAAAGACATAAACATGAAAATAAAAGCTGGTCTCCATGTAATGGCTGGAGATTGCGTCATTTTGGTGCCAGGCCAGTGATTAGTCAATTTCCCACAGCAATTTTTTCCATGTATGTACAGATCAGCACATTTCAAAAAATGCATTTTGTACTGCTTGTCTTTTTTATCAAATTGATCATCTGAATGAAAATGTCTTGGAATTGGAAAACCTGTATACCGGTACTAGTTTCAAAACCAGTAGTCTAGAATAGAATGAGTAATGGTTTTAAGAACCACAATAGACATCTGTCTCCAGCAAAAGTTGATCTTCAACAGACAAGAAGTTGCAAACAAATAAATACCACGACATTGACGTTTTAGCGTAGGAAAACTTTATTGGTTACAAATGGGGTGTTAGTAGCTGGCACGTTTCAAATGCATTCATTCTGTTACATTACATTGCGAGATGGGTTTCCTCCAACATCCATTGTTCTCATGGCCTAATAAGAAGACTAAGGAAAAGTTGTGGTGAACAATGGCCTAAATGGCATTCTGATTCATTTCTTTTTTAATATTAACATTTCAAATAGATGAATTCTTTGTCACTGCCAATTCCTTTTTTTCAGACGCCATTATAATTTTGGTTTGCATCAAAGAAAATGCTTTGCACTCTGCCTGTTTGAATACATCACATCAAGAAGAAAGGAATCAAATCTCTACAACAATCCAACCTTGCAATTACCCATCCAATGGAATGATTTAGTTTTTATTAAGCAATGTGTCTCTGTCTCTATGTTGTTCACAGAAAAAAAACACCTTGTTCAGAGCTAGTGCTGTACTTCAAATGTACAGGTGTGCAAATGGTTGTGCAATATTCCCGATTTGAACTTGTTCTTATCTGACCTGGCACCAGGCCACTTTTCATGGTGGTCTGGTTGTGACGTGATCCATCTTCACACGGGCAAAAAAGGAAATGATGGGTTGTGTATCACGCACTCCCGATTAAATCGGCAGGCTAATGTCTTCCCCCCAGGTGGTGTACCATTCTCTCTTGTTTACCTTCTGAAGAACCGAAATTTGATGTGCTGAATGTGAAACATAACTCACATGGGAAAGCAAGGGTGAAAAAAGCAGGGTTTTGGCACTTGAAACTAGATCTAAATGTTTAAATTACTGTCCATAAAATTTCATAGAGTTCTGTTGAATTTATTCAGGATGCACTTTGCATTTATGTTGCAAATAATAGCACTTTATAACAATACAATGGATAGGCCTACTTGTGATACTTTATGGTTGTTATTATGCTACTGTAAACTGACTTTATACTGTCAGTTTATAGCAGCATAACTGGACAATTGAGAAAGACTGTAAATTGAAGGGTCAAAGTTATTTGCCTTCAACAAATTGTGCAATTTATTTTATAATCAAAATACTGCAATATGGTGTTATTATTTAATAGATTCAGTTAATTGTTGTTTAACTCTGTATCTATGACAAATACTGAAAATAAAAACAACCATTGAATATTTCTTCATGATTAATATATTCAGGTCACAGGTTGCTGATGAAATGAGTGGACCTCAAAGAGAACAATATAAGATAATATAAAGTTATTTGTTTGACGATTGAAAGATGAGCATCATGTGGCAGGGTAGCATGATTTGTATCAAATAATAAAGCTGAGTCAGCTGATTAGAATTAGCTTAGCATTTCTACCACACATATAAGTGTGCGGTGACACCTTGTGCCTGACAGCATTTCTGGGGAATTTTAAAACTGGTGGATGGAAGTTTTCAAACATTGAATAATACCAGTTAGTTTTTCAGATACTTTGTATGTTGATGTCCTAGAATCATGATGAAGTTAGTGCAGCATGTAATTCTAATTTAATTGGCATTAATAATCCTCTGCCAGTTTCAAATTGTGTGCAAAACTTTCTGTAATGCAGTAGCAACATGCTGAGGCTACGGATTTGGGGTGGGGGGTTAGGGCAATTCCTAGGAGCCCTCAGAAAATTGTGCTGTATTTGTTGAGGGAAGGGTGGTCTGGGGTGGTGGGGCCCAATGTGAGCTTTATTCTTGGGGCCCAAAATCACAGGAAATTGGTCTCCATTTTTTTTTCAGTATCAGCAGTTTGAAATCTAAAGCTTTGCCCCTTCTCTCTGGTGTTCATTGCAATTTGGAAATATATTAGACATGATTGAATTATATGAACTCAATTAACTGCTGATAAATAGTGAATATTATTATCAGAGGAGGAAAGAATAAATGCAAAGTTGTACTCTGACACTGACACCAGGCTATTATTACAGCAGGCACCGAAAGCACCTGCTGAGATTTGTTACTCTGTGTTAATGAAAAATTTAATTGTAGTCCTATTAAATCGGTGGTTAAGTCTGGATGTCAATAGAGTGTCATGTATACTAAATAGAATTAAAATGCCAAGATACAAGTTATCCTTTGCTCAGTCATTAATCATTAGAGTTATTTCACAACACAAAATAGCTTGTCTATTTGAACATTAGAACAGTCATCCTAAGCATAGGGTAAACATCCACTGAATGTTCTGTGTCACACAGGGAACCACCGGTAAATTATATTATTTACAATTAGGCCCTTAGATGGTTATCTAAAGGGTCAAGAGGCTTCTATCAGAGCTGCGGTCGGTCATTGTATTTATGAAAAGATTAGCATGTAAGCATCATCAAAACATCTGATTAAGTCATATTTAACTCTACTTAACCAGGACAGTGGGCTGTAATTTGACTCAGGCAGTGATTACAATTTATTAGTGTGACTTGTAAAAGTCACTATTTGGACTGAATAAAAGGACCAGCAGCTGTTATTATTTGAAATTCAGTCTTAAAATCTTGAAACATGCCTGAGTACAGTAGCTCCTAAATATGATAAATGACATGTTCAAACATTTGACAGTTGAGTGGTCACATACCTGGATGTGTCATTCACACCATGTGACCAGTTAAGTGGTTTTAAGGTGTGAAAATTGTAAATGCTGATGGCATGAATGTCATGAAAGGACATTTTGTTGTGTATTGCGTGTGTGCATGTGTGCTGAGTGTGTGGTTGTGATGTCATTTCTGCAGTTTATTTCTGCTAAATGAACAATTCGTTCTGTGCTTTTAGCATACAGTTCACAGACCCCTAGTGTAGATAATGTTATGTCTGATGACCACCTGTCTACAAATGACATTCTCACTGAGGTACAAACTCAAACCTAATTAGAAAGCAATATTTGCTGTTCAAAAATATTCTGTTTATGCATTATGGTTCAACTGCAGTTAAAATATCTTATAACTTATTGGAAAATGGTACAGTGAAATGGATTTCATAACGTACTTGAACGTTTGTTGCTGAATTAAATAGTTTCCTTTGTATATAGATAATAAGGGGGCTTTTGCCCCTACCATTTTATTTTTGAGTGAAAGCACATTGGAAGTATATCACAAGGTAAAAACAAAGTTGAGAGCTCCCTTTTCCTGGTAAATTATTCCCTCGGTCGAATGCCATTTTCCCCTCTGCTTTTGGAATTCCAGGCCACAAGCCACTCCGCTCAGTTACAATAGGGCTTGTATCTCAGCTCTGCACACTGCTCACCGTACCGCTTCTGCCTCAACTGGGGACGCTGTTGACAGCCAACTGACAGATGGAGCGCAGCTTTCCCAGTCATCGGAAATACCTGACTATTTGAAAAGGGGGTATTAAGAAGTATGACGCCCTCTACAGTTTGGGAGAATATCCCATGTTCACCATTGGGGGGGGGGGGGGGCTTTGATTCACCTTTGAATTTGGATGGACCTGTGATACCACAGGTGCAATATCCTGAAATCTTGTGACCAAGCCAAGTACCCAGTCTGACCTTCGAACTCTGTGTCGAAAGCACAATGCACCTGCTTGGTTTTGTCAACCTCTGTGGCAGGAAAACCGTGTGTACAGATCACTGAAAATAGCACACTAGAATACTGTGAAATTGCAATAACAAACATAAAGCTCCCCAGGCATCCTGGTGATAATGTTGCCATTTAAACTTGCCCATCCAACACATACTGTAAGGGACTAGACTTACTGAATGCCTCAGTGCTTCTGCAGATATAGTTTGGTGGCAAGCCCTTGTGTCAATCATATGACTGGTTGTATTATTGATTTTTCCTTCACTGACCCACCTTTTTTTTCTTTCTCCATGAGACCACCACCACACATTTTATGTTGAGGCTAATGTGAAAATTGCACTTGACAGAGGAAAATAGGGCCAGGACAAGGTTAACCACAAAATTCAATTCGATACTGAAAGCTATTTTGGTTAGTTCTCAGAGAAGTATTTTTTGTCATGCGAAATCGCGGTTTGGAAACTTCTGAAAAAATTGACAGATTGCATTCATTTACATAAGTCAAGCATGTTTGATTGACAGAGTGTTTACATCCGACTTTCCCAATATGCGTATTCCCGCCTGGAATGTTTGATCAGTGGGGTTCTGTTTGATGTCAACCGCTACCACTCCCTTTCATGCTTTTCCACAAAGCCATTTGTGCACCTTATAATTTAATTGAAATAAAATGCAAAAATAAAAAGCTTAAAAAGACACTTCATATTTTATATGTCAACATCTACAATTCAGTTAACTTACTTAACAAAGGGATCTGCTTAAATTAAAATCAAATTTTTAGGGAACTTGACCCAGCGAACAAAGCTTTGCTTTATCTGAAGCAAATTAAACCAAAGGAAATTATATATTATGCTTGCATAAACTGTCAAGCTTGCAAAGTGTTCCAAGAGATGAACATGTCGGACCCTTTTCCTCATTATGTACATTAACTTTTGACAAACATTTTATGACGAATAATATTTTTTCACGTTAAATTTAATCAAACATTAATGCGTTCAGAGGCATAATGGTGCGTGAAAGCTGCATAGTGAAATAAATTCATATTTCTAGCCATATCAGAGCAACACTATCACCTGACAAGGAGGTCAGTGTACATTACCATTTTTTTCGTAACTGCTTTATTTGTTGTTCCTCACTGCAGAAAATAAATCAATGTTTGCATGGTGTAGCAGGCTACGTGGTGCCACTTTGACATTGTCTGTAATTTTGTGTTTGAATTCCTGCTCATTTGGAGTTTGATAACCAAGCAATTTAGACCAATTTGGTAATTCTCCATTCTCTGTGGTGTTATGTCCTGTCATTTCTTTCAAGCTGAGCGAAACAAATCAGCAATTGTTTAAATAAGATGATGTACCGGCGATTATATGTGTAATTCGCTGATTTCATTTTTTATTGATATGTAACATTCAGTTATCTAACAGCTGAGCTGATCTCTTTCACAGATAGAAATGATTCAAGAGAACAAGTCAGAAAGAAAATGTTCAACTGAAAGAAATCTATACAAACCAGATTTTTGCAGGTACTAATAACCCTCCTGTCCCCTGATGGTGTTGACTGTCATGTGTTTGATTGATGTTTTGGTTTTTAATTTTTAGTTCTTAAATTTAATTGATCAATCCAGAAGCAACAGTGGAGAAACATTTGTTTTCAGTGTGGTAATTGAATTCTCTTGCCACCCTGTGTGTACTTGTGTGCATCATAAATGACACACAGTCCGTTTATTTAAAAGTGTATTTGCTTTTTTTGGAACCTTAAAACATGCTCTGACATATGACATAAATTACAATTCAATTTAGGATGTAATTTGTGTTTTAAAAAATTCATAATTTGTATTGCAATATAATACAAAAATATTGCTGTGAGTTAAGAGGCCTGAAGACAAAAATGTAATTATTTGAAGACATGTCTAGTAATTTAAGTTCAAATTGACTTCAAAAACTCAATAGTTTTAAATGGTTGTAACTTATAAGTATGTTTTGATAAGAAAAGAGAGACTGGATCCTGTTATTTGCAACCATTAGGATACACTCACAAAGTTGAGACCGAAGCAGGGGTGTTTGCTCCAGAGTTGGTATTTCCATCCCTGCTCGCTCTGTGGAGGTAGGAACAGGGTGGAGTCAGTCCTTCTGGGTGTGGACTGGTGCAAATACACGACATGTTGGGGTTTCAACAAATTTAAGGGCTCTGAAAATTCAAGAAACCTAGTCTTGGCATAGAGGCAACCATGTGACAGCAGTTTAAAGTGTCGCCTTTCAGTTGTGCACTGTGTTATTCAAGGAAGACTGGAAACTGCTAATTGATATGAACAGTTCAGGTGGAATTTTACAGCACAACCTCCACCAAACCTCCACCAAAAATAAATGTATGGGTCATTTAATAACCATTACAGCTTGGCAATGCCTCAGAGCTACATCACACCAACCTGTCATGATTTAATTTAATCAAAAATGAAATATTTAACAGGCTTAGGAATAAAATATGGAATACATTATACATGGGAACATGTGTATGAATACAGTAGTAACATCATTCATGCCTCCACTGTTACAATGTGTTTACGTTGGTACGCTTAGGTAAAACATTAAATGATCAGTAAAATAAGCCACAATAAGATTTTGAAACTGAAATAGTGAATAAAGAAAAAACAACAAACATTCATCAGAGAATACTCACACTGTGCCCTTTACTCCCCTCTGGGGCTGCAACCACATAATCATAAGTTCTCATTAATGCTCTCACATAATCATTCATGTTCTCCAATTTGGTTACAGCATAGCCAATAACGGTCATAATTTCAAAAACATTTTGTCTAAAAAAACTTTTAACTAATCGGGAAAGTAGGTGACACGTTTGTTAATGTAATCTAATTTAATTAGTATTTTAATTACTTCAGAACGTGCTGTTCCTGGTATGTTCAGGGGAAAAATTGCATCCTACATAATGTATTGTGTTGCAGTGTTTCTTTTTGTTGTTTTTTTGCAATTTAAATGTGAAGCTACCCTACTATTTTAAGTTTAGCTGTTTTACCATTTTTTGCAGGCATTTCAAACTCTGTTTCTCATTGCTGCAGTATCTGCTGGTTTGGTGTCGTTTGTGTGTTTGGGTGCTTAATTTAAGCACATTACTGACTAACAAGCACGTAACCGTCCAGACCCACGGCGCAACTCACATCCGCAGACACATTAGCTGGCACCACCTGCACATGCGTCCCACAAAACATCCCACAAAACGTCCCGCAAAGGTTGTCTGTGAGTGAGTGAGTGAGTGACCACAATTTGCCATGCATAGCCCACGGTGGCAGTTCCTGCGCCCCGTGGGAAAAAGAGTCCACATACCTTGTTTCCTAAATTGGCTACGGATTAAAGGGAAATAACAAAAAATAACTAAAAAACAAAAACCTGCAATCCACTAGAACTCCAGGAGTGGAATTTGAGATCCTTCATGCATTGCATCATTTTCGAAGGTGATCATGATGATTTAAAGGAAAAAAGGTAGGCCTATTACTATGGAAACCGTGCTTAATTTTAGTTATTGCATATTAATTAAGTGGTAACAATTATAAAAAGCGCCACAATATCTTCCAGCACACCGTTTCCAATGTAAACATTTTCGTCATTCTGAATCACAAATTTCGTGTGACTCATATAGTCACCATTCACATTCTGACCAGGGGTGGCAGGCGAACTCAGTCATTCCACTCATTTTGGCAGAGTGCCAGAACAGGCTGCTGATTCCTCTGAAATATAGATTGGTTTTCGACTCCGTTCCACTGGATTTCACCCCGGTCTTTATCTCCAACCTCTTTAGATCAATGAATTCACATATCCCACCTCCCTGCACAAACGGTGCCAGTGGACAGCTCCCGTAACAAGTGAACCTCGCATGTCCTTTCCAAAGTCTATTTGGGGTAGGCTACTCTATTACTCTAGACTTGGAACGTCGGAAGGATGGAGAATCACCGTATTTGAATCGAAGTTGCCTCGTAAAACTTGGAAAGTACAAGCACATTTGTGTGTCTTGTGCACACTTACTGATTTTTTCCCCGTAGTTTTGGTTCGCGCTACATCTTTTTCTGCGCTCATGAATAGAATTACATTTTCTGTTTGAAACAAGGATTGGTGTGATTTTTGGACATACGCTTAACGGTCAAACAACAACATGGAGAATAGAACTGGATTTATTTGGCTGAAACGGCTACTTTTTGTGTTTGTGGGGGTATCTTTAATCCGCAGTGATGCTAAACTATACGGTAAGTCGACGGTATTTGGTTTATTCTTTACTGAAAGTCAAAATGCTGGTGATGAAAATACACATTTCAGTGTTGAGAAGAACTAACCAATGTGATGCACTTCATGAGGTTATTGTATATGCCTAGTTACAAACATGAAATTGGACTTGTTTGGTGAAATTGTGATGTCCCATTGTGGATCACTAAATAGAAGTGTCTCGCTGTAAATATGGTCGCATAGATCGACCTAGGGCGTAAATGCAATCCATTTTACTTATTATATGACCGCAGCTTCCATTCCCATAAGCAAAGCCTTACTTTTATCCAGAAATTGACAACGGTTTGAAAATCGTTAAGTCTGGGACTGCCTTGATTTGAAATGATAATCTTTCATTTATAAGCGCGAGTTGAACATTTTCGGGAAAGGGCATTAACAAGTTTTCCGAGCGGGTGAAAGAGGCAGACTATCACCGTACGAACGTTGGTAGCTACAGCATTTGGGGTAGCTTTTTAGAAAAGCCATGGGTTGTTTTTAATGACCTGAGATGTTCGTTGAAGTTAGGCAACATGATGTCAGATATGGCACGGTTGTCTTTTTTGTTGCGTATTTTGAATGTATGGAATACTTAAGACATATGCGTATGTGTGTCAATAGGTCAGATACTCCGGAAATGTCTGCTTATTGTTTAGTTAATGGACGTTTAAAAAAAAAAATGATTTGAAGATCTCTTGAAATCCAAACAATTAACTGATGAAAAAAATACCTGTTCCTCTGTAGACTAGCGGTATTGATTAGGGCAAATGTGCTATTAAATGGATTTATAGTGGAATACATTGCCTGCATTCCAGTATGAAGTGGGTTTGAATGTTAAATAATGATCTGTGTTTGCACTGGTCACTGTTGAGAAGGTTTTGTGTTGGAATGGAATTCAGATTCTTCGCCTTTGTAAAGGCGTATTGTATTATCCCAATGGATGTGGCAACGGCAGTTATCAACTATGCAGTCATCAGTAATGCAGGTGTTCATTGGCATATGCTCAGCTTGATACGATGACATTGTTTTCCTGGCGATATTCTGCTCTAGTGAATGTAGCATACTTGCATGTAATTCTCATATCAGCCGTATTTTTGACTGTCATGGTTTGCCTGGATTTTCGGTTTGTGGTGCATCAATATTCACTTCTTGTAGCCTATAGCATCTCACTGCAGTTCGTGGACGTCTCTACGTATGCTGCCTGTGTCGTATTAAAACCATTGAGATAAAATACCCAGGCTGTCACCGTGCGGTACATTAGTATTCTGATCTGATGCTTGCACGCCGCAGCCACTGTTGACCCAATGCATGGAATGGTTACTTTAGAAATGGGGGAGGGAGGCACACTGAGCGAAAGAAAAATGGTGCATGATTCTCCTACATTAATGTATTAAATTATTGAGAGTATTATTATTATTTTTTTTACAGGTGATGGGCTTTCATGCATAATATTCTCAAATGCAGGTTGATGGACGCGGAGGTCATTTTTAGGGCAACTTTTATTGTACAAGTGTGTGTGTGTGTGTGTGTGTGTGAAAGAGGGGGATAATTAAGACGCATAATGCATAACTCTATACAAGGGACACAGTTTACCAAGTTTGAAATGCTTTAAAAAATATATTTTAAATCACATTAAAGACGAAAAGAATAGCGCCTTTGGAAAAGATGCTATGGCAAACGGACGGAGTGGTGCAGTATAAATCAGGTCTTTTTTGCTGTCACCACCTTAAGCCGCGTCTGCAGTTTATTGCTCGGCACATCTAGACTAATTTATGCCTAAACGGAGTGCGGCAGCGAAGTGGCGCTGTCGGCTATTTATTTATTTTTTCCATTCTTACGTTTTTTTCGTTTTCAAGTTAACTGTTTTCCTGAGCAAGTATTTACTTAACTGTATTTGTTATTTGTTGATAGAACCACAATTTGGTATGTTGCCCATTGAAATCTGTACGCCTACCGTGCATTTAATGCGAGTTGCCACAAGAGGAGCACTCTACTCCCATGTATGCGAACACCGATATACGCTAATCAGATAAAATAAGGACATTCAACCGTTAGCTTAATATGTGGCATTTTTATGAGTAGTGATTGGATAAAATGCATGTAGCCGCTCATGTCTACTTAAACAAACGTAAATTAGCCTATACCACGCCAAGAAGAGTGAAGTAAAATTAAAATCAACTGGTAGGTTATGTAGGCTACTATTGAGAAGAGGGTTCCGTCGTTGGTTAGTCATTCCGTAATGTAAGGATTTACGAACGTATTTCTTAAATTGAATTTTTGCGCAGCGTTTTCCATGCCAGATCATCAATTTCACTACAACCGACTGGATAACATTTGACTTCGAATTAAATGCTTTTAAGATTCTAAAATGTTTGCAAATTTGCGCTGAGGTGAGCTCTGAACAATAATTGTTGAGTAGCCTCTTTGGAGTCGTCTTGGATTCCGTTTTATCGTGTTGTGATTCCCTGAGGACTGTGGTTTTACGAATGATATTCATCAATGACTCATCAGCCCCGTGCACACGAAGCGGCAACCAATATTATGTGGAAAGCTAGATTAGGTTCCGTCGGCCATAAATCAGCAGAACGCGGATTAATTTTCCTCACCGGTGTTCCTAACCGCTAGACTGTGCCGTAAACCAGACCGATTTGTTTGACAAGTCAGCATTCTTTGAACTGTTAAAAACAACCCCGCAATTCAAGCGAGTGTAATGCCAATTAATTTCGCAAATGTAACTCTGAACAGACTGCTTAGGCTACTTTTTCTTTGAACTAAAAACATTGTGCCGTTAGGGTTGGTCGATAAGGCAGTCTTTCATGTGGCTTCAAATCGAATCCAATAAAAGCAACAATTATGGCTCTCGAGTCCTAAATTAAGAGAAAAAGCCGAATATTATGCATGCTTATGACGAAAACAAGTCAACCATACCTTCCATATTATGTCATACTGAATGATGTGACCATGCAAGCTAGTAGTGGAAATACGAAGCTGTTTGCGACTTTTCACATCCACTGATATTGGAGGAATCTATTGGTTTACTATTTTCCCCTCACAACATAAGCATGATTTGGAATTAAGATGCTTGGAAGCAGCCACTTCAATCAGAACTTATCTTTCCTGGCATTCTTCTCTAATTCATTCTAAGCTATTGCTTTGGCAAATAATTCAATAACTAATTTTTCATAACTTTAATATGCAGTATGCTTTCAATCTGTATTATTTTGACAAAACACAAGGGCTGTAGTTGTAGTTGTACTTTTCATTCTTGTTTGTATATAGTCACACACATGATTGCACTCCACAAGAGTACATTTTAATTACTTTAGAAGTACCCCAAAAGTGTGACCAAACCCTTTATCTACTAATTTAAGTGTTTTCTCTCCTTCTGTCAATCATGCAGTTTCTCTGTGACTAAATTAAGAGTACGATTAACCAAAAACCTTATTCAAGCCACTCTGTTAATTAGATACAATAATGTATTGAAATGCATTGCTTCAATTGCTATTACACAGGGGATCTCTTGAAGTTGGCATGTCTGATAAGCATTTGAGAAAATACTCATTTCGATGAGATTGTGCCATTTGAGAACTAGGAAGTGCAATATTATTTATGCTTTAAAATGTTCTGTGGATTTGGAGCCACTAATGATTTATGTGATCATGTCCACAGGCCAAAAGGAACGCACAAATCAATATGTAATTAATTAATACTTGCACATGTCATACATGGCAGAGTTAGTTACATAAAGAGGCACGTCTCCTACTGTAAATATTCTTAGGTTGTGTTGTTTCTCTCCTATGGAGTAGGCAGTATATATTCTTCCATATATATTCTTTCATGTTGCATTATGCCCTTTCTTACCTGGGATGAACCATGCAGTGAATAGGTAAATGTAGGTATGACGCAGGAGAATATGTGCTCTTTAGTAACAGTATCACATCATGCAAAATTTGACTTTCTTGGCAAGCAGCCTGCCGCTTACTTCTATCCTGTATAAATGAACTAAATTTGACCTTCTGACATCTGTCTCTTTGGTCTGGAGTTATACAGTAGTCTACAGGGTGTGCTTTTTGGACAATTAGAAAGTAAACACTAAACATTGGTAAACTACTTTCCATATGTTTGCAGGATGTTAAATCCAGTCATACATGCCGTATAGATTGATGTATAAAAGGATGTGAGAAGACCGGAAGTTAAGCACTTAAAGTTAAAGTAACACTGTATGTACAGTAATTTGGCCAATACATAAATATTGTACAAATAATGTGTCCTTTAAAATGATATTCTTACCTTTGACTACCTATTCTAGATTCTGTTTAATTTTTGGAAAACTTCAGTGTTTTTTGAGGAAAAGAATAACATGTGCAATGTTAGTGTTTCTTTTTAATACTTGTTCTATTTAAGGCCCAGAAAAAGTCTCAAGTATGTCAGTCCTCCACCACCAAAGTGTGCCTGTATGCCCTGCCGATTTTGAAACCATCATTATTCTGCATGGAAAATATAATAACTTTGCTTCATATCCTTTTTAAAATCATTCCATCATTTCAGATGGAGGAGGAAATGGAAATCTGCTTTTAGATTACTTGTGTTTGTGCTGCATAACCTCAAGTGAAGGATCTTGTCTTGAAATTATTAGGCCTGCAATCTTTTTTTAAAGGGATGGAGATTCACTGAAAGCTCAGTATTCTCTGTGTTCATGGACAGTTCCAAGCAAAAGTGGTCCTGATGACCCAGATTTGAAAACAGTGTAGTTGTTTCATGTGATGTCAAACGGAAGCTTAAAACTGTACTACCTACATGTTCCATGAAACTGCCTATACAGCAGTTAATGGAACCACTCCACCATTGCCCCAGTCAATCTTCAAACCATGTACTCTGGGTAGGTCTCTGCTCTGAAACCTCAGGGCAACAGACTGCCCCCCCCCCCCTGCAATTTCTCCTCCCAGTCATGATGCCCATCTGTAGAGGCCCCACAATGGTTTATCAAATCCTCCACACTGTTCCGGAGAGCAGAATCATTGGCCAACTTCAGATGAAAACAGAAGAACCTCCTCGTCAGTCTGTATCTTGGCTCTCCTCTCTCATCCCCACCCTTTAACAATCAAACCTTTTATACTATTTAAGATTATGGTATTTAAAAAAAACAGTTTCATGCTTTATATTCTTGGGGCTTCTTAAGGATGTAATCTGTATGTACCCTGAGTTTGTATTGTAATCTTGCTTGAGTATAGTTATTTTGCATCAGTACTTTAGTATACAGTATAGCCTGGTCTGGGAGATTTGTTGGCTGGGTTCTGCCACTATTACTCATGCAAATCGGGTACATTTTTTCAGCTACACTTTAATTTGCTTTTAAGAAGATGGTTGACTAAATGAATAAAGTGTATATTCTCAGGATATGAAGTGCTATATCATACAGTATCTTCAATGAAGATGAAGTGTGGCCTATATATTTTGCATCAAAAATTTAAAATAGTTCTGTGGAGAAATGTTCCAGCAAAGGAATATAATGATGGTTGAACAGGCACGTGCAATCTTTCTCTGCAAATGGCCCAGACAAATTCACATAAACAACTCAAATATTCACCTTTGAAAAATTATTTGTAATTTGATGTATTTCTATTACTATAAGCTGATTTTTTTGTGCTTTTCTTTTTTTGTGGAGGGATGGTGATGAACATTCACATGAAAAGCAAGTGTTGGTGTAGTGACAGCATTGTTGTCTTGATAATAAACAAGCAATTGGAATAGTTTTTGACAGTAACAGTGTGATACGATGACATTTTAATGTTTTGGACAATGTTGATCATACCTCATGATTCAGTGTAATAGGTAGGACTATGACAGACTGTTTCTCTACCATGAGTGAAATTTTCTTGTATTTCTTGACGTTGTTGGTGTTTGTGTCAGATTCTGTAAATCAAACCTGAAATTTAAGAAAGACTGGGGGATTCGGGGGGCATGGGGGTTGAATTTTGTCCATTTTATGTTGCTCCATATGTTACTGTTTTATATCTTTGCTTGAAAGCACAAACCAGAGGTTTTAAATAGTATTGAAAGAGGCACCTTGAGATATAATAGGTTGAGGTGCATGCTTTGTGTGTTGCTGTTAATGCACAAGTCAGATGCCCACATTTACTGTGTTATTTATGCACATCCTGCATCTCCCCTTTGTGTAAAACATCCTCTCTTAGCAAGCTTGAATAAATTGTTTCTAATGGCAACTGGGACCTGGTTGACTGAAGAGAGTAGGGTTCAGGTCTCTAAGCTTTGATTGTCAGTGCTTCTGATTGCTTCACTGAAAGGCAGAATGCTTGAACTTTGCACGCAGAACTGCTAATAACTGACATCCACAGCATATTGTCCAAATGATCTTCAGAACCTGACCTGCTTTCTAATGACACTTCTATATTTAAAGCACATCAGTCCTTTTATCAAACGTCCACCTTTAATAAACATGACAGCAGTAATTTTTTTCCTGTCTATGACTGGACTGAGATGGTACTTGGATTAAGGATTATTTTTCTTATAAAACTGGATTAGAAGAGCTTTGTCGACAGAAATCCAAAAAGACTTTTCACCAGTTCTTTTTCTCTGAGTTAACAAGGAAAAGGTTGCCCCACGCCACCCATTACAAACCACTTACAAACAGGTTCTTCATCTGCTCTTGCATCAAAGTGACTGCAAGGTAATTTGAATTCAACTGAGCATATAATACACTTCTTTTGTTCACCTTGCATTTTTCTGCTTTTGAACTCACATTGTTAAAATGCACAAGAAAAATAAATCATCTGCTGTCACGTTGCATGACAGGGAAAAACTGTGTTAATGGAGTTCTTCACAGCCATTAATTATCAAACACTTTGATGCATGTCCTGCTATTTTCATATCAGGTACTGAACGGGTAGTGTTAGCCATGCAGGCTATTGCCACTGCAGTCCTAATTTGGTGTACATCTTTTTTGTTTCAGGGTTCGTAGTAGACTTGCGTAGTATGCATCTGTTTAATTTCAACCATATTCATACAGCAGCATTTGGAGGAGAAAAGTATGATCTTTTAGATCCAGTCTGAAACACTTTGTGTGACTTTGCCGCTGTTCTTTGTTGAAAATTATTTCCGCTAGAAGATGGAAGTCATTATAAAATTCAGTAAAAAAATAGGAGGATGAGGCGGGGGTGAATCAGAAGAGAATTATGCAGTCCTTTAAAATAAGCCTGGTGTGGATGGAAATTGTTTGAATGTAGATTGTATGTGGATGTGTTTACATGTCTTTGTCACATTATGACAGTAATTCTTTTAGTTTTTATAATGGAAGTATTTATTGTTGGAGGGAAATTACCCCCTGACTTGTGAGAAAGGGGCATTCAGATGATTTAAACAAAAAATAGGAAAAAAGAGTCTGCAGACTCAAGAATGAAACCGTATGACACAATTTAGTGTAAAGGCCGTTTGATTTCCACGGATAAACATGCATGCAGTCGTTCAGTTTATGCCAGTTTCGTCAAGATTCAGTCAACATTTGTCTTTAATTTGAACTCACTGTTAAATATAAAACTGTGTGTGATTCTGTCCTTCAAGTGTTGTTTGTTACAGTGCTATGGCTTTAAAACTAATGTCAGAAGTGACCAACCGTGGCGTTGGTTCTATAGTGCAACAGCCAGCTTTTTATAGCTACATTTACCTCTCCTTATTTGTTTCTATCACAATATTGTTAAAACCTGAAACAGAAAAACCAAGGACCGATGACCAGCAAGATGACCAAGCTGTCAGCACACTTTATTGATGTAAAAGATTGTTCACAAGGTAGTACATTGTTAGCTCTCTGAATTGCTCTCAGGAAAACAACTGTTTTTTTGAACTATGACTGGTGAGACACTGTCTTTGGATGTGTTTCCTGTGTTGACTCTTCCAAAATTGACAATAGTTTGCAATTTTTTATATTGCCTGTAAAGCTACGGAATATTAAAATAAATATGTACAGTAATGCCAAGAGTCAGATTCCCTTTGGCATCCTACCAAATGCATCCTCACCGGGGAAGGAAAAGCCCTTGGTGGAAGGCTTTATTTTCTTGATCTGGAGGAAGCCCAGAGACCCAGGGTCTGATGTTGGGTAGATGCTGTGTGCTAGGACTGCATGGGGTAAATGGGATCTGTAGAGTAGGTAATTTTCCATTTTACGGCTTGATCAGTACTGATACTCGGTGTATGAATGTGTCATATAGCTATTTTATAAGCCTATAATACATCAAATTCACAGCCTATCACGTGGCAGACTCTGCCTTGTAGGGTAGCTGAACAGTTTAAACCAATTAACAGCAGGTTGCTGTAACCTTGTTGGGAATTGTGGGAGAGTTTTAATGAAAACTGATTCTTCCTAATGGCTAATTGAGACTGTCAAATGTATATTTTGTTTTTGTATGAAGTCTTTTTGCCTGTGTTCTGTTTTGTTTAACAGTAGAACTTTGATGTGATTTCGAGCAAATATTGACCATGTGATGCACTTAAATGTTTATATTTTAAATGATGTATTTGCTTTATGTAATGCTCACCATTGCTAAAATGATGCATGTGTTGTGTTTAGGCATGTTATCAGACACTTTGGAGGACAAAGTTTTTTACATTAAAAGTGACAGAACTTTTTAAATGAATGTCCAGGATATTTTTGTCCATGCGTAAAACATTTTTCCAAGTAGGTCACCACCGTTTATACACAGCTGACTCTGCTCGCTGTAGGACGACTGTTCATGATAAATCCACTTGGGCTAGCAGATTCTATCCATTTCATAATAATTTAGAAATTAGTAAGTCATTGTTCATGCCTTTGTGTCATGCATTTTCATGAAAAGGCCTTTTTCAGTGGGACCCAGCTTCCCAAGTCAGAACAGTCGCGCACAAACAGGTGTTATTTGTTACTTCATTTATTTATTTTAACATTTGTTTGTAACAATGTCAAGTTTTTTAAGGTCACGTATTTAGGAACAAGCACAAATGGGGAATTGCACAGTGATGGCGCAGTTATTATGTGAAATTGCCCACAGCACAAAGTGATGTGCTGTGGCCATTCTAATGTTAATTTGTTCTGTTTTGCAAGTGGCCGTTTTTGCAAAGACTAGAGAATCTAATAAGCTTGCATAGAATTTATCAAGGTGACATCATTGTAAATGAATGTTTCAGAATGGGGGAATATGTAATAGGAAACAATATGGAGGAACATGGTTTTCAGGTCTGAGAGAAGTCAGGAACGTTCGGAAAACATGTTTAGCAAAGAAAAGGAGGACAACACATTCCGTCTTTAACTTTGATTGGCAACTTCTAGATCTTTACTTTGATTGACATTTTTTTGTAAAGGCCAGCATTTAGAGAAGCTTTTCGATGATGGTTTTTAAAAGAATGTTAATGATTTCAGAAATGTAAGTGGCTTTTGTGCTCCACTTAGTCCCCTTGTAGTTGACAACTGTCTGAATGCTGCTGAAATGTGTGTGCGTCTTATCTGTGCAAAAGCACAGGCAATACAGTGCACAGTAGCAACACATATGTTAAGCAGTGGTCTCAAGGTACCTTGCTATTGTTTGTGTGGTTTTCCTTTTGCTGTGAAACATTCATTATGGTGAGGATGACCATTTCAGACATTCTTTTTTATTTCCAATGAAGATTCAATTATAGGGGACTTTTTGAAACATTTTTAAAGATATATTGTTGTCTCATGCTTTAACAAAACCTCTTGGTAATTGAGTCTTTGTGTTATGAGCTTCAGGCTTTAGACAATTTTGGCATGATCATCATCAAGATTAGATTAAGCTGTTGAACAGAATCATCAAGAAGTCTTTATTAGTGCCCTCTCCCATTGTCTCAACTGTCAGTGGGACCTTGAAGCATTTTATTTCCTGAAATTTTAGCAGCACACTGAAAAGAGGGAACCTGAATCCTTGAGTTTAGTGCATCACTAATCTTTTTAAGTGCCCATAAATTTCACCAATACTTGGCAGAAATATGAAGCAGAACAGATTGCTTGGGGTCAGTGCTTTTTGGAAGCTGACACAATGAGCAGTGCAAATTTATGGTACTTATATTCTCAATCCGCTCCTCCCTCACTGGAGAAAAACTCTTAAATCGTGTATTTAAATCTATTTGATAGTTTATATTAGCTTATATATTATGCGTTTGGCTTTTGTGCTCCACAAACTTTTTTCTCATTGTTGTTGCGTGTGTATTAAGTACAAAGATGCTGAACTTTCTAGAAGAGAAACTGCCAATATTGCCATTCTGGTAAATCCCATTATTTTTTTCTTTGTTTCGCGATAAATTGTGTTGAAAAAAGGGCATTTGTTCCGTGATGCACCTTACTTCCTATCTGAGCATTTTAGTTGAGTATACCTTCTTTGCTTTTGAGCTTGTTATTACTGAAGTTGGTCCTCTGTATTACGGAGACTCTTAGTTCTGCAACTGACCTTCTTTGACATATGCCAAAATGAGCCCCGGGGCTCCAATACATCGAAAATCACATCTGTGGAGATACGGCCACAGGACGCGCCATCTTCCTTCCTATTAGCTCAAATTAGCGGCCGTCTCCACAGTAACACAGTAATGGGCAGTGAAGATGATTGAAGATGACGTGCAGAGTTTTGTGCATTTCTGGAGTATGAGGGAGGACATAGGGTTGCATGCCATTGGGGAAGAGGCCTTTCCTTCAGTTTCTTGGAGGCTGTTTGTAAGCAAAATCTTAATGCTTTATTTTCTGCTATTCTGAATGCTGTCTTCTTTGTATTATGTCACTCCCACGGGCCTTAAAACTTTAAAAGCAATTGAAGACTGCATGCATGAGATTTCTGAAGATCAACAGATGGCTGGAAATCACATTTAACAGGTGCTTCAATAATATGATTTACTGGAGAACTGAACTTTGATAAAGTTGAGTAAGTTTCACAAAGGAAGATTCCGTCATTTTGAGCACAGATCTTTAAATAATTAAATGGTTCCAGTGTTTCCCTGAGATTTGCTAATATTTTTCCAATTTAGGTTATTCACAAGTGAAAACCAAATGGATTGTAATACCATGCTACAGAGTGACTTTTGTAATTTGTTTACTGTGGGTCACTGCTGAATTCTCTCCTTGGATTATTACCTGTGAAAATGCTGGAAAGAAATAGTTGAGACTTGGGCTAAGATTTCAGTTTTCGTACTGTGCCATCAGGGATGAGTCCTACTTTCTAAATTTCTTTGTTGCTGCGCTCTTGTGAAAGAGAATCTGAGTGTGGAAATGTAATGCGTAAACACTGAGATGGGTTCATCTTCATTTGCAAAACAGATGAGGGAAGGGGGCGGTTCAGGTACCTGTTGATCCAAACCAAGTTCAGGGCCTCTCGAGACACAGAAAAACAATCTAACCAGCAAGCTGTAAACTCTTTACAGTTAGCTCTTAGATGAACATGAGGGAACAGCATCTGTTGAAAATATAGGGACAGTATATAACAGCTGCATTTCCTTTTCACCCACTTCACCCATCCAATCAAATAATTTCCCATGCATACATTGTATCTGACAGCGAACATAATCCACACCTACGTGGTGCCGAAAGTCTTTCATTGTGTATACACAAAGCCATGTTTTCATGCTCATGCCTCCAGTAATGCTAAACATTTAGCAATGTTCGTATTGAACACTACTCTTTTTAAATGTTTTGCGAATATCTGAAATATTCTTTGAGTATTGGGCATGACAGGGTGCTATGGTGCAAACATACATGTGACCAGGAGCAGTGTCTGAACATGTTTAAGTATCAGTATCACACCCTACACCAGGGATACTCAAACTGAACTCATACTCATACTGAAACATTCTAATTGGTTGAAATAAGGTAAGTAATTTATAGTACATGATATCTTCACCCATTTTAGTGTTTTTCACACTTGCACTACTGATTACTATTCATCTTTTGACAGTACTTCATATATAACAGGCAAGTTCACCTAGTGATTCCCACTAGACGCGCACATTTCTGTGACTAAGAGGAGCGTGACGATCTTTGCATTGTTGAATATAATTAATGCAGTTGGGCTGCAGTGGGCTTTGTTTCTTTTTCAAAAACTAAATCAAGCGTATGTTATTTTTGGCTCCGACTGCAGGAGCCAGTTCAGCAAAGAGTCCTGTATAGTAGAGTGAGTGGCTCGGAAAAAGCCTGAATAAAGTGTCATTTATATTGATTAGTAAACAAAGCACTGAATGGTTCACTCTGCTACATTCACCTGGACCCAGTACTGTGTAGCAATTTAACTTCATTATCACAATTCTTATGCAAAATTAGTATATTATTTAAATCATAGAGCAGTTACTTATCCGCACAAATGGAAGTGGGGAAAAAAAAAACAATTCTGTAAAACAGGAAAATGTACATGCTTCCAAATAAATAATGTGGGTACAGGACCGAGGTAACGTATGAAAATGGGAATAGTTGCCGGGAAAAGAAATTTCACCACACAAGAATCAACCTTCCTACTTGCACGGAGCCTGCAGTACATTCATACAGTCTTGGAGTGTCCAGTGTAATTTTCACTTTGGCTACCAGTGAGTAGGAATTAGAAGCAACTTTCAGTTTAGGATTTGTGCACAGTTTTATTGGCCCCTGGTAACTGGCAGTGCTGAGAACGAATCTTCACTTGTGCCGTATGATGGCTCAGAAAACCATACTCCATTTCCCTGTCAGACACATACTTGCTTGTAGCCATTACATTCCTTTCAAATCTGCAAGAGATGTTGGTGGATATAGGCCAAGTCATGTTCAGCACCTTGTATCCAATCATAACTGCATTCACTGAGACGGATCTGTCCCTCGCATTGCCTTTTGCATATATGTGCACAAGACGGCGTACCTTTTATATTGTCATAAATCTACGCATGTACTGACCTTCTTGAATTTCATTTAAATGATCAGCTGCAAAGCTGACACATTTTTCACTGACCCTGGCATGGCCCTCTTAATAAAGTCATTCTGTAACACAGAAATGTATACTGCCATTCAAATTTTTATCTGCAAAAACATGCGCTTACCTTACTGCAAAAATTCATTCTTAATATATCGAAAGTACTTTTGGGCATGGCAGCCTTGGGGCATGAAAAAAGCTCTTGGGCATTTTGTGATTCTTAACTCTCACTTTCATTAACAGATAGACTAGTCTTTTCCTCCAGGCTTTATGCTTCATGATAGAGAGGTTTCATCTCATCTTATTGATTAACCAACCAACTTGTGTATTCTCTTGTTAACCCTTTGAATATTAGGTTTTTTGGAATTTTTAGTTTTTTTTCAAAATTCTAAGTCAGTGTTCTCGAACTCCATCCTTTTTTCAATTAACAGTAGTAATTGTTACATCAGCATTAGAATGTTAAGTTGAGAACATAAGAATCACATGTTTGTGATCTCACACCTTAAAGGCAAATTCAGACTAATGGAGAACGTGATCTCCCTCTTAAGCAGCATCTGTGTATAATTTGTTTCACATTGTAAATGCAAGCTGGATTGTGTAAGATCCTGTGAACAAGACTCAGTTTAGGTGTAGCTTAGGATTCTTCGATATCAGGCAAAGCACAGGGGACAGTGTTGTCGGGAGGGGTATCATTTTTCTCAGCTACTGCAGTTAAATTTGACAGGTGGATGGGTGAGTGGCACGTACCATGGCGTGGGCACAAACCCTGCCCACAACCCCAAGCATCAATTACACATCTAATCAGCATCTTCCAGTGATCCGGAGGGTAGTGACAGATCTAAGGGATCTCGCAGGGAGCAGGTTAATGGGAAACCAAGTTTATAGTCAAGACGCCTGTGATGGTTCATTGAAAATATAGTGCTCCTGGCTATTAAGAGTATTCTGTCACTGGTTTCAGTAAGGAGAGTGGAAGACGCTTGATGTCTTTTTGACTGCGCAGACAGGCAATTGCCAGGCTCCAGTAATTACTGAAGGAATGAACACTGTGTCGGGCTTTGAGTACTCAGTGTAGAACGGTTTGAGGAGTTGTGGGGGAGGAGTGCCATGCAGATCGCTGTTAAAATGATTCCCTGCTTTCCGAGCTGCCATCACATTTATTTTCATCTGCAAGAATGTGTTCTAATAAAGACTATGCTATAGGCAGTAAATTCTTTTTTTATTTTATTTTTTTTTTTACATCCAAGCATCTCATGAAAATATTGCAAGTTATCTACATGGTAGCCATTTTAAGACATCTTCATATATGTGCAGCAACACAATTATAACTAACTAGTTACTAGCTGTCGTGTTGGTAACATTAGCCAGTTATCTAGATACTGCTAGCCTGAACTAGGCATAAGACAGGCTGGCCAGTTTCTTTTTTGACTGCTCTTTGTCTGACTTTGACATTAATGTATGTATTGCATTACAACTTTACTGACAACTTTAATGTATGTATTAATGCATCTTAAGATGGAAACCTGTATGAATTGGATGCAGTCAGTTGTGCAGTATCATTATTGAGGGCAGGTATCCCAATTCCAGATCTATTTTTTATCCAATAAGCTTAATATAATAAGAATAATATACAAATATTTAAGAAAATGTTAGTATATTTATTCAAGTAAATGTTATCTGCTGTGATTTGCTGTCAGATTGTTTAGACTGTTTTTTTCCCAGAAAACTTTTCCTCCTGTAAAATATTTCTGCAAACGTACAGCTCTGAACACAGAATGACAAACCATTGTTTCCATAAAATCTTGTCACTGTACAGAAACTGGGACTCCATTGGTGTGCATTTTTTTGTGAATATGTCATATCTAAAAAAACTCAATCATCCACAAAATCCACACCGAGATGGAGAATTCTGCTAGCGCACAGACCCAAAAGTCCACCAGCGACTTCATGCAAGATGTCTTAGTGGCAGGGATTTGCTGTTCTGATCCATTCTCCCGCACAGGTATGCATGAAACACACCCGACGCAGGGTGTACGGCCAGCAATCTCTTTGTTTTCGGCTGAAAACACCCCCGCGGCTTTTCCGCGTTATCTTACCTCGGTGGCTTCGCCAGGCGTCGCCGTGCTATCAGCTTCATCTTTCTCCCCGCGTCCCTCCGATATCTATTAAACTCCACTTATTATTTCTGTGTATTAGAGCTGCAGCTTGACCACACATGATGAATGGGCCTTTCCTTCGGTGGCACCCAGGCCATTGAACATAAGCAAAGGGCTGTCGTACATTTGATTGAATCCGTGAGGAGCAGGAAAGCAACAAAACTGTGAGGAAGTGAGGACCACATTCACTGCAGTGAACTGCCCTGGGGAATTTATAACTTTTAATATTTTTATAAAAAATGAATCTACTGTCTGTATGATCAAGGTTATCATTTAAAAAAAAAAAAATCTTCCCCCAACAAATCTAAATACACAGCATAAGAAGCAGGGTTTTAATGTGGCTGAGAGAGCAATGCCATGAAGGATCCTGAGGTGTAACTGCTCTAAAAGTGATCCTGAACAATTTTGTAATGGGTGTTTTAACGATGAAAGCAAAACTTTGTTGGGCCAAAGGGAAAAAAAAGGTAACTGCACAGATCATAAATGAATGATGCCCATTAGCTCAGAATGTAAAGCAACTCCAAAGCAGCCTGCACTGTGATGTTATGCCTCCAGAGGTTGTGGAGGGTTCTTTGAAAAATGTAGTTTTATATTATTTTTGGTTGAAATTGTTTCCCATGGCACACACAACCCGAGACTGCTGCACTCAAAGAAAGAAGTACCAGCATGACATAAAAACTGATATTTATGGTCATAATTATGAATAAAGACTATGGAATTAATAAGCACTAAGCACTGCCTCTGGAACCCATGTTGATCTGCACGCTGCTTTGAAGTTACTTGATGTGCATTTTTTTGCTTTGGACAACAAATCCCTAAATGCCCTATACCTGCCCTAAGCTGACCACTCACCATAAGCTTCTATAAATATACAAAGTATACTTCAGTGCACACAATAAATAAATATTAAACGGATCAAAAAATTAACTATCTCTTAAAACCCAGCCACAGTCATCTATTTAAAGGTGTAGTGATACAATCATAAATTACATGCTTTGCTACGGTTATTTGCTGGTACTGTCCCGCCTTGGCCAGGAACATCTCAGATATAAATGGGCAAATTTAGTGGCATCACTCATCCCAAATTCCTACCGTTCAGATTTGACTAGATAGAACTAACAGACAGATGGCCAGAATCCAGCTGGAACGCTTCGGTATCCACATCTACTCTTTATTTTAAGCAAATGGCACCGCTTAGAACAAGAGCCTTTTCATGAATTCAAATTATCATTGTAACTCATGAAAAGGGATAATGGTTAACTTGGCGAAATCCCACTGTGAAACGTTACTGATAAATCAACAAACGCGCGCTACCCGGCTCATCTGCTGGCTGTTGTGTATTTAATGCTAACGTACGGTACGGGTGAAAATTGGCAAAGTGAACGGGGAGGAAATTGGCTGGCATTGTCAGTGTTTTGCCACATTGCTTGTGGAATGCTAAATGGAGCCCGGTAGGACACGCGCGGATGGTTGGTCTACCTGGCGTGTCCGCAGAAGGCTTTCGGGACGCGGTAAATCACTGACACAGTGCGACCACTGAGGCGAGGCGAGGTGCCGTCCCCCTCCCATAGGGCCCGGTAATGATTTCGGATAGTCATGATTATGCCAGGTAATGACGATCAGCATGCCGCTGACAAGCTGCGGAACGGAGAGCCTTTTGTGTCACGAACTGCCATCATTTATCATAGACTGCCAGCTGCCCAGCAGAGGGAGTCTCCCAAGGCAGCATCAGGTGCCTGCCCTATTGGGCAGGGGCGGGATTGTGTGTGTGCATGTGTGCTGAGGAAGGGAGTGGCTTAAATAGACAGGACGCTTGCAGCTATAGGCAGGGGCAGGATTGTGTGTGCGCATGTGTGCTAGGGAGGGGAGTGGCTTTCAGAGACTTGCCCAATGTGGGGTTGAACATGCCCAATTCCCACCCTAACTGCGAATGGCCAACTATCAGCAACTGCAGACACATTTATGCAGGAATCTGGCTGCCAGTTCTGGTGGGTGTAACTCTCCCGTAGCTCTCCTCTGAAATGCGTGGTGTCGCCAGTCTGCTTCTTTTCATACCGCAGACTACAGTTAAGCTCGCAGGGTAGAGTCAGAGGAAGACCTTTCATATGCGGCTTTAATGTGCAGTCCACAGGCGCGTGATCGACCAGCCGGGGTTGTGAGAGAGCGATGAAACGCGAACCTCTATCCGACTGAACTCTCCCATACTCTGCGCGATGCAAAAGGAAAGCGCGTATTGCACATTGCATTATGGAGCTACCTGCAACAGTCAGCAACCTACATGGTCCTAATTCAGCCTGAGACCATGGGGCTGATTCTTGCACCATACGGTGATGCCTTAAGTAAATGAGCCACCCAATATCCCTTTCAAAGACATAGTTAAATGAGACAAAAGTATTGGCGTAGCTGTCAAATTGGTTGTTTTTTCTCTGTACTAATCAAATTTGTATTTTCAAATCAAACCATGGAATGAGGCAAAATTCACTAGGTATGCATTTATTTCATGTGGTTTTCTTTTTTTGAACATTAAACTATATTACAACAGTGCCATTCAAGTCCCTTTGTTAATTTTGATTGGAACCATTGGTCATTGGTTGATTTGAAAATACAAATTTTATTAGTACTGAGAAAAAACAACCAATTTAACACAACTGTCCTAATTCTTTTGCAATTACCTATATCCGTCCTCAACTGCTGCAAAGAGGTAAGGGACACATATTCTGCTTACTGAAGCCTAGTTTGAGATTATTTGTATTTTCCATATTGTAGATTTCACCTAGCAACTCCATATGTCATCACCATGAAATGTAAACACACACCCAGATTGGGCCAGAGGAGGATGGGCTTCCCCCTTTGAGTCTTGTTCCTCCCAAGGTTTCTTCCTATCTGTCCTACCCAGGCTGTTGCCTTAGACTTGATCGTGTGGGGGGTTAGGTCACGGTCTATTGTAAAACGTATTGTGACAAACGTTTGTAAAACACACTATAAAAATTGATTTGATGCAGTTGAAGAAATATGCATGTGTGCAGTATATGGGAGAAGCCTTTTCACATATTAAAGCTATATGATGTGTATTAAAACAATATATTACAACAAGAACAGAAAAATAAGGACAGTTTACTGTGAATCCTTTAAAAGAGTAAAACTGCCTTGTAATTTTCATTTGTTATCATTCTGTTTTACGGTAGGCATTATAAAAGGTGAGCATTTTTGCAGTGTGGAATTGGAAAAATGTGCTGTACATGTTTGTGTAAATTACTTCCATTTTATTCAGTCATCACTCACCGAGCATTTTAGTCTATTGACTAGCTGCTAAATGATAAAATACACTGTATTAAAATACATATGTTTATATTGACAGCCTGCATGTAGTATAGACTAGCTGTAATGGGCCTGGGCTTTTTTGATTTACGTGCATGAAATTATAAAACCTCCCGATAATACTTTGGTCTGAATTAAATAACCATAAAAGCTTGGTTGTGTAAAATGTGCTTCCTTAATGGCTTGCGTGTTGTGTAAAATGTGCTTCCTTAATGACTTGCGTGTTGTGTAAAATTTGCTTCCTAATGACTTGCGTGTTGTGTAAAATGTGCTTCCTTAATGACTTGCGTGTTGTGTAAAATGTGCTTCCTTAATGACTTGCGTGTTGTGTAAAATGTGCTTCCTTAATGACTTGCGTGTTGTGTAAAATGTGCTTCTTTAATGACTTGCGTGTTTTGTATAGTCGCTGATTAGCATGATGGTTGAGGAATTGGGCTTGTAGCCTAGAAGAGGCAGGCTTGATTCCCAATTGGACTGTTGTACCATTTTATCATAAATGACTTCAGTAAATAAGCTATTCCGTGACTGTAGTTATGGATAGGATGTCAAATGTAAGCACGGTTAGCTGGCTTTGGTAAGGATAACTGACAAGCAAAAAAAATAGTTTTGTGGTAGGCATTGTGTAATGAAATACAGTGAAATTATTTTTATGACGCGTCATCAAAGTTGTCATCGATTCGGCTGCAATAAAAGTCACAATCGTGAGTGAGCAGAATGGAGGAGCTGGCTGAGGACAGGCAGGCTTCTTCCTTCTTCCTGCCGCTCAGATTGAACGTTCAGGGTGAGTTTAGGAGAGTTCTGGATTATCCGCTGCAGCGCGGTGCTGTTTACTGGAAAGAACATGGCATTGTAAGAAAGCCGGATTGCTGTAGAGCGAGCGCAGAGGCGGAGGGATGAGAGAGAGAGAGATTGAGAGAAAGAGAGAGAGAGTGAGACAGAGGGGTGGGGGACGAGGGGGACAAGGGGAACTGCGCATGTGGCCCCGCTGACATTAAAGACAGCTGATGACAGGAAAGAAAAAAGCGCTGCACGTTCAAAGGGTCAAATCCCCGACTCTCATTTCCATTACAATTGCTGCTCGATCCCCCATCTGTCCTGTCCCTGCCTGGATCACTCTCATATAATAGTTGGGGGGAGGTACCCCAGGTCCACCCAACCCCTCCCCCGCTGTGCACCCCCCGCATTGAGCCGTGGCAGCGGCCGCTCCCAGGGACGTGATGATGTCTGTGAGGGCTGCTCAGCTGGGGTCAGTGGCAGAGTGTTTATTAAGTGCAGTGGTAATTCTCTGGCTGATGATTAACAGGCAGTGCCCAGCGCGTCAGGTTCATTTGACGCCTACGGGAACCTAATAGAACCAAATTTGGTTATGTGGCACTTGTGTGGGTGTGGAGGGGGAGGGGGAGGGGCTGAGGTGGGTAGCCTGGCTGGAAGGTGGTGGGGGAAATGGCGAGTAGGCACCTAGCGTTGGATCTATTGACTTATAATATTGTTCGCCAAGTGGGCGAAATGCACGCGAGAACTGGCATGGAATTTGTACATTGCCAATTCCATTTTCTTGGAAGCAGGCATACAAAGCAATTGCTTTCTATATGCCTGTCCTGTGATTACTCACAATCATAGGCACAGCCCCCTCACATATTCACGATGTATGATATTCTGCTATTACTTATGGCTAATTGACCTCGGGATACTGCTTGCAAGCTGTTTTGTATCAGTTTAATTTCACTCAACAGTGCTGTTGTTGAAAATGTGACGCATTAAGCAGGACCGATCCAGAAAATACATTTAAATCTGTTAATTTATGAAACATTTGGTTTAATCCCAGACAATTTCTGGAGCATAGAAATGTGCCAAAGATTTGAATGTATTTCCTGTTACGTTACTTTTTAATTAGCCATTTTGTGATAAGTTTTCAGTTTTAATTACATTACTGTGTTCCTTTTGATATTTGCGGCCTTGTTCAAATTCATAAAGGCATATTTGATTAAATTGTCTACTGCTCAGTTCTCTTAATTTTCTTCTTTATTCATTGTAATGTATTTTAGTCTTGTGAATAAATAATTAATGCACATTAATACATTTAAACAGAATCCATTTTAATAGTTTAGTGTAAATATGTTTGACAGCTGCGTGATCACAGAGTGAAATGTACTATTAAAAAGAGTCCAGAAATGCAATGGTAAAACAAGACGGTACAATAAGAGACCAGACACTGTTTGAATACTGATTTAGCATATTAAAACATAGTTGACACAGCTTTAGGCAATTATCTTAAATAAATACAGGATTTATTTATGATAAATTTATTTATAAATTCATGTTGCTGTTACACAGAAACTCTCAAACCAGTGACCACCACCTGAGCTCCTCAAATGAAAGGGAGCAGGAGGCTGCGTGTAAACCAGGTGGCGCCACGAGGCATCATTACTTAACGTACCGCACTGTTTTGTTAATTGAGACCTGCGATGACCTAGAAGTCTGGCTTCTAATTGGTCTGCTAGTGCTGCTTAATACGGGCACTGATGGTTGCACATGTGACCCCCTTTTGTCAGAGAGTGCTCAGATTCGGGGACGTCGTTAAGGGGTCACGCGCGGCGCCTAGCCCCATGTGGACGGATAAAGACGACACGCTGCGTGCCTGTGATCTCAGCCTGCTCTCTTTTGTAGCCGATTGGAACCTGGAAGAGGCCAACTGCTTATTCCAGCCTTATCTGCTCGACGGGGCTGTTGCAGATGAAAAGCTTTTTGAAAAGCACTTCTAAGGTTTAACCTATTGATACATTTTACAGTAGAACATCATCACCTTTTTTTCCTCTTTGATTCACCGACTGTCTTTGTTTGATATTTTGGAGAAGACACATAGCCCAAATGTAGAAAAATGTTTGCTGATTGCGTGAGAGGTTGTATTTTTATGCTTTCTATGAAAGCTTCTGGTTCTGTTCACAATAGTGCAAAGTGATTGACAGCCCATTATAAAGTCAGGCGCATTTGGGGAATTGGACTTGTGTCAGGGGAGAGCCTGCATCAGCTCAGAATACTTAAAATGTCTTATTATTCTAAAAACAGTGTGGAAAAGAGTGAGTTTAAAAAAACATGTAAATAAATGCTCCAGCATGTTTAAATATTGCTACTACAGTAAAGTGAATATTCTTTCTTATTCAAGAAATCGTAATGTTTGTGAAGTACATTTTAAATTGATGGTGTTCAGGTGGGTGGCAACTTCAAAATGTTCTTTTGGCTGTATAGTTGAACCTTACAGCTATGGACTGACTTAGTTATGGCCATTTGAAGAGGGTGTGACCCCAGAAGTATCATAAACAGTTGTGCTTTCTCAATCTCCTTATACAATGCATAGATTCCCTTTGTTACTATCACTTCTGCAGAAAAGTGCAAATTCAACAGAAACTACATACACCTTTTGTTAACAATAACAAAAAAATGGAAATACACCTCTGGCTCTTATTGCCTGTTTGTTCCATCTAAGCAACGGTACCTTGTCACATAAAATAACACATTTGTTTGTTTGGATGCCCTGTCTGTCACGATACTGTGACTAGTTCGCTTTGAACTCAGTGCATGTATTCTTCTAACTTGTGCTTTTTTGGGTGAACAGTTTTTCGTATATCGGCACTGCTGCATTCTTCATTCTGGGTTTTTCCTGTGTAAGGAATTCAAAGGCGGCCGCTTTGATCATTTTCCATGCTGCACTGACGAAAATGTGCCTGGTGTTGGCAATAATGAAACCTTTTTCAAAAGTGCTGCACACAGTGGATGACTTATCATTTCTGCATGCAATGGCGGCACTCCTCCACGAGTGGCGCTGTAGCGTAAGCAACGCTGATGCACCTCAGGGACGGGGCGATGACGACTGTTGTAATAATATTTTGAATTCCCCACAGTCTATAGGCACATATACGGATTGCATATTTTTTTCTTTTCTTAGTTTTGCAATGTTTGTTCGAACTACATTATTTATCCCCCTTGAAACAACGTGTAAATAATATTTATTTTCTATAGTTAATTATACAAATAATGTAAATAAAACATGCTCACGTTGTTCATGAAGTAAAAGAAATGTATAATAAAACAGTTTTTTAAAAGCGCAGTAGCTCTTCTTTGTTATCGCCTTGCCCCAAGGTGCGTAAACAAAAAAACTGACCTGAGCTGAGCTGAAAGCTGTTATAATGAGGTCCCACTTAAGGCTTATTTGATTATTGGTTAACAACTTTCAAAGAGATTTTAAATATATTTAATACAGAAAAGGGCACATTAAAAAGTAATATCTTGATGTCTAGCATTGTCCACAGCTGATAATGATGAAGTAATTAAGTCGTTACCCTTCAAAAGCAATCAATTAATTTCAGTCATGGCTCCTCATAGTATTGCTGCCTACCCTGCAGGCAAGAGGAGCACTCATTCCCAGTAGTGGGTAAAATAAATAGTCTGGGAACTGCTGGCCTTATGGGAGGCTGGCTGCCACAGGCTCCTGGAGGAGGGGACTGAACACCCACAATGCACTTGTGCTCCCGGGCAGAAGGGATTCCATCTGGGGAATAGACATCTGTTCCTGTCTTTTGTTGCATTTGACACTCCTAAATCTCTTTTTTCCCTTCATCCCCCTTTGCTTTGATATTGAGAGTCGGGTGTTGGGCTGGTCCATACCCTGTCACCACAGTGGCAGCTCAAATTTCAGGTGTGTGTGTGTGTGTGTGTGTGTGTGTGTTCGTGCGTGTGTTTGTGTGTGTGTGTGCGTGTGCATGTGTGTGTGTCTGTTTGTATGTGTGTGTCTGTGTGTGTTTGTGTATGTGTGTGCGTATGTGTGTGTGTGTGTGCGCGTACGTGTGTGTATGTGTGTGGGTATGTGTGTGTGCGCGTGTGTGCTCGTGCGTGCATGTCTTTGTGTTTATGTGTGTGTGCGTATGCATGTGAGTGTGTCTGTTTGTATATTTGTGTCTGTTTGTGTATGTGTGTGCATGTGTGTGTGTGTGTGTCTGTTTGTGTTTTTGTATTTGTATGTGTGCACGTGTGTGTGAGTGTGTGTGTGTGCGTTTGTGTGTGTGTGCGTGCGTGTGTCTGTGTGTGCGTGCGTGTGTGTGTGTGTGCACGTGTGTTTGAGTGTGTGTGCGTGTGTGTCTGTTTGCCTCCAGCACGCAGTAGTTTGGGTTCTGTGGGGTATGACGAGGCGCACAACGCCACTCCAAAGCACACCCCTGGGAGCTGGGCCTCACAATAGCCGCTGAAGGCTGGCTTTGGAGACTGCTCCAAGGTTGCCAAGAAGACCATCTGTGATGCACTGGAGGAGCCCCTCCTGGCAACCACGGGAGGGCTCAGAAGCTCAATAAATTTTTCTTTTGTGCTCTGAGGCAGTTCTCAGACAAAAAGAAGGGCCAGTGAAATTGGATCAATGAGAGAGACAACACTGTGTGGGCAAAATTACTGAATTTCCTGCTCCTTCCTGAGGCAACTCTGGTGTTTAGGGTTGGTCTTGAACATTTTGTCTTCCTTTTTTATTTTATTTCCAGTGTCTATTTTCAGATACGTGCAGGAGGATATCCTTGTGCAACCTCATAGATGGAATTACTGTAGTCCTCCCTGGGACATGCGCATACTTATATAAGTGCAGGCGGCTGTAAGATTGCATGCTCGCTGTGATTGATAATTGAAAACACCGGCAAAGAGTTATTTTCCTTCATTGCCTAAGGGTTGAGGAATATCGAATCCCCCTTTTAATTATTTGGCTGTTATATTTTAGCAGCAGTTCAATCATGCTAGCCATCAATCAGAGAAATGACTTGTTGATTCTGCTGAGGGAACAAAGCAGCTGAAATGGATTTTGGCAAACGAAAAGAAGATCGGGCCATTGGAAAGCAATCCATCGTGAAACTAGGGGAGCCTGGGTTCCCTCGTCTCCGACCAGCAGAGACGGATCGGATCTTCCCTTGTGTGAACCCCAAAAGCTTATATGCTGCTGTATGTGACTGCTGTATGGCAGTTTAAAAGAAAAGCTTTCTGAGAGCCTTTGAAAACATGGCCACCGTCATGCCATGTAAAAACCAGGTGGACCCTGTGGTGGTCGTTTCTGTCTCCAGTGACAGACTTCTTTTATTCCGAGTCAAATCAAATAAAATCAGTTTTGTTTGTATAGCGCTTTTTTACAGAGAACTGTCACAAAGGAGCTTTACAGAGTAGTAGAAAAAGAAATGGACCAAAAGAACAAAAACCAGGCGTGAACCCCAAAAAGCAAGCAGCACATGAGGTTAAAATTACTCCCAGTGGGGAGAAAAATCCTCAAACGGTGGCGAGAAATATCTCACAGATGGGAAGAAATCCTGGGAGGAACCTGTCTATAGAGGGGTAGCCCGTCCTCCATTGGCCGGCCTGGTGTAAAAGAGTCCTGGAAAAAATCATTCGACCTCGGTGTGGCTTGTTGCATTGGATCCTGGGTGGGAACAAGGGGTCAGATGTCATCCCAGATGCTGGACTATTACTGAAATGCATCTGGATAACATCAATGGCTATGACATAATTACAGGCTTTAATATGCTTCTGTTTGGGATTGGCCATTCTCTTGTGTTTTTCTATTTATTTAATTTTTTTTAACACATTGTACATTTTAAAGTTAGACCGTCTTATGTGCCTGTTGTGTCTGCAGTTGAACTATTTGGAAACCATGTCAGCATCTGTTACTAATGTCAGAAAAGAGCTAGAAAGTTCTGAGTATCTTGGCTGTTCTCTTGTGTCATGCTTTTGTCATATCATTGGCTCTTGTATACTAGTCTGGAATCTAGATCCAGACTAAAATGAGTTGAATGTATAGCTGATCTTGTATAATGAGAATTATGATATGTTTTGACTAAACTCATGACCTACATAGCCTATGATCTCATGTTTCCTGTTGCCTGTACGGTAGTCAATGCATCCTATTTGTGATTTTAATGGCAACCCACAAGATGGTTGTTAACTATTAAGCTGTCAATATACTAAATAGAAGAATGGGTCCCTGGTGGATGAGGTCTGAAAAGCAGTTTAAATTGAGTCAAGCCAAAGTAATAGCCTTTTCAGACGCTCAATCCTCTGTTATACCAACAGCCGCAGCAAGCCGAACCATTTCAGCAGGGGAAAATTGTTCTCTATAAAAAGTTGGGGGATTACTGCGAGGTTAGAGAAGATGTGCCTCAGTGCATTCAGGAAGACTCATGTACTGTACGTTTGCTGTCTTTTTTCATGCACACAAATGAGCGTGTACACGCATGCACACGCACACACATGCACACACACACACGCATGCACACACACCCACATGCACACACACACACGCATGCACATGCACACACATCCACGTGCACACACACACACATGCACATGCACATGCACATGCACACAAACACACACACATACCCACCCACACACACACAAACACTCGCTCCCTGCCAGGCACACGCACACACACACGCTCCCTACCTTGCACACACACTCACACACACACACACTCGCTCCCTGCCAGGCACACGCACACACACACACACACAAACACTCGCTCCCTGCCAGGCACACGCACACACACACGCTCCCTACCTTGCACACACACTCACACACACACACACTGCTCCCTGCCAGGCACACCACACACCACACACACACAAACACTCGCTCCTGCCAGCACACGCACACACACACGCTCCCTACCTTGCACACACACTCCACACACACACACACACACTCACTCCCTGCCAGGCACACGCACAGACACACACACGCACTCACTCCCTGCCAGGCACACACACACACACACACGTACAGACACACACACACACACACACACACACACAAACACTCGCTCCCTGCCAGGCACACGCACACACACACACACGCACTCACTCCCTGCCAGGCACATGCACCACACCACACCGTACAGCACACACACACACAAAACACCCACTCCCTGCCAGGCACACACCACACCACACGACCACACACCACACACACACACACTCGCTCCCTGCCAGGCACACGCACACACACACACACGCACTCACTCCCTGCCAGGCACATGCACACACACACACACACGTACAGACACACACACACACAAACACTCGCTCCCTGCCAGGCACACGCACACACACACACACACACACAAACACTCGCTCCCTGCCAGGCACACGCACACACACACGCAGAGCGACACAAATGTGTCTCCTGGCTCAGCTCCCACCGCGGCAGCTCTTTTTTCTGCCACACAGAAGAAACGGGCCCAGTGAGCCTGAGAGGCCAGTGCAGACTGACGCTGGAGCTCAGAACTCCACTGGGACCTGACATGAGCTGGATGGAAATCCTGCCTCCCCCGCACGCACACACCCTAACCCAAGTCATTCAGGCACAGCCTGGCCAGTGCGTCTGAGAGCTGGGCAAGCGGTCTGGCACAGCGTGAGTTTGGAGGCATGGCTTCCAGCCGTATTCCTTAATCACTGTATTACTGTGTTCCTTAATCACTTTTTTATTGGTGTTTGGTAGCCAATTATGTACCACGCTTGTGAATCGCAGACAAACTTGGTAGAAGGCTGAGCATGTGTGTGTATGGCTATGTGTGTGTATGTGTGTGCATGTTTATGCTCCAGTCAGTTCTATAGTGATCTTATGGGTATACTAAAGAAGCCCAGTTGAGATCAGAATTTTATAGGTTCTGTGGGGTCGGGGGGTGGGGGCGTGGGGTTGGGGGGGGGGGTTGGGGGGCATGGTCTGCAGAAGAGGATCAGCTGTAGTGTGCATCTCTGTGCTTGGTTGTAAGAGGGAGGGGCATGAGTTTTGAGGCCCCTGAAAAAGAAAGGAAAAACAGAAGATGTGGTTTCACTTTCTCTTCAAAACATCACTGTCCCATAATTCCTTGCATAATTATTTGTTCAGTATTATTTATATCCCGTGCAATAATAAATTAACCTGATGGAATTAGGAAAGGGTTATGATACCGTAGTAATTTTTCCTTATGTGGTATCCATTGGTGTATTGGGACCATGTACTGGTTGGACCACCTTCACACCAAATTCAATGATTCACTGTAGGCAGTTTTTGGATCAAAAGCCCATTTGATCCAAAAACTGCTTAGAATTGATGTGCAATGGAGTATGTCCGTTAATCTGTCTTTGTGACAAATGATGTTGTTCACATAAAGCTTTTCCCTGAGATTTACATTTTCAGTAACAAAAAAACCCCCCAAAAAACATTGGCCGCATGCCGAAGGCAATCATTGTTCTTGCTATTGGTTTGAAAACGGTGTAAAACATAATGCAAAATTCAATCAATGACACAAGTTCTGCCCATCTGTGGGGTCACCTGTCTATGACTTTTTATTGCTCACGTAATGTACGAGATATCATTTATACTCACGACTCGCTACTACTTCATCTTACTGTGGATGTGTGAAGGAGCCTATTGTGTGTCTTGCCGCTTAATGGCTGATTCCAACGTAAGAGCTTCCTATGGGTAATAGTTAAACAATCACTTTTTTCCCTCTTTGACATGCTGTGCTCCTTGCTACTAAGAATAGCAGCAGTGCACTGGGATGGATGCAAGCTCATCATGTTCATTGCGCTTTGAGCCTCGGAGGGAGGGAACTTGAAGAAGTGAGTGAGCAGAAATGAAAACGTGTGAAAGTTGAGTGCATTAAGCTGACCCACACACTGCCTTTGGAGACTTGGGAAACTGCTAACCTTTCAACATGCCATTGATTGCAATTATAGTAAGAAAATTGAACTCGCTTTGCCTTTGCTGATCTGCTCGTTGATCTGCACGCGTCACCTGCGTTCACTGAGAATAGTGATCACTGTTTGATCCGCACGTGAGCTTGTGTGTGCGCACAGAAAGCATGATTAGCTAGCTGGTTAACAGAGGTGCCATCATTTTCAGTCTGGCACTTCAGAAGAAGCAGTGATTGAGGACTGTCAGTTCGAATCACTTGAATTCAGTGCTGGGTGATAAAGTAAATTAGAGCCATCATGTACATCATAATGCATTTATTGTTTTATAAAATACAAAATTTTGATTGTGAGACTTCATAAATGCTAACGAAATAATCCGCAAATGTATTATCTATCATTAAATTTAATATTTGTGATTAAATAGAGTGAGCTGAGATGAATACTAGTGTTAATGAAAGAGGACTGGCTGGCTCAGGTTGCGTAGTGCATTGTTCAGATGAGTGTAACATACTATCAGTGCATATCGTTATCATTGCTGTCTCACCAGTATGATCTTTTGAAGTAAGGGTCTCCCCAGGTATTATTATAATATGACTGATTTCCATAGTCATAGATTTGGTGCACCACATGCATAATTGACCATTTAAACAGTAAGACTACTATTTAACATCTGACAACTGATTGTGAGTATGCCTGTAGACTATCCTCAAATTGACTTGTGTCAAAATGTATATAAATATAGTCAACTCTATAGCTAAAGCTGATACAAAACCCAGATCCCCCCCCCCCATTTTTTTTGTTGTTGCTTATTTGGAATGCCCAATCATATGCCCAAAGCATGTGATGTCAGTTGCTGCTTCTGGCCACACTGCAGTCAGGTTCTCACAGATCAGACAGAGTCAGAGGAAGACATTTCACATGCAGCTTAACAGATGGACTTGCATTTTGTCATTAAAGAACAAACCCAGGCAAGTAGCAGCAAGTGCCTCATTGCAGTAGATATGAAACTCTGTAAACAGGGAAACCTTGGGGCCAGGGTTAATAAACATTATTTTAAAAAGCTGCAAGATAAAACTGTGACCTGGATCTATTTAGAATATGACTATTCTAGTTTGTTTTTGGAGGTATAATTGGATGCCTAATGTCCTGTGGGGAAGAATGCTTTCAGTAAATGATTTCATGTTCCTCATATAAAGCACATATTATGAAGCAGCACTATAACAATTATACAAGGGAGAGTCAAGCAGTCAATAATGAATATGTAAGCTTAACAAAAGAGCATTATTATAAAAAAACACCACAAACACACTTGGTGCAGGCACTTGTGATTTATTTTATATTTTCTGCAAAATGTTTCAAATCCATGACCACAGAATTGTAGGATGAGGACAGTGGGGGGATAATAGTAGAAACAGTGAAAGAAGAGATGAAGAGTAAAACTGGGGGTCATTCAGAGAGTTATTCCAAAAAATGCAGACAGCTTAACAATACAGATTCTCTGCAGCACATTTTGTTACGCATGATTATACTATTTCTGGAAATGGCTTACAAAGCACAATGTAGCTAAAGCATAGTGTTGTGTAGTGACACTGCAACAAACACCAGAAAGAAAAGGCTCTTGCAATCGTGTCGAAGATGACAGGCTATTAATTGCAAAGGAATTTGATAGAACAAAGCATTCACATTTACACTGAAATGCTGTAATTTCCATTCTGTATTTACAGTGCCATGAAAAAGTATGTGCCCCCTTCCTGATTTCCTCTATTATTACATGTTTGTCACACTGAATGATTTCAGGTCTTTAGAAAAAATCTAATAAATAATTTAACACATTCAAACACATTTTTGAATTATGATTTTATTTCTTTAATGAAAAATGTTATCAAGTACGCATATCACCCATGTGAAAAGTAATTACCCCCTTAAACTTAACGGGTTACACCACCTTTAGCAGCAATAACTGAAACCAAATGCTTTCTGTTATTTGATATCAGTTTTCACATCACTGCAGAGGAATTTTAGCTCTCTCTTCTTTGCAGAACTGCTTTCATTCAGACAAATTTGCAGGTTTTTGAACATTAACTGCTTGTTTCAGGTATTGTTACAGCATCTCTTTTGGGTTCAAGTCAGGAATAGGCTACTCCAGAAGTTTAATTGTGTTTCTTTTCAGCCGTGCAAATGTGGACTTGCGTTTGTGTTTTGGATCACTGCCTTGCATAAGAAATTTCTGGTAGAGTGCAGAATTTGTGGTTTCTTCAGTAATGGCAAGTTGCCCAGGTCCCAAGGCGGCAAAGCATCCCCACATCATCACACTACCACCATCATGTTTCTAGTATGATGTTCTTACTGTGAAATTGCTTTACTCCAGACATAATGGGGGCTGTGTTGTCCAAAAAGTTCCACTTTTGACTTGTCTGTCCATAGAACATTATCATTCAGGTGCATTTTTGCAAATGTGAGACGCGCATTGCTGGTTCTCTTTGTTAGCACTTGTTTCCACCTTGCTACTCTCCCATGATTGCCCAGTCTCTTTTGTCTTGTCGAGTCATAAACATTGACCTTAGCTGAGGCTAGAGATGCCTGCAGTTCTTTGGATGTTCTTCTGGGATTGTTTGTGCTATACTAGATGAGTTGTCACTGCGCCCTTGGAGAATTTTTGGATGGCTAGCCACTCCTGGGAAGATTCACCACTGCTCCGAAGTGTTCTCCATTTGTAGACAATGGCTCTCACCTTGATTCCATGGAATTCCATAGAAACTTTGTGGTGACTACTTAACTCTGATGGTGAGGTTCATTATGAGTGAGGTTTAGATTTAACAGTAATGGCTGCAATCAAGTCTGCCTGTGTCCAATCAGCTGAATCTAATTATCAATTAAATTTGGTTTATTGGTTGATTGAATAACTTCAGGGGCAATTACTTTTTCATAAGGGTGATATGAGTGTTTGATAACTTATTTCATTAAATATTGACATATTAATGTTTTGTGTTTAATCAGGTTCTTTTTGTGTAATATTAAATTTTGTCTAAAGATTTGAAACCATTCGGTGTGACAAATATGTAATTATAGATGGTAAATGGACTGCATTTATATAGCGCTTTTATCCAAAGCGCTTTACAATTGATGCCTCTCATTCACCAGAGCAGTAGAGGTAGATTTAGTGTCTTGCTCAAGACCTTCGACATCCAGGGGGTTTGAACGGCAACCCTCGACTGCCAACATGTCTACTCTGGCTATGCGCCCTAACAAGAGCAATACTTCGACTGTATTTATAGCGATTATTAATATAACTTTGTGTTCTCCATACTATCCTAAAACGATTTTAACTGGATGTGGGGCAGTGAATGCATTTCAAATGTAAACATTTTAAAAATAGAGATTCTGTATGAATAACTGTTGCTGTTATCATAAAACACTTTCTAGGTTCAAAGCAAATTAGAACAATGCAATGCAATCATGGTCAAATAGGCATTAATGAATAGGTTAATTCTTTAAAGCAGTGTAGGGATGCTGCAATATTATCAAATCTGTTGTGAGAAAAATGTAAGAAGAGAGAAAGAGTATTCTGGGAATGACTTGGGTGTGTTTAGAAACTGTGGGGCTTATATCTGATGAGCTGCAAAAGGGCTGGAAAATGTCTGGGATAAGTTTGGAGAAATCCCACGCACACGTGTGTGCCTGCATGCGAGCGAATCTGCATCGTGTTGCCAACGGTAATTTCCCAGGTGGGCTGGAGAGGGGTCAGAGCGGTCGTGGCTTCGGCAGTCCTCTGTCTCTTCTGCCTGCTCCGAGTTGCCAGTTCAGCGGCGGCTTAATTGAGCCCAGTGTTGCCAATCCAGTGCTGCAGTGCAGAGGGTCTTTGATTATACAGTTTCCTCCATCAGCGCACAGTTCTGTCCCCATTCACTCTGGTCTCGCGAATCCTAATAACATTCAGTCTAATGTTCAAAAGAAAAGAGATTGGAGTCTCCTTGGAGAGCCTTTCCCCCTCGTACTCACACCGTTTATATGCAGCGGTAAACGATGGCTGCCGTTTACGCTTTAGCTCGCCCTGCGCTCACGTGGCCGCGCGGCTGACGATGGCTGGAACGGACCGGGGGCCGAGGGCTGAGGGATTTACGAGGTGAGGTTTTTTTTTTTTTCGAGATGGTTATTGGCTCCACATTCCAATCAGCCCGGGCTCAGTCGCCAGCGCCATCGACTTCTGCGGCCCCCCTGGCTTTGACAAACAGCGGGCGACCCGCTTCACCTCCGCCTCCCGCTCATATTTACAGAGGGGGCCCGGTCGGTGACGTGGCGCAGTTTGTTTTGCGGAGGGCTAAGTGGTGTCACCCGCTGCGCGAGGCTGGGGCTGTGATGGACTCGCCCTGCCAGGGCTGTGATGTGTGGAGAAGGACGGTCCCCGCTGAGCGTGGCTCGCCGCAGAAGCACAGGAGCAGGGGCGCTTTATGTAAAACAGGGGTGTCCGCTCTTAAATTCATAAATGCATACCATGGCTGAAATGAAGTAAACCAGGCCAGAACCACAAGGGCTATGTAAAACCTGATCATATGTGCTTACCAGTTACTGGAGTCAACCCACTTTATTACCCTCAACAAATCTGGTCAACAGAATCATTCTTTAAAATATGAAGTAATGACCGTGCTGTTTGTGTTATTCTGGGTGATTTTAACATACTTACAGTATAAAAATAAAATACGGTGTATACACAAGGCGCATTTGCTGTTAAATTGATCTGAATGATAATAAAACATGTTAAGTTAAAACTTAATATTCTGACAAGTTTTATAGCTTGTGTTACTGGATGTTGGTAATACATCTATGCACTATATTTTACTGCCATAAAATAGCATTGTTCTTGGTGCAACCATTTCTGTTGTTGGATTTGATTGGTTTTTAAGTCCTTTTCTCAGGTGTGTGCTGACTTGATGACTTGTTTTGATTGATTACCATTCAATACAAATGGATATAGAAAGTGTTCAAAACATATGCAGGGAGATAAAAAAAAAATCGAGCAGTATAATCCAGTTGATTGTCTGCAGATGCTTATGAGTAAATTCATACTACATTTCTGGAAATGTGGACAGCTGATCCATCAGCTTGTCTTGCTCATGAAGGACTTCGTCGGCAGCATGACTGGAAATTTAAATGACTCCTCGTCTGAAGTATTTTGCATTATGTTTTAATTATAAAGTCCCAGTACAACTGTGATTAAATGAAGAATCTTGCAAATAGCATGCAGATAAGCAGGCATCAAGCTGACATATCAGACACGTAGGAGACATGAAGATAACGTGAGGGAACCAAGTCCATCTGGCAGCATATCAAAGGTAATTCTCTACGCGCACATTGACGCGAAAATTAGAAAGTGATTAGTGTGAGACCATGAAATATATCTGCAAGGCTACAATGGCCATCAGTCATAAAACTAGATGTCTTTCTCATTTCTGATAGGAGAGGTGCTGAGTAGTTATTGGAGTTCTTGTTTGCCAAGTTTTGAAAAGCTAGTTTGTACATACAGTATGGTCCTGTCTGTGCATGGTGATCATGAGCATCAGTTTTCATGACAGCCACAGAGAATGATCTTTAAACAACGGTTAACGGAACAGTTAACGGATGCTGGTTTGAAACTGTATGGTTCTTTTTCTCTTCACACGCGCCACAGTGTTTATAGCACACAGCATGTCTCGGGCTTAGTAGCCTTTCATAGCGTGCAGCGAATACGAGCTATGATTGAACAATTACGACCAGGTGTGCATGCCTGGAGGGCATCTGAGCTGTGTGTGTGTGTGTGTGCGTGTGTCTGTGCGTGTGTCTGTGCTTGTGTGTGCGTGCGTACGTGCGTGCGTGTGTGTGTGTGTGTGTGTGTGTGTGTGTGTGTGTGTGTCCATATATTAATGAGAGAGAGGTTCAAAGAGCTGAGCATATGTGTGGGTGTACGCTTACTTCACTTGCTTTGATTGCCTATCTTCTCCTGATTTCTGCACTGGTGGTTTTGTGGCTGAATATTTAAGCTCTCCCCCCAGCCGCGGTGCTGGTTTGTGCTGCTGTGCTGTTTGAGCTCCGGCCATTGTCGGCTGGGCTCCCTTCCAACAGATGGCCTTGTGTCCGGATGCGCCTTGCGACGGCGTCCCTCGCTTTAGTCACCCCGGTGGGTAGGCCATGTTGCAGAGTAGCGGGGACATCCTCTTCAGCTCGGCAGAGGCAGATGGACTTGTATTGACCCATGCTGGCCATTGGCCAGCTCAGCGGAACCAAAGCAAAGAACAGCCACTGAGACGGATTACCGTTTTTTTTTTTTTGAGCGCACAACAAAAGTGGAAGGCTTTGCCAACTCAGAATATATACTTTTTGGTGTGATTAGGACAAAAATGGATGTGGTTTTATAAGTGTAGTTACGTGTAAGTTCCTTTTTGCCTAAGGCATTGTCCCTGTGTTGGTTATTCTTGGAATACCACTGAAATTTGCATTCTTCATGTTTCAGCCGTGTGTTGAAAAACAAATTCAGTTCCTGTGTGTATGTCTCTATGGTGATGAAAAAATAAAAAATGGTGTTATTCAGTTTACAGAAATGCTGACATTTTGCAGGACAATAGATCATTTTACATTTACCTCACAATTCGGGAGGCTGGAGCTCAGTCCTAAATACACCAGTAAGTGAGGTTGAAAAACACTCCTCAGTAAAAAGAAATAAAATTCAAACAGTCGCGAAACAGTAATTCTCGAGAGGGGCAAAGTAGTCCTAAGAGAGATGGCTAGCGCAAAAAGTGCAGACCTGATTGACAACTTGTCAGCTAGCCTGTTGGACATAAAACTGTGTTATACATATAAGAGCAAAACGATATTATATGTACAACAGCAAAGAACCACAGGCTCAAAAAAACGGAAAAAAGATGTTGCACCTAATTTGTTGTTGGAGCTTTAGATGTTGCTCTTTTGACTACTGTGGGAAGTCCATTCCACCACCAAAAGGCCAGAACTGGGGGCCAGGATTCGCCGTATGGAAAGTGGGGAAACTAATTGTCCACACTACATATTATAGTGAGATATTTGAATAATATCAGGAATAATTTCTTATGTCAAATTTTGTAAGATGATTTTGGAATCATGACTATTTTGCCTTATAAACTCAATGCTGTAATCTCACTAATTGTACAGCGCAGCTACTACAAGGTGTACGTATTTTGTATCATGAACCAGAGACTTGGCGCCTGCACATTTGTGTGCTTTCCCAGTGTCCATTGCACAAGAGGCTGATCAGGAAGTGATGCGATCGGCCTCCAATCTTGCCCACTGAAAATAGCGGCGTCCCATCATCCATTTATATACCCGTCTATGGGCCAGAGAAGACAGCATACAGGGCTGGGAAGTAAACGACCCGGAAGTGCACGCTTAGACTAGGGGAGGAGCCAGAAGTCCCAAGGTTGCAAAATGGAGGACATCTGGCCAGTAGGGACAGCCTGATCTTTGAAAGGTTTGAAGGGGCTGTACCAAAGTTTTAAATTTCATGTGAACAGTTATGGATAAAGGGCATTGAGTGAGTGAAGGGCATTGAGAAGGGGAATCATGTGGGAGTGTTTTGGAAGTTTGTAAACGAGAGCGGCATCCTCCACTGGCTGACCTGGTGTTAGTAATTAAAATGAGGTTAAATGATAATAGGGAGGTAATAGAGAATCTACTGGGAAATAATCATAGTGGCTGGGCAAATTATAGTCCAGGGTATTAGATTAACTAATTAAAAAAATAAGTTAAAAAATCAGTCGAAGTAAAGAAATGTAGATTAATAGGCAAGGTCAGAAGAGCAGGACAGTGCCCTTCTTGGCCTCCAGGTGGCTTCATGGTGGGAGGAGGAAGCAGGAGAGGGTCAGGGAACTGGATCAGCCTGTGAAATGGATCAGCCTGTGATGGCAGAAGGGCCAGATGCCCCAGGGAAGAGGGGAGAAAAGGAAATGGTTTAGGGACTAGACAGATATGATAAATATGTATGGCACATGAGAGAGGCGCGAGAATATGGAAACACCCCAGTGTGCTATGCTATGGCAGCACATCTAAAAAAAAAAAAAAGAAGAAAGGGGTGTACACAGGCATGAGAGCAATCCGGGGATGACAGCACACCAGTGATGTTTTTAGAAGAGGTTTAGATCTGATGTCAGTTCTTTTGTGACTGATCACACTTCACTGGAGAATTTTATTTAATAATTTTAAATATTTTTGATGTTTTTGTGATCTTTGCGTTGGATGGTTTAATTTATATGTAATGTATATCCATCCATCCATTATCTGACTCGCTTTTTCCTGGTCAGGGTCGTGGGGGGTGCTGGAGCCTATCCCAGCATGCATTGGGTGAGAGGCAGGAATACACCCTGGAGAGGTCGCCAGTCCATCGAGGAGCATGCAATGTATAATTATGTTAAAATATTTTTAAAATAAATGCCACCACTACTGTTGCCACTCAATGCAATTAAGTATTTATTTCAAGCTGAGATTTAAAAATGGTGGTCTGTAATTGTGTGTGAGTGTGTGTGCGTGTGTGTATACGTGTGTGTGTGTGTGTGTGTGTGTGTGTGTGTGTGTGTGAGTGAGTGTGAGAGAGAGAGCATGTTGGTGCACGTACAAGTCTGTAAGTGTGTGGACATCCACAAATGCATGTCCACATATGTGCTTGCCTGCATGTTGAGAGAGTGTGATGGGACTCATAAGCTGCTTAATCAAGGATTGAGATCCATATAAATATCTTAATCATAGAATATTTGTCATAAATTTTCATAGATTAGTCTCACAGATCTTCCCCATCACTCATAAGCCACTTAATTATGCATGTTTATGGTAATTTGTGCACCATTAAGCAGTGGTCTGCGTTGTTAGCGATATTGAAAGTTAAGAAAAGCTCTCCATCATATTCCAACAGTATATTAAACATGTTTATTTTAAGAAACATTTCTTCATAAGAATGTGTTTTAATATACCATTATCAGTCAAGAAACCAGCCTTTCAGTTACCATGGATACAACATTTTATGTTGTGGATTCTCTTTGTGAAGTCACCTTGAATAAGCTTATAACAGGTGGTTGGAATTACTGATTTATATGGTTGGAATTACTGATTTATATTTTGTTCCCTACATGTCAGCTGGAGGGAATTGAAAAAAATTATTTTAGAAAAAAGAAATGTCCTTTCCCAATGCATTTGTGTTAACTCAGTAGGATTAACCTTACTTAGATCATATAAATTGCTTGTTTTTCCAACATAATGTTTAAAAGCATATTGTGTGTGTGCGTGTGTTTACTATAGTCCTTTTATTTTTTCTTTTCCAATACCTTTAATTGTAAGCATGAATAGCTTTCCTAATTTATAATATTTATACTGAAATGTTGTTTTGAATTGACATAATCAGCTGCAAGCTAATGAAGCTGAACCTCTTAATATTATATAGACAAGTTGTATCGCAAAGGAAGATATAAGATTCCCAGTTGTATGTTGAAAACCTTGGCCATGAGAACCATAAATCATTTGAAAGGACAGAAACATATGTTATTGGTCTGTGAAATAAAAAACCAATATCAAGCCGCAAGCAACAAATTGGAAGCCAACCATGAAATTCAAAGATCTTTTGTAACAAGTGAAGATCATTTGGCGGCAAAGTATGGATAAGTCTGCTGGAAAATGTGAGTCCCTATGTATCCCTTTGAGTACAGTGAAGTTCATGATCAGGGAGTGGATTATGCTTTATGTCACGCAGTCATTCCCAGATAAGGCCACTTTTCCCAAACTGAACACTGGGGGAAACTAGAAATTGTGAAACTGCTGCTAAACTGAGACTTTGATGAATGACGTTATATCTCTTTTCATACAAGTTGTCCAGTCCCTCCACAAAGATGGCCCATTGGGGCTTGTGACCAAAACAAAGCTGTTACTGGAAAAGATTAATCATGAATCTCATAAGGAGTTTGCGACATCTTTTTTCCACTTTTTGGGCACACCCGGCAGTCACCCAGTCAATGCAATCCATCAACTTTTTGTTATCTTCCTATTTTGCATACACTCCGTGTACACAGGGTCAAAAATGACCCACCCTCGCCAGACCCCCTTTGATAAAACTGCTTCATTGAATTTTAAAACCCTAAATCAATATTTTTCATGTATAAACAACCTGTCACTTATGAATACATTGGTGAATAACTGTCTTCCGACTTCACAGTCCAGAGAGACTGCATTTTTTCAGTCTACCCCACTCATTTTAGCTACAAAACACGTCGGAATTGATTTATTTTTTGCTGTAATAGATGTGTGGCACTTAACGTCGATTATCACTTCTGATAACTTCATAACTGCAGGGTTTAAAAAGACTCATAAGATAATCTTTGTACGCTGATGATGTTCCACTTTTATAAAAATATAAGAAAGGGTTTTCATTTTCTAATGGTGGGGTCACTCCAGGCAAATTAATCTAATTTCATGCTGAAAAGATGGAAAAAAAGATAAAAGAATTACATGTTTTCACAGCAGTTAGCGTAAAGTCAGAATTGGGTTCCTTTTGACCCTGAGGACAGCAGTGCAGTGGGCGGCAGTGTAGTATAATGGGTACTGAACTAGTCTTGTAACCTGAAGGTCGCATGTTCGATTCCTGGGTAGGATACTGCCGTTGTGCCCTTGAGCAAGGTGCTTAACCTGCATTTCTTCAGTATATATCCAGCTGTATAAATGGATGCAATGCTAATGCTATGTAGAATGTTGTGGAAGTCGCTCTGGACAAGAGCGTCTGCTAAATGTCTGTAATGTAATGTAACAGGAGGGTTAAGTGTGGTGGCTGCATTACATTTCGGGAACGGTTCTCACCAGTAAGGCCTAGGGATCGGGTCATGATTGAGGGGAAATGGAATGTACAAAGTATTAGCAAAACCTAGAGGAATTCTGTGAGCCAATCAATACTGAAACACCTGCTCCAGAACTTCAGATTTTCTCATTACAAGTTCATTTCTGAATTTTCCATGTATAACTTGTTTATGGGGGGCACAATTAGTTGTTGGGCTACGTGAGCTCTTGTGCTACTTATGCTCATGATTGAGTGTCTGAGGGCCAGGAATTAGTCAGCAATTATCATGTCTGGAGACGGTAATAGTTGATAAATGGCTCCTGAGGTACTTGTCAGAACCACAGCACTTTTGTCAGTAATAATCTACAAAATCATTCTCAGCGGCCTGAATGCTTCTGAATGTACCACACCATTACAGGTATGTATACATAGCATTATATATAATAATTTTATATTATATATAGATAATTGTATTAAATATAAGTAATTACAATATAATATTATTTTATAGATACTGAATGATCTAAAGTTATAGTAGAACAGTGCTATTTAAAAAAAAATGAATGGCATATAAAATCCAACACATCAGTACTGTTCTTATTTATGCAAATCTGCAGTATTTGTCATGAGATGGAAATGCAGTTCTGCCCTACATTTCCTGTGCATGTTGGCCATGCACCATTGTTTAGTCATAAAAGAGGATATGTTTCTGAAAACTCTTGCTGCACATCGCTGCATACTTCTGGACATTTAAATCTTTCAATTTCTCATTCATTCTTCATCATCGTATGCAATTTAAAAATCATCTAAGGGACAGGCCATTCAAACTTGGTCAAAGATGTGTTCATGTCACATGAATTAGAACAGAAAACTGGCTATTTCAATCCCAGTTTGCCTTGGGGCTCAAGCGAGAACCGAGCCATTTAGACTGTTCAGTTTGATAGTGGATCCCTCTCTGTCTGCCATTTTAGAACAAAAGCCCTTTAAGCCCTTAAATCTGACACTAGGGATTAATCTTGAGTCTTACAGGTTAATGTATTTTTATATGGCATCAAGACAAAAGTGAGTTATCGATGCCAAACTTTCTGTTTTTGGGCTCTCCCTATTTTTTTCCCCCCTTTTTTTGCTGTTTTTTTCCCTTTTTTATTTGTAAGTGTAGCAGTAAGTGTCAACTGTCACCTTTAGCCTGCAGTGACCTGGGGTTGTTGATTAAACTGAGGGCTTGAAGGCTGGAAGAAGATTAAAAGCCACTGAAAGAACAGCATGCTGTGTCAAAGGCCTTGAGTCCTGTAGTTTAGGGTACAATATTCTCCCCATGGAATTCTGAGCGGGGTGAGGAATGTGATTACACAGTCATTACAGCCCCGGCTTTCCCTGTTCTCTCCCCCCCTCCCCCCCCTCCTGTCTCCCCCAAGTCTTTATACTGCACAGCAGCATTGGCAATTTGCATTCTGGCGTTCTCTCCCCCCCCCCCCCCCCCTCGTTTTTTTGCTTATTAAAATTCAATGGCATGCTTCTGTGGACAGCGAAAGCGCAAGGTAGCGCTGGCAGCTAATGGAATTTAAAAGGGATGTGGTTTACTGCCCTTGCGCTGCACCAAGAAACTCATTTTTATGTCCGCCACGTGCGATAAAAGATAAATAAATAAATAAATATTTCTTTTGCGGACATGTGACTTGATTGATCCAATCGTTTCGTCCCGTGTCGTCCTTCTGAGGAGAGCCCCCTTTATGATGGTTTTAACAGCAGTCATCCGATTTGAATTCCTCTGATTAATCTCCCCCGCATGCAAACACCTGACTGAAACCGATTCAGGAGGTAATCTGTTGTCAGGGCGTAAAAAATGCAATTTTGCAAACCCCTTATTGTATTATTGCAGTGAAGCACCACATACCCTCAGGGCTGAGGACCTGGCGAATGAGCAAACGTGAGGTCTCCACGATCTCCCGGCCTGGGAGAAAGATTCCTCATGCAGACCCTATCAGCGGCACCAATGTGCAAAAACATTCTTATCAAAAACCGTGACAAAGAAAATACAGCGCATTTCCAAAGGAAAAGAGAGGCTGATTGCGATCGATAATCAATCAAAGCAGGGTTGACAGTGCTCATATATCAGTGCACCGCTGAGCCTCATCCTGAGGCCAAGGGCGGCCCATCCTACTGTAAGAACTCTAAACCGTCTGCACCTCTCCCCTGACTCGGGCGCATTCAAATTTGGGCTAATGTCCTTATCCTGTTGAGCACCACTGTGTCCCCACGTGAAAAATGTATGTTTTGTGTGTGCTCTTATCCTGACCAGACCACCTCTCAGTTTATGAATGGATGAATTTACATGACAGTTTGATTCTGGTTTTAAGACTGCGTATAATAACAAGAGGAAAAGAAAATGCAAAAGATAAAGACAGCCTCGGTGTCCATGGTGCCAAGGTGGCATAGTGCAAAGTGAGAGAGAGAGAGGGCCTGGCTGTGTGTTCAGCTTAGCTGGCAATAAAGATGAATTGATACCAAGGGCTGCCTGCTATCACAGCACTGGGGCACATTGGGGAAAGAACAATATTAATTAGGTCCTCTGTCTCCTGGAGTCTGCCTCTGAAACTAGTAGTTCTTTGAAGGTCTGGCTACCGAAGGTTGGTGATGAATACCCCCCTCCCCAGCACGACGGAGGCACACTCCTAATCTGCAGATAAACACACTGCATCTGCCGCTTGAAATGAGTAGGTCCAAAAGCATCATCTTCAGCCGCCGCTCTGCCGCCACTCGAGTCATCAGAGCTCGCATCCCGGGGCCGACACGCCTCGCGAAAAGTGCGGGTTTCATCATGTGGACCCGATGAGTTTCCATCCAGAATCGCTGCCCTGCAATGCAATGGTAAATGTCACAGAGCGACTATGAGAGGGATTTTCATTTCTTGCTTTTTTTCCTGTCCGTGCAGACAGTTTTTTTCGTATTGTGATCTATTGTTTGGGTTTTTGGGACTGTTTTCTGTGGTGAAATACACAGAAGCGATCAGGAAATGGGGAGTTTGACCCCATATGCTCAGATTTCATATTAGTGTTGCACAATACATTTTTTTCAGTTTATATTTCATGCTCTCTTTTTGCTGCATAAAAATGTGTATGTACATGACACGATGTACATTTTGTAACAGAACATGTTACACTTTTTATGTTTGATTATAAGGATAGGAAATAATTGGGCTGCACCATTTCTTTCTCTTGCTGTGTACAACAGTTTTTTTCCATCAATGGCATTACAGTAAATATAATCTGTAGCTACTCTAATGACAGCAGTAACTGCATGTTTTCATTGGTTAAATGTCACATGCATTAGTAATTACTTCATGGAGGGGATGATAAATCCATTTTTTGCTCTAGCAAGGTTTTTAGGCAAATCAGACCTTGGGATCCTTTAAGACTGAACTTGTCACATTATTATAGAATTCTTTTCAGATTAAAAGCAAATGATGGCCAGAGATTAAACGAATGGTCTGTTTTTTATCAGGCCTTTCTAACATATTTCCTCTTTTAGTAACAACCACAATGCAGCATGCACAATCTTTTTTTGATTTGATGTCACTAATTTCATATAGGAGCGTAAGTCCTCCCGAGCCGCTGTGTTTCTCTGAGCGCTGGGGAAAGGGCACGCATTCGTTGTCGCAAACGCGGGATCAAGTCACGGTAGCGTGCCATTGTAGCGGCCCCCTGCATTTCATCTCACCGCCGAAACATGAAAAACGCGTAATCTGTAAGCTCCGCTGATCTCCTCAGACGCCTCTGAGTAGCCTTTGAGTCACATCCGATTGTTGCTGCAGACGGTCATGGCTGCGGGAGGGTTTTGTAGATTGGAGTTGAATCGCTAAGGCTTTAAGATTTCCTGGGATTTTTTTTTGGCGGGGTGGGGGGGGGGAGTGGGGGGGGATTCTGGCCTGGGTCATTATTTGCACGACAAAGCTCCATTTTAGAGATGAGTAAGACAGGCGAGATTTGCGTTGCGTTGCTCTTTGTATGGTCTATCACAATATTAATCTCCTGGAATATCACCTAGATTGTCAGTGGATTGGAGAGAATTTATTCAGAAATGGCAGTATTGGACTATGTGCCATTCTGTCTCATTTCCCCAATTAAATCCAGTCATTGTCTTTGTTTTCTGTTGGCTGCCTATTGCTGTGCGTGCTGGCCTTAATAATTGCAGAAATATTTATGAAGAATAGGTATTATGTTTTGTTGAACATAATTGAGTCCATCCTTACTCATACATGTGAACATCAGAAGATAGCCAGCATGTCAACACAACGTAATCACAAGAAACCTTTGTTTATTCATTAATTTATTTATGTACTGTAGGGATGCAACTTCAAGCTAATGATGCACGATTAACGTGGGGGTAGTGTATGACAGTGCTTTATGAGCTTTTAATGTACATGTATAATTTATTTGTTTGTAGTATGTTAGGACATTTTTGTATTTATCATAAAAGCAAAGTATGCTAAAAGAAGCCTTTTATTTCTGTATGTATCTTGTCAAGCCATCACATTTTGCTGCTCAAAGCCAGGAGTTATGCATTTCACCATTTCCATTTGACATGTAATTGCTTTATTATTGAAAGCGGTTCAGTATGCAATTCTTTGCCAAATGCCACACCACTCTGGGTATACTTAAGGCTCTCCTACCTTACTGTCAGTGCGTCTAAAATGGACTCCCTGTAGCTGTGTGATTGATGCTGACCCTGCCTGTCAGACCTAGGTCTGACCTGTGAATGCAGAGGTTAAGCTCGGTGTGGGAAATGCTGCGTTTCCCACTGGTCCCTGGAATGTGAAATCACTTTTTAATAAAGGAGACTAAGGGCCTCGTGTGCATTCTCTAATCAGAAACACACTCACTCTCTCTCACTCGCTTCGCACGCTCGCTCACACACCATGCGCTCTTAAAATCAACAATAAAAAGATGTAGTCTAAGCACAAGCATTTGGAACAAGAGTAAGAACCTGCATCATTGTTTACCGCCTCCTGATATCGTCTTACTGCCCCAGTATTATACTGCTGTGCCGACAATTATAACATTGCTTTCAGGGTATAAAACTAAAAATGACTTAATTGCAGCTTTGATCGCTTATTCTGACTGGGCATGCGTTTCTCTGTGTGCGATTGGCATGTGGTAGCGGGGTGGTAGGATATGACGCAATGTTGGCAAGCGAGCACGGGTACGCGGGTTGGGCGTTAAAGGAAAACAAAAGCTAGATGCACAAAGGCAATCGGATCGGCATCTCGGTCGGGCAGCCGTTGGCCGAAGGTCACTCGAAAAATGTTCCCGCCGAAAGTTATTCCTGTGCGCAGATGCTCCTCATTACCTCTTTATCAGCATCATATGCCAACGCATCTACAATACACATCCATAATTAAAGGACAGAGGACATCAGAGAATCATTCCCTGCCACGGATGCGGCAGATATTGGCAATCGTAATATAGCCGTTAAATCAACCCTATGGGAGCCGTAATACAATATAAACACGGAGCGATGCGAGAGCAGCGAAGAGCACGTTTCCATGATTCAGCCGGCATGTGAAATCAGTGAGAGATAAGGCGAAGCGTCGCGACGGCGGAGATACAGCACTTCTGCTCGTAGGAATCACAGCTCGCCCCCCCTCCCCCCAAACTATGCGCAGGTATTTTCCGCACAACCCATTTGTTTTGTTTTCATTTTTCATTTGCTGTGCAAACTCGCCGACTGTGACACAGCGGTCGGTGGAGCTACCGCCTGCATCGGCCGCTGCTGTGCTTGGAGTCAATAGAAGGCATTTTTCACAGATGAGGAAGACTGGAACATTTCCAATAAGTCAGATAGTGAATATGGAGCTGTGTTGCGCTTTCATGCCTGTGAGATTTCACTGGTAGATTGAAGAGGACCGGATGGAATAAACCAAAGCAGAGATTATATTGCTCTGACCAAGAAGTACAAATGGTTTACAAGAGGTCAGCACCAGAATGATCTCTAAAGAAAAGATCAACCAATCATTCTGCACAGTCGTGACCATTTCTAGTTACATCAATAAGCAGCATTCATGTAGCTCAGTGAATTGGAAATGCTAACCTTAAGAGCCCTCCCGTGTTAAAGCCTTCGTACATAACAATTAGGGGATTTTCATGTGCTTTTATGTGATATCTGCATCTTGTCTTAAAGGAAGATAAGGCTGGTTCAGGCTCTTACGCTATCTCACTAATGAGTTAACTGTGCCCTTGTGAGGAGAAAAGGGGGAGTGTCCTCTTCTGACAAAAGCAGAGGGGGCAGCCGCATCAGAAAAAGTGTTTATTTTGTCGCGGAATGACCCGAAGGCTAAAGGAAGTCTGGGTTTGAACTCTTCAGCGGTGCCGTGGAAAAGTTAGACAGGCCAGCTTTGTTGCCTTGTTGAATATGGCTGGGCTCCCTCGCCATGGCGACTCATGAAAGGGGCGCTTATTAACCATACCAAGCCCTGCACAGCCTGAGCCATCGCACTGCTCATCCAAACTGCTGGCGCTGATAATGAGCCTTTCATCCCCAATGGAGGCTGCCCTTACACTCCATAGGCCGATCAGTCCGTAAAATTACAGGTGTGATGACATCGCGTTAAGTGGCTAATCAGCAGCCATTCAAGAGGACTTGAGGAATTGCACCTCGTGTCTGTTGCTTTATTTTCCCGTTGATTATTGGGGTTGACGGGTCGAACGGTACCGGTTTGGTTTAAGCCAGAATGAATATTCTGGGGAACCTGCTTGATTGCACATCACAAGGTCCCCTTATCAGAGCTTCCATGTGATGCACTTGAAAATAATAATCTATAAATACTCCTGCCTACAGTATAGAGCAGCGATGGAGAGCTGGAGAGAGAGCAAGTCTGTCTGGCCTGCTCCCCCCTCCCCCCCGTAGTGCTAAACAAAGATAGAGTCTGCCTGTCTGCATTGTACCCCTCAAGGTCACGGGACTGAACTGTGCCATAGGTGTTCCATCTTGGGTCCAAGCCTGCAGTGTTGGCACAGGCCCCTGCCACCTGCTCACATGGGATGAGCTGCTGTGTGGGCGCTGGGTTGCCAAGATGACTGACCATCACCATTCGCCTTCAAGTCCTGCCAGGCTCCTTCACTTCCAAATCATTTGCCACAGCCACCGCCGCGGCTTGGAAAACACGACGCGGGACTCGTCCAAGTCCGCGCTGGCCTTGGTTTCGGTCCGTACTCGTGCGTGACTTGACTTGGCGTGCGGTAGCGACTGTCTGTTACGGTCTACCTCACCACTGTCTCATGTAATTAGTTCCGTTCTGCTCTGCCTTAATTAGACACGTTTCTTTTGATGAAGACCCTGACGCTCATCACTCTCTAAAACAATTCTGTACTGTTATATTAATATTTTATCAGCTTATTTATTTATTTATTTATTTATTTTGAAGTGTAATAATTGTGTGATTGGCTGTATGGCATAGCCTATGCCCAGATGACTGTGAGTGGTTTCATGGGTATTTCTCCCGTAACGGTTATCTTGCTGCTGAATATGTAGTAAGCTACCTATCCTTAAAAAAGACGTGACCTTACAGCCTAAATTAATTGTGGTGCTAATTGTCTTGTTACGTTAAGAAAATTGAGAATTGAGCCTAAGTAATCTATAAATAGCTTTTTCATGATCATTTCTTTTCCTTTTTTGTTTTGTTTATACTCTGATGATGGTTTTGAAATTTACATATTGCAACCTTTAAGAGAAATTTATTTCTCTGTCTTTCCGCCTTCGCCCTCTCTTTGACACATTTATGTGAATCAGTGTTATCTAGCCATTAGTGGTACTTTTTTAAATGATGCCTAATGCAGTTCTTAAGTAATAGACACGTTCACTTGCACTCTGATCTAAAGCGTTCTCTGCATAGTCCACACTGATGTGGTCTAAGGTCCGTAGAACACTAAGGCTACAGGTCTGCCCGCTCTATGATTCCTGAACCCATGAGCCCCCCTCCCCCCCCCCTCCAATTTCCGAAATGGAACGAGCGGCAGCCCAGCTCCCCCGCCCTGGCGTCTTTTCACTCGGCCTTGTAGCGGCAAATAAAAGATTACCTCGGACAAACCATTATTTCCCGTGATGGCACTCGTATATCAAGCGTGCGCAGACTGGTGGAGGACAGAGAGCGTGCGGCGGCAGGGTGCCGGGTTTAGCGGTAGGCCGAGCCGTACGGCCCCTCACACTCGCACAAATTCTCCCTCTCCTCACATGTTTTGTGCTGTCCTCCTGCGCAAAGCTACCACTTCTCAACAGAAATTATGGATTATTAAAGTTAGGTTGAAAAACAGACACACTGTAAGGAAAAATGTAACGACCATAAACAATAGAGACATTCGACTGGAATAATGGATGTACAAAGGATGCACAAAGAAGCAATTCCCTTGATTTATATTTATATGGAGAAAGGGTATCTTATATTTCAGTCATAATATGAAACATATTTTGAAAGCTACTTGTGCTTGTTTAATTCACCCCCATAGGCTACAAGACCGTCTACAGGTTAAATCATATTATGGCACAGTCCCTAAAGAAGGAATATAGAATAAATATCCAGAAAACGTAAACTATGAACAGCTACAGTCTGTACTGGTTATGATTCAAGGATAACCAGTTTGCTTCATGAATTTTCTTTATGTGGATTAACAATGCAGGAATTATATTAGATTTAAAGAAAAATTCCATCTAGAAATGTAAAATACCTGATGACATGGGCAAGAAGAACATTGCATTAAATTTCTTGTACGTCTTCATATGAAGCGTATTAGGCATCAGCCAGGAGAGATTTCAGATTGTCATCATTTAATCGAGATCTTTAACTACAGGATTACTAAGTACCCACCAGAATGGTCTGCACCTCCATCCTATCCGTCCTGGGGCTGTCTGGATATTTAAACCTCCTGAGTGATGTAACATTGATCCGTATGTACGCCCTGAATTTCAATGTTCACGGGGAGACGCCGACAGCAAGAGAATTTGCGAGAAAGCAGAAAGAAGAAGGGAAGGAAGAATGAAATAGTGATGGGTACACAGGGGAAGAGAGAAAAAAAGAGAGAGAGAGACGGAGGAGTTGAGCTCACGCACGGACCCTTTCCTCCTGATGAGGGAGCCATCTTTTACCGCGCCGAGCAGATTGATGGGTATCGAGTCCTCTCCGCTGCGGCTGCTCGCGTTCCCCCCCATCTCGCCTGAGTCCCGCCCTTCCTTCCTCTCGGTCTCCAGAGCTGCTGGAATCATTATGTATTAGCCACAGCTCTCTGCTCCTGTCTGGAGGAGGCGAGTTGGTGTGATGGGGCTAAACGCAGGCCGATGTGAGGGGGCCGCTGACAGTGCGTCATTACGGTATGCTGGCGGTTTTATCGGCCCGCTGTATGGAACTATTGTGTCAGCCCGTCTGAGGCAATTCACCAGGTAGCAGAAACCGTTTGAGGTTCACAGGTTGCCGCTCCTTTGGACGATTAGGTAATTACACAAACAAGCGCACGAAAACACAGCTTGTCAGTAATATTGTGATTGCCCCTTCTATTCTCTCAGACCTTGAGAAGATTAAAGTCAATTCTCACTTTGTGACTTAACCATAACTTCGCAATTCTCTGTACTGCTTTTTGTTGCAGAGAAAGATCATAATCTGAACTACTTATATGAAGTAAATAGCTGCAGTATCCTCAATATGCTTAATGGAATTACACCATCCGATGTAAAGATATCCTGGCTGACAAACTGATGAAGGCTTAAGTTCAAGAAATGAAAAAATCTGTTTCATAATGTCTTGGTAAAATCTACTCCTGCTTTCAATCAACATTTTTGCTTAAATTTACTAATTAAATTTGCATTACGGACATGACAAGCATGCATTCATATTCCCAAAGCATGTATATCTTAATATCTTTCACTGAGGGCAGGTAATCTGTCACAGAGTGATCTCATCTTTGGGTCTGGTCGGACTCAAGTTTATTTGCTTGTTAGGTGTGTCCCAATCGGAAGTAATATTTCATTTGTGTGATATAATTTGGATAAATCTGTTAAAACTGGCAAAACATGCAATGCAGGTGTTACGGGTAAATTAGTCAAAATCTGTAACTTACACCAAGTCCTCTACAAATATTTCTGTTCTGAAACTAAAACATTTTGGGATCTTGTCCCCCCAATGTATTGGATTACTTTATTATTATTATTATTATTATTTGCAACTGCAGCCACAGTGGCCTCAGCTATAGTGGACTGACCCAGGATCAGGCTCAAAAATGGCTGAGAATGGGGTTGCATTGGAAAGGCTGATCAGTTGTCAAGGAAAGAAAACGTAGCGCACTCCTTACAGAAAACGTAGCACAATCCTTACACAGAAAATCAAAGTAAAATTATATCGCACATGTCTAAGAAATAATTAGACTTAATTAGACATTTAAATTTATGTGGACCTTTCTGTGTCTCAACATAGATATACAAGAGCAGCTGCAAAAGAGACATTCTTTTCTAACAGTATTTCCAAGCAAGGTGTGTGGAGGATGAAGGATCAAAATTTTATATATTAAAATATTGTCAGAACTAAATATGAATGTTTATTTTTGTGATATTTTTGTAGGTTGTGAATGTGTGCGTGCTTGATTTTGTGTGCGTGCGAGGGCGTGTGTGTGTGTTTGCATTTGCATTTGTCACCAATTGTGAGAGAGTTCACAATAATGGTGTGTCCAGTTGATACGGGCATGTTCATTTATGCACACCTCTAGCTCTCACGACTTCCAATGATGAGAGTGACCCGTCTCAATACTACTTATACATCTTGGAGTTTTGTCTTGTTTCTTGCTTGGTTTTTATTTCATACATGTTCATCTCTTTTTTGCCTGTCTGACATGGTCAACAGTCAATACCATGTTCCTGGTGACTGACTGTATAGCAAACGCCTTTGCGTTTTAGCCATCTTCTTCTTCCCCAGGCTTACAGCTGATTTTGTGCAGCGCTAGCTGGGGAATGTTCTCGCTGGCGCCGGCCGGACCATTACAGAGAGCCCATGACCGCTCCCGCCAATGCGGTCGCCCTGCGTTAACTCACCAACACCTTTCTAAAGTGATACCCCCGTTCCAATTACCCCACTCCTGACCCCCCTGGTCCTGGCTGCTCTGTGGTCTTAGAGCCGGGTTCAGATGTCAGCTTGCTGATGTTCCATGGTGTGAGAGTGAGAGAGGGTGTCTAGGAGCTGGGGAGAGGGCAGTGAGTGAAGATCTTATTTTTTTCACCCTCTTATCTCTGAAAACTCTGAAGGGTTTAAGCACTCGAGTTTCACTTTACGCTCTTGTTTGATTGGATTCATTCTTTTTGTTAAATAGGGCAGACTGTTTTGATCAAAATGGGAAATATAGTTCTCCCATTTGCATTACAGGGAAGAGGATAGTGTTTTAGGATGGCAAATGGATTTCTTCTCCTTGAAGAAAGGATAATGAATGCTTTTAATGAATGCAGTAAACTTCTGGAACTTCTGGTACAGCATATCTCCATTTTGTATTATTAAACAGGGCTATCCTTTTTCTTGCCTAATACTTAACGACGGCTTGATCACACAACACGATATCAAAGAAACGGTTCGGAAACAGATTTCACATCTTCAGTATTTCTCCGTCGTTTGCTTCTCCTGTTAAACTGATGAGCACAGCCGTACATTCTCCCCTGGCAGCAGTCAAATTTCCTTTGATCAAAGAAGCACATTGATCCACTGTAATTGCCCCTGGGAAACTGTCGTTACGGGGCACCGCAACTCCAGTTCTCTCCCACTTCCTCGTTTACAAGTTTGCACCATAGGTTATAGATGTAAATATACACTATGGAACACTGGGAGGAAGTTCTAGGGGATATAACATCCAACATCCATAGATAAAGGCTCACTGTTTGAGTCTGCCAGTGGCCTACTGTGCGGTAATCTCTCTCCACATGAGCCATCGGTAATAGACAGTGTCCCTCCCGGGACTGGAATGGAAACATTCCTCTGCCTGGAAAATAAATAAAAAAAATACAAAAGCAAAAAGTGAGAAAGAGAGAAGCAGCCACAACCACAGGAGTCTTTTGGAATTCTTTGACGGTAGATTATTTCTTTGTTATAGAGAACGTGCACCTTCTTTCGTCGTACATATTGAGTACAGGTGTTGCGTAAAGTGTGCATACTAAAACAGAGCAGCTAGCTATCCTCATCCTTGTGCCAACATACCACAGAACCCAGGACGGATGTTAAATAAGGAGTTAAAATGGCGAAGAACAAGTCGTGTCAGTTAGTATTTAACTGTTACTTGTGTCGAATGTTGTACTGTAATGACTGTTTTTAGCTGTGCATCTGTCATCAGATATGCGGCTATGGCAGTACTCCTGAATTGATGATTATTGTGATTATTTGTTCGTTGCGCTACAGTATATTCTTCTCATTTTCCATGTGGCATTAAAATAAAGACTTTATTGACGTACATTTGTTTTCAATGCAAAGGTTTGCGATGCAGACACAGCAGTACAGTGGTTGCTTTGTTTAATGCTGGGAGGGTGAATCATCCTTGTATTTTCAGGGCAACAGTGAGAACGTTATGCTGCCTTTGTTATACAGTATGGCTGAATCCACTGATCAGTCTTCGTTTACTGGGTCAAGGAGTGACAGTTGACATTGACTCAGCAGGCTGTCCTCTTGTTTAGTAAAGGCATTCCTGTGCATGATGGCTGTTTGTACAGAATTAGCTGACTGAGTAAGCCATATGTGTTACGCTATACTATGATTAAATGCTATCTGCCATTTTTATAATACATTTCAAAATGAGAAGAAACCTACATTTTTTCAGTTAGGTGTGATGTACGTTCAGCTTCTGAGAGGCTTCATCACTGTTCATAGGCTAAAGTATGGGCTCTCTGTAATACATCAATGCTATTATATATTTGCATTCTCACAGTGTACATTTGATTTTTAACCTTTGTTAAAAATCATTTGCATTGTCCCGACATGTTACACAAATGCTCTGCTCCATTTTCTTTTTAGGATATCTGCTGATACAGTACAGTATGTATCTATGTACAGTACCAGCCCATTCTGCTGAATAGTGCTTAGATTTATGGAGCTCCTATGTGCTTTTTACTTGGACCTACAAATGAAATGTCTTACCCTTACCAAGTGGATATCAGTCAATAGATCAATAGATCTTTTTGTTGTCCCCCAGGGGAAATTTTGTTGCAGCCAGTTTAAAAACAAACACGGTGACTACACAATATGTTACAACATGTTCATAATTATTAAAGAAAAAAAATTATTAATGAGATTATTCTTATATGGATAAGTATGCTGATAATCTGACATTTATTAGTAACTTTGGCTTATGTTGTACAAAGCAAAAATATTTAAGTGAGCAAAAATATTTACAAGAATACGAGTCGATGTTCACTAAATTATGTACGAGGTTAATTTTTGGGAACATGTGAAGAATGGAAAAATAGTAGCTCTATATAAAATGTAATTAAATTAGAATATGACAATGTGGGCACCATGGCGACGGAATTTAAATTCAGTGAAAGTCAGAAGTTAATTTATTGTTAAAGGGTTAGCTCACTCTCTGAGGTTTTTTGATTCTGTTTCTGTTTTAGTATATGCTTTTGCTTGGTCCAGACAGTTTATTTTGGTGTAAATGGTAAATGGACTGCATTTATATAGCGCTTTTATCCAAAGCGCTTTACAATTGATGCCTCTCATTCATGGTGTGTTCAAGATGAAAGTTTTCAATATGTCTGGAAGTTTGACATCCTTAACAATGGCTTGTATAGGAGCACTAATACACTTAGAGTTACTCCAGATCAGCTTGTAGAGCTATGGTATGTTTCTAGAGGCTGTATATATGAAGTCATTTATTTTATAGGCTTTACTCATGTACACATGTAAACCTGTGTTTTTATATGGTTTTATATCTTGTTGCCTCTGTCCTTGAGCACAGCAGTCTCAGGTTGCGTGTGACACAGGAAATGGTTCTAACCAAAGAATACGATATACGATAAAACATCATTTTTTTTCAGGAATAATTGTGTAATATGCACACGTATAACCTCTGGAGACATGACATCACTGTACAAGTAGCCTAGGGCAATATTTTGCGTTAGACCACAAACCCCCCAAGTGCCTGTATACTAGCCATTGTAAAGCTTTCAGGTCTCCAGAAACTTAATTGCGCAAACATAATGTTTGAGCCAAAGGAAAACATACACTAAAACTGAATCCTAATCGTAAAAAATCCCCGAAGGTCCACCATTCCAGATCCCCATGTTATTCCCTGGACGTGGATCTGTTTTTTTGTGTTACTTTACTCTGTCCCTCTCATTTAGGTTTATTTATATGCCATGCCAGTTCTCAGGCCATAAAGTGGTTTTTGTGATGTTCAGTGGTAGACGAAATGGAGGTGGCATGTAATACATAAGATTAAGATTACCCCTAATATGCCCTATTAATGCCACGGGCAGCTGGGAATTGTTTTTCGGTCATTTCGCTGTATCAAATGTGTCTGTTTTGTAGAGATCACTAATTGCAGCTGAATGGTACAGTAGATTTGTTCTTACTGTGAAAATATTCCCTAGTGGTGCTTACATTTGCTGTCATTGTCATTTGCAGGGAAGTATTTATGTGGACTGTTCAGCTCCAGCATGTACATGTCAAGACCCGTAATGAGAGTGCATTAATGTGTGTTTTTATATTCATATATTTTTTCTGTCTTTAGACGGAATTGTGTTCTTGTACATCGCAACCTAACAGTCCTGCAACTAATACAACATTTAATTTGAACACGGTATGCAAAAATCCCTCTCCTTTGCACTGACAAGAATATATTATTTTCTAGTATATATCTCAAATGGAAATGCTAAATGATTACTACTGTATGCACAATGGAAGAGTGCATCGCAAAGAAAATTGAGTTGACTGGATCATATCATCTGGGAATTGGACATGGATGATAAGCTAACAATCTTAGTTTTCTGTTCCCTTGCATTGGAAATTTTATAGACTACATGGTGTTTTTCCTTGAATGTTTTTTCATGGAAGATTACGTTACTCTTTTATATTTTAATACCCATGGCTGACTGTTCAAATAAAAGCTGCATGGTATGATTCAATATTGAAATGAGAATATCTTGGATCAAGTGGAATAAAAATATTTTTACTGTATATTCTGTAAGCAATGCCTATATGATAATTTACAGCTTTGCAATATTAATTATGATACAGTTGATCATTATAAAAATGATGATGTGGCTTGAACAACAAAATTTCGTATTTTCACGATGATGTGTGGTGCTGTTGCGTAGCACTGACACTTTATTAAAGAAGCATCAGCAAATAGTCAGCTTCTCAGTTGTGCCTTATCACCTTTGTAAAAAATGAACATATATTTTTAGTACACGGACTGCGCGTTGTCAAAGACCAGTTTGAATTTACTCAGTAAGTATTGGGATGTAGCTGTAGTGTTGTATTGCTCCTAGTCCGGCTGTGAGGAATATGGGAGGATATCCTCTTTAAAGAACCACTTCCCTTTGAAGCCGATTCATCCACCCCAACTCCTGGGGCCAAACGTGGCCTGCTTCCAGGTTTAGTCGAGTCCACAGATTGGTGAATGAGGCTTTCTGTAGCACTGCACTGACAAAAATATTAGCGGAAGCACCTGGGCATTTTGCATACTGTATATAGCCTGTTAAAAATAATACATGTAGGCAGAGTAACTATATATAAATATTTTCATAATGAAACTTACGGTTGGTACTTACAGCTAGGTGTATTTATTCCTTTCCCATGTTGGGTATCTTCACACCTGTGTATTTATTTAGGAATGGGCTGTTATATTTAAGCTTATTAAGGAAGTGCTTTCCTAGTATGTATTGAGAGTTGTTCTTTTCTGGGAATGATTTGCATTAAATGGAATTTACACAAAAGTTTTGATATAGCGTGAATTAAGACTTGCTAGAGCCCCGTGATACCCTAAAATAGCTGGCTCTTTCAGATTCAGATTTCTGTTTTGGATATGTCAATGGAGAAGTTGCACAGGGCCAATTGTGGCATCATGAATAGTTTCTTTTTAGGCTTTTTGGACACTTGAGCTGCTTCATTGAAGTCAAGTCAGTAATTTACTGGTTAAGCATTAAGGGACATCCTAGAATACATACATCTGGTTTCTTGTAGGCATAGCTGAAAAAAAGTTTAGAGTTTAAAGATTTTAGAGATGGTAGAAACAGGAGAATGTGCAGATGAGAGTACATCCTTTTCCTCAGTGCTTTGCCCCAAAACCCTCCTCTGGGAGCGGTGCCAACCGCATGTCATGATTATAGTATGGCTGAGGTGTGTGTTGGGGAGGGGGTGTGCGTCCTTTACCATTCCATAAATTAATTCATTTCTGAGGCATTTGTAAAAAGAAAATATATAATAATGGAAAATGAAAATTGTATAAAGACTAGTAACTTTTCTAAAAAAATGTTTTCTACAAATACATCTGATTTCGTACAAATTAGTTAATGTGCTTGACAGAAAACATTAATCTACCTCAAAGCGAATTGTAGCAATACTCACAGGCTGGGCTGTTGCACTGGGCTGTGGCCAGTCTGGCATACTGAATAGAACCAAAAGATGTCAGTTTTAGCCGTTGTCTGTCAATATGCTGAATGAGGTTGGCACTCTTCAGCAAAAGAACATAATTTAGCCTTACTGACCCGAAGGCCCTAAGTAACTGGCTCTATGTATCAGCAATGCTGTGAGCACTAATAGATTCTGTGGCATCGTGTTCATGTGTTGTTGTCCTTCAACTGTCATTGCTATGGCAATTAGAGCAACCAGACATCTGACTGATAACACCTTGGATTCTGCTAGAAAGTCAATCATTTGTTGGTGATAAATGACCGTGCCCTTATTTAGTAAATCAAATTTGCACATTTTTACTCAGTTCATAACCCCTATGGAATGAACCTGTCAAAAAAGGTCCTACATAATTAATTGGACGATTGCATGTTGAATGTCATTTTTAATTCATTACTGTATGGAGTTTGTTTATTTTCCAAATGCATGAAAACCTATTTTTTTCCCTAATGAGTGCCATGGATGACTTGGGGGGCTTTGCTTCGATTGGCTATTAGGCATATTTCCTGTTGACATGTGGCTAACCTGAATTAATAGCCTTTACGAAAGTGATATCTGTCATTTTCTCTGGTGACACTGGTGACATTGGATAAGTGTCAGTTGCATAGTGCCTTCACTATTAAAGAAATAAATGAGCTTCAGATAGAATTCAGAGGTCTGCTCATGAAGTTGAAGCATTTCTATGTCTTGGGCAAGAGTATAGAAATTAGGAATTATTCACTTCTTGACTCATCCAATCCTTGCACATTTTATCAAATACAATCTTCTATTTGTGTTTACTGCTGGAGGCCCTGTGAAATGGCATGAGCAATTTCTTTATCAGCTTCATCATAGAGCTTTCATCTCCTTGGGCTTATAAAACTAAATGAATCCCAAAATGTGGCTATTTATAGTGGAGCAGTTGTTAGTTTTATAGAACTTACTATTTCCTTGGTACTGAAAAGAGTGGCTTATCTTAATCAGCAACAATAGTCCATTTAATTAGCCAGGAGATAATTTATTGTGAATGTTGTCATTCTTGTTTGCATAGGTCGCTAGTAGGGTTCCCCCTCAGAAAATTGCATTTGTTGACTAATTGAACAGACACATTAGTAAAATGAGTTTTTGAAAGTGCATCCTAGATGATGGTCTTAAAGCGGATTCAACATTGCTTTGTATAATTACTGTTCTTGGACATTTTTCCCTCCCAAAGGTAGCCATAAACTCACAAAGCCCTGCTATTTTTAATAAGAATGAGTTTTGGACTTATGATACAACAGGAGTTAAACAGTTTCATCCGCCTCATTCATCCAAATACCTGCAGAGCAATAGACGCACCAGCCAGACAGACTGAGTTATTACTATTGAGCTGTTGTGCCAGGTAGAAGCGGCTATAATAAGGTGGCATTTTGGATCCAAACGGCATGCACAACACCGCACGACATGCTGCCGGCAGATATTGAGAGTTGCCATGGCGATAAATTAGGTTGTGCTGAAGTCTGTATTTTTCCTGTTTCCTCTAAACCGGGGATCTCAGTCTCAAATCCTGAAGGGCCGCTGTGTCCGCTGGTTTTAGGTGTGTTCCTACACTTAAGTGCCTGATCAAAGTAATTGATTGGATAAAGAGTTTGCACACCTAGTTTCCAAGACCTAAATTGGCTACTGATTGAAAAGAAATAACGAAAACCAGCAGAGACTGCGGCCCGCCAGGAGTGGAGTTTGAGACCCCTGCTCTAAACTTTCAAATACAAACCAGTACTATGATCTTCTTATTCAGTGTGTTTTTTTTTTTGTTTTTCTTTTTGGCATGCTTGTATGGTATATACAGTACTCCACTGTCATAGCACATACACTATATGACCAAAAGTATCTGGACACCGCTTGGTTTGCGGCTGTTTTTCATGGTTTGGGCGAGGCCCCTGACTGCCAGTGAAAAGCAAATCTTAATGCAATGACATTTTAGACAATTCTGTGCTTCCAATTTTGTGGCAACAGCTTGGGGAAGGCCTGACAATGCCTCTGGGCACGCAGCGAGGTCCATATAGAAATGGTTTTGTCAAGATCAGTGTGGAAGAACTTGACTGGCCTGCACAGAGCTCTGACCTCAACCCCATCCAACACCTTTGGGATTAATTAGAAAGCAAACTGCGAGCCCGGCCTAATCACCCAATCAGTGCCCGATCTTACTGATGCCCTTCTGGCTGAATGGAAGCAAATCCCTGCAGCAATGCTCAAATATCTAGTATAAACAACCTCCAGAACATTGGAGGTTGTTAAAGCAGCAAAGGGTGGACCAACTCATATTAATGCCAAAATTTTGGATGAGATGTCAGGTGTCTAAATACTTTTGGCCATGTGGTGTAATTCAGCCAGTCGATTATTAACGGTACTGTATGCAGTAAATGCACCACTATAAGCAGCTTGGAGTGTAAGCCTTGGACATAAACTTCACCATTCAGAAGTATTCAGTGGAAATTTAATATTCATTAATCGGATTTGATGAGAAACATATTATTTATGTATTAGTATTGTTAATTTCATAAAAGTTATTTTTTTTTATATTTAATTTTAAATCCCCCCCCCCCCACATTTTCACTCTAATTTGGAATGCCCACTTCTCACGAGACTGCAGTTTGCTAGTAGGACTTGCACAGACATGAGGAAGACTCTGCATTCACAGCTTGACAGGCGGGCCTGCGGGTGCCGAATCAGCCAGTGGGGGTCGCTGGTGTGTGATGAGATGCTGTCCTCCTTGCTGACTGAAACCCTGCCATTGCTGAGCAACTCCAGAGCAGAGCCACTGGTCACTGTCGGCACTGGCACTGTCCTACTTTGATACTTAACCGCAGCGCCTGTCCATGCGCAAAGATAGTGACTTTTAAAAATTTTTTATTGAATGTCATGGTGGAATTATGACTATGGAGGTAGTTCAGAATAACCAGCAAGAGCCCATGGTTAAAATGATTTAAACCAGGTTAAACGGTGGAATGAGGGTTTACACTTGAACAGCACTGGACAATATCTGATGTTTGTGCCTGGGTCTCTACAGGGGATGCTCACCTTTGCATTCCTTTTGTTTCTGTTATTGACTAACAAAGCGCACGTTGTAAGAGATCTGAGGGCATTAACGCTGTAATGCATATAATGCAGAGCTAAAGGCCACAAGGATAAACCGCTTAATCTGATTTATTTGGTTTTTGCAAAGAAAACCGATGACAAGCCCCCTGATTTATTTCCCATTGCAATCAAGGCTGGGCTTACTGCAAGCCTGTAATAAGCCTATGCAAACGGTGTTCCCATATAACACTCATAAGTTTACTTGCTTCTGTTCCTCTAAGGAATTATTGAATAATGAGAAGGCAGTACAATGAATTTGGATAATTTTACAAATGTGCTTTAGGCCAGTAAATTTCATTTAGTCTGGATTTTATGTGGATTTTCTGCTGAGGTAGTTCCTTTAAAGAACTTTGCTCAAGGCAATACGACCCTACCTGTGTTGTGTTCGGCAACCTTCAGAAAGTAAGCAGATCTTACCAACGATACTGTACACTGTAGCAAAGTACACAGTCTGGCTGGTTTGCAAGAACAACCTCACTGTCTCCTGTGTTATACTGTACACAAACAGACATCCTTGGGTTACAATACATGAACCTGGTGCAGTTTAAAAGATTTATGTGGCCATGCCACAGCAAAAAACTAGATTCAGCTACCATTAAGTTAGCAATCTTTCAGCGTAAGTATACTGCATACAAACACCATAATAACATATCCATGGAATCGGTGCTTCTATGAAAATTGAGTATTTTCAGGTTGCCAGGTGGTGAATACATTTTCAGGTTGCTTTGGTGGTGAATGCATGTTCAAGTTGCCAGGTGGTGAATGCATGTTCAGGTTGCTTTGGTGGTGAATGCATGTTCAAGTTGCCAGGTGGTGAATGCATGTTCAGTTCTCCAGGTGGTGAATGCATGTTCAGGTTGCCTTGGTGGTGAATGCATGTTCAGGTTGCCAGGTGGTGAATGCATGTTCAGGTTGCCTTGGTGGTGAATGCATGTTCAGGTTGCCAGGTGGTGAATGCATGTTCAGGTTGCCTTGGTGGTGAATGCATGTTCAGGTTGCCAGGTGGTGAATGCACGTTCAGGTTGCCTTGGTGGTGAATGCATGTTTAGGTTACCAGGTGGTGAATCATATTCAGTTGTCCAGGTAGTTGAATGCATGTTGTCCAAAGTGAACCAAATATAGCCATGAACTAGCCATTTGTTGGAACATAGGTCAAGTGAAGAACTGTCTTTGCCCCATTTTATTTTCTTACGCCTGAGCTTTATGTAAACATTTAAATGACTAGGCAGCGGGCATGAAGAAAGGATATAAGTAGAACACCATCCCCCCAAAAAGAAAGATTAAAACACTCTTTTCTATATTTATGTATTTATGCAAAAGAAATCCTGAAGTGCAAGTTTTGCAGTATTCGGTTTATAAAATGCATAATCACGGAAAGTAAATCTGGTAGGCTAATAGTAGACACTGCAGCATCCCATTTATGTTTATTCATTTATTTCAGAAAATTAATGTCAGCTTTCTTTTTTGGTTGGAATATCTGACGAATATACCATGTTTTATATAATGATGGAAAATAGAGTTTTTGAATTGAATTTGAATCAGATTTTTTTTACAGTATTTGTTTATGAGAGCTGATATAGTTTTTCTATCAGATTTCATACAGACCTGAAAGGTTACCTGAGGTCGGTTCACATGTCAGTTCTCCAATTATAAATTAGAGGTTAGAAGTGTAAGTTACGGGTGTTTTGGATCTAAGTGTTCAGAAAGCAATTGATGGTGGTGAGCAGAGGCTCCTCTTCTGTACTGTATATCCTTCCGTTTCTAGGGCTGTCGGAAGACAGGGTCAGGACTGTGAGCTGTCCTTACAGTGGGAGAGATCGTCTGAGTCTGAGAAATTTAGAGTGCAAGCAGTTAGCTGAGACAGCCAAGGTCCCTGAAGAGAGATGGAGTAAAAAATGATTTTGTGGCTTAGATGAAGGTGCAATAGTTAAGTCCAGCTACTGAGCTTTTAGACCCAGCTGAAGTTACGTGTGTGTAAAAGCTTCACATGGAAGAGAGTGGAATGTGAAATGACTGAGTTGTGTGTCTCTTTATTGATTTAGGTTACTTTTTTTGCAGCAGATCATTTGAAAGTCCCTTGTTTTTGATTTCCCCAGAGTGCATGGTTTTAGCTGTGGCATGGCACATAAGTACCCATTGCCCTCAGAAATTGACATATTTTTAGCAGAGAGGATTATCTGCTTACAGACAATATCTAGATTTTTTTAAATTAGGAATTTGGTGTGCCTGGTTGCCCTTCCACAGCAAGGAGATTACACTAGTATGTGAGGAGGGGGGAGGGGGGGGTGCTGGCCTGAAAAAAAGGCAACACATCTCTTTGAAATCCTACAAGTCTGCATTGTGTGTGAGCTGTTTACAAATAAATGTGGTTGGAAACTGTTTGTGTGACCGTGAAAGTCTTATACTGCTGACAGAATCCCCGGGGAATACAGGAGATTGATTGGGAGAATATTAAAAATGTCTTAGGGTGCAAAACAAAGAGAGGAGACTACTGGGGGGAGGCCAGGGGGGATGGCGCTGGGGGGGGGGGGGATGTTGTGTGTGTGTGTGTAGTATTTGGTATTTACTGGTTCTTCTCTCTTTTAGACTGACTTACTGTGGACTGTATGCTGCCTATGATCTTTTCATTTTACAGTGTCCAGGAAAATGTGAATCTCATTACAGTGCTCAAAAATCCAAGTGTGAGATATATAGTGACTGCATTTATTTTACTGGTGTATGTGGCTGAGGGAGGCTACCTGTCAACCTGCCAGCCATTTTATTTTCAAGGACTACTCCTTTTCCAAATGGAAAATGGTATCATTTTGCATACCATGAAAAAGAACTTACTAGTAACAGATAAAGACATGAGGAGTTTAAGGAGGGAACAAGTCATCGGGCTTAGTGTTATAATGATCAATAAGCATGTCTATATTAATATTACTGCTTATATATTGCATTATTTTGCTTTAATTTACAGAGAATAATAGTAATAGTACTTATTGTATCTTCCACAGGTTCTCCGTGACAAGCTTCACAGTCTTACACATAGACATGCCTTCTGTGCACAAAGCCATTTAATCCATTCAGCCCATTAAAATCATTGGTAAATTTTAGATCCCATCGATCTCACATTGTTTAACATGGGGCAAGCAGCTTTGAATGAATTTCTGCTGATGCTCTCCTGCTGGGGTTGTTGGGAAATATGTGTTGTCATTCTTGTGCAATGTTGTTTTATGCTTGCATTTCTGCTACACTTTGTTATTGTCTCTGTTGTTATATTGCTTTTATTTGAGTGAAAATAAAGGGGAAAAACAATAGTGCTTCTGGTAATTTTGGCGACTGTAAACACTAGTTTCAGGAAAATGATGTCCACAGGGTCCTGTGTAGACAAGGCCATTCTGCTGAAATCAATATTTACAGGCAGCAGACTGACAGCAATGAATTTTCCTCCAGGGAGATGGTACTTGAGAATGGTGGATTGTCCTTGGTACTGTTGTACCTAGTTGAGAAAAGCTGTTACCAGCACAAGTGCATATACTGTTCAGTTTTTATGTTTGTGTCTTTGATGGTCTTATGTCTTTTATGTATGTATGAATATATATGTACTATATGGGTATGAATGTGCAAATGGATTATTTGTATTCACTTCTACTTATTCACTTCTTGTGGTTTTTTATTGTTCTTGTACTACTGAAAGACCTGTCATTGTGCCCCTCCATCCTTGAGAACAGAGATTTACTGTAGCTTTAGCCTTAAGGAGACCTAGCAGCTGCTTTACCTCCGAGCTTTACGATTCGGTTCAGTGGAGATTATGACACAGGTCACCTCCGTCTTAAAGATCACTGCTTTTTAATTGAGAAGTGAGTTGATATATCTGATGATAAAACAATGTGCCCTTTCATAAGCTCGCATTGTTTTATATCTTTCTCTTTTGTCTTTGATTAAGATTGATTTGGGATACAGAACACCATTCTCTATGGGAGGAAAATGTTTAGTTAACACATTAGCCATATGAGCCAGTTGGAACCAAAAAATTAAAATGGCAAAGTAAAGGACTTTGGAAGACTTCCTGTTGAATTTGATTGATCACAAATGTCTTTATTTAAATCTCAACATATTCTTTTCATTAATCTAAAGCATGTGTCAGAAATTTGACACAACTATACAGGAGATGGGTATAAAGTTCTTTTTATACAAAGCAAGACTTTAAAATAGTATTTTTTAACAAAAACGTGAGTAATTATAATTGATATTATTTTTTATAAATGAAACAGAGAAATGAAGGAACTCATGACCTGTGATTTACTGTAATTGATATATTACTTTAGCAGAATTTATTCCGTTCTGTAGCAAGTGTAAGTGTTATTGTGTATTACAACACACAGTATTTGTGGGCATGTAAATTTCCCACATTTGATTGCACCTCAGAAGTCCTTGCTATTGTTGGGAGGCTTCAAAATGTGAGGAAGATCATAGTAAGCAGAAAGTAATTCACTTTTATTCACAGGTAAAATATGTCATCTAGGTGTAGCCTAACTGCTCCACTTTGGAAAAGGGCTTCTTTGGGTTTTGTTTGGCTTTGTAAAGAAAAGGTCAAACCTGCAGCAAGAATTCAAAATTTTGATGAGTAGCTCTCCTGAAATGCTTTTTTTGATAATTGAGTGTAATTGAAAAAAGTATAATTTATTTTTGTCTTCTTATGGGTTTCTTATGGTTTAAGTGGGATCTTAAAAGCAGTGCCAGATTTTTTACTGAGAGGGCATTAATTTGAAACATTCAGTATCTTTCCAATTCAATGGACTGTAGCTTCATGTTTTTTTTCTTACCTGGGTTTCACCTCCACTTTCATCTTCAAGTTGTTCTCTAAACCGTCATCAGCAAAGTGTGCCAAATACAGATAGCCGAATTTTAGTGATGACATTGCTCCTACTACTCTGAGATGAGTGTCTGTGCAATTATAGATCTTTTAGATGTGAGAAGTCACATCCAACGCTACATTTTGGCAGGATGCACCCAAATGGTATGCAATTTGCAATTTCTTAGGTGAGTCACAAACAGTCACGAGTGTAATCATGAAGAATCTAGAGAGAGCCATCATTCTGTATCTGTTTATAAACCCGTCTACTCCAGTGGCAAGTACCATTTCTTTGATTTGAATTATTTGTCAAAAACCATGCAATTATCTAACTAGCAACATGCTTTCTTAATTTTATTTTGTATATGTAGTCGTTGTACTTTGCCAGCTTTCATTTATTATCTTTATAACATATATCATTTTGAATTACGAAATCCAGCAAATTGTATGGTTTTTGATTTATTACAGATTTGTTATCTTGATCAATTTTGAAACTTGCTATGTTAAAAATAACAAATAGACCTTAACTTAAATACCTTAACACCTATGAAATGAAGCACAAAATTTGTTAAACTATAACTGCAGATGTAAACTGCTGTAAATGTGTTCATCAAACACGAAGGCTGTAGCTTTATTCAAGTGACGTTTTTGGCATACAGCTGTATGAAATCTGAACTTGCTTGACCTTGCCACATGGAAAGCACTCAAGGGTATTAAATAAAAATAGTGATGGTTGTGGTAGCCAGGGTGGGTTATTTGTGCATTGCACTGTAACCCTTAAATATAGGTACATCCTTGTGAGTAACGGTATCGACGGATGAGAATCCATCACATCGCCGACGGCTGCTGCACAGACTACCCATCATCCCCTGGGTTGTTCGGGCTTGCTGGATGACCCCTGAACTTATGCTAAGCTGGAGGGGAAACGATCATTAATATTCATGTTGACACCCCAGCCCTCTGACGGAAGTGGTGCTCACTGCAGGGTGTTACCAAGGGCAACACCCTTCTCGGAACTCCCTGTACTTCATGCGTGACCGACTGAATCCCAAACCCCCATGCCCCGCCACCACCACCACCACAACCACCACCACCAGGATCACTACCAACAGACACTTGAATTTTACTGTAAATCAGTATCACCTCCACACACACACAGGCATGCATGCACACAGGCACGCATACACACACACACACGTTAACTGAAGGTTGAAGGCTTATTTATTAGTTCAGTATTATTACATTAACGAGCAGATGTATGCAATACAGAGATGCATGGATAATGTAAATGGACATACAGTACACTGGGCATTTATAGTTGATCAAACTTTGTGCTGTGTATTATGAGTTTTACTGTTTATCCTTGGACTTTGGGTTTGTCTCTTTTGCCTTTACTAATGAGAGATCATTAAGTGCATTTTATCATTGTATATGAGTTTTAATTCACATTCAGCCTACCATACACTTTGTTGTAATATGATTAAGCTCTGTATTTTATGCTAGCTCTGAATTAGCTGCATTTATTGTTAATCACACCATGTTTTGTTTTTAAAGGGGTCACAGCGAGATGCTGCTGATGTGATTGATGTTCATCCAAACAATTTCAGAGTGCTACTGTACTAAGTAGCGAAAACTAAAAATCTGAATCTTACTTCTTTTGCAAACAGTATCAATGCTGCACATTGACTGGATTCTCACAACACAAAACATGCATATCCCATTCCCAAAATCATAATTATTTGTAGGTATTGCATTTTTGTCTTTTTTCTAACTGGATGTAGTATTATTATGTGTGTGTACAGATTTCAGTGGCCTCAGGAGCAGATTATCCCTGGGCTCAATTGGAAAGGGAAATTTGCCACGACAGGGTAAGCCTTATGGCTGAGACAGTGTAAGTTCAAGCCTGGGCTATGTCATTAGCTAACTATAACCAGGACTTCGAAGCGGAGGGGCAAGGATAGCCTTGTCCCACTTCAGGTATGCTGGGTTTCAGGCAGCTTGTTTTGTCCAAGGTGCATCTGCATTAGTTTCTATCAACAACACATAAGGCATCCACAGTCTACTACTGCTATTTGTTCTGGCGTAAATGACACAATGGTGACTCAAGAAAGACATATATATTCCCGATAGCTAGTATTTATTTATTTATTTATTTAATTATTTTTGCAGATATTCTGAGAATATATTAATTTGCTCATATTCTATATACTGTATTGCCAGTATATATACACTGTAGCTATACTGTATATTTACTGAAATGGTTTAGGCCAGTAGCCTTGCTTAAGGCTTTGGCCGAAGTGTTCCATGTGAGATACTTCCACCCTGCATTCCGTGCAAGTGAATTAGTATTCCACCAAGGCAGAAACAGAAATGAACTAGGCCTGTGTCCTGTGCATCATAATGCAGTCCCCATCTCACAAGTGATTTGCTTCTTTCACCATACTGTGTGCTGACCCTCAGGACAGGCCTAGTTCATTTCTGTTTTGTTCATCTTCCCGAGCGATGCAGTATTTTTGTGCATTTTGTTTGTATCCTCGCTTCTCGTGTTATACCTGTAAACATTGGCATGGCAAACATGCGATCTGTCAGTTTGAGCGGTGAGCGCTTACGTAAAGGAGCGGTTACACTTTTCCATCCTATTATTTCAGACGTCAGCGACAGTGGCAGATGTTGCCGGAAAGTGAGCAATTGCGTTTTCCGTGACGGATTTAATGACTCTTCGGCTTAATTTATGCAGATCTTTTCTGGATGATAATTGGGAAGTGGGATACGCTTTGACCTGTGACCAATCATCTCAGCATCCGCAGCCTTTCCAACTGCTGTGATGAAGGCGTCGGAGGGGCTGAAATGGACGCCCGACAGATTGTGGCTCTATAGGACAAATAATGAGGAGCGGGCTGGGGGCAGGGGGGGGTTGCAGTCCATGAATGGGTCTCTTTGTTGGTTGTCGGTCACAGCTCTTCCTCTCTGAGTCATAAGATTGTCCTGAAAGTAAACACAGCGATTAAAAGGCTTACAAGAGGACCGGTCAAGATGCCTCTTGACCCAGTTCAGAGGATTCATACTCATAGTTTTGAGCCAGGCCTAATAAAACTAAAACTGCCTGGCTCTGCATCACGGTTGATGATGCTCTGACACACTGATATTTGGACCCTTGTGACATTTGATATTTGAACCCTAGTGACACTGTGATCAGTGTGACACAAACTGTGAAGAAGTGTTTTTTAATTAATTGAGTGTCAAGACCAAACTTGCGCCTATCAGGCAATTTCTATGCTTATCATACGTGCCACATTATGTTATAAACAATTCAGCTTTGAAAGGTAATGTCATTTTTTAATGGCATTACGGGAAAATTTCCTTCATTCTCAAAATGTGAGACGGGTGTTGATTTTAAGAATCAATATGTATTTGTAAAGCGGAGTATATTTGGAATGTGGGGGAGAAAATGGAATAAAGCAAATGCATTTAAATACGTGGTAGAGATGCCTAAGGGGCAACTGTGATTGTATTGAGCCTTATTGTATTATTTCCAATGTATGGTGTAGTATTTTCTCTGCTTCCTAAGCTTTGCATTTTCAAACAAACAAAGCCACAGGCAGAGCAGTGTCGCAGTTCTGCTCGGCTGATTGGAATTGTAAGCAGAAGGTTCTGACTTTTAATGTCACAGCAGTACAGCCCAGGGTGGGCTGGGTTTTTGCATTATGATCTGTCTAGAGTGTATTGGTCTTTACAAATAACTGAGATAAGGCTGTGTTGCTCATTATTATTATTATTATTATTATTATTTATATTAGGGGTGTAACAGCATGGTATGTACCATGGTTTTCACTTCACGGTGTGGTACATTTTTGGTACAGCAGAAAAAAGTAAATGCTTTTTCATTTGTTATGAAAATGTAAACCGTGACTAATTGGCCGTATAAATTTCTTGCTGAGCAAAATAAGGTGCCATAACACACGCATATGGTCTTTCCTAAATATAGATGTAGGTAGGCAATACAAAAAATGCAATATGTCAATATTGCTACAACTACAGTTTGCTTAAATTATATGTGCTTTCTACAATTAAGTATGGTCACAGACTCCTTGCTCCAGTAATAGGCACATTCAGGTGATGCCATCTCAAATGAATTATCAGGTATTGATGTATCTGGCCCTTCACAAATGTTAAGTCATCAGTGTGAGCTCTGAGTTTTGAATTTGGGTTTAGCACAAAAGAGGTTGTACACGTGTGTCAAAGCAGGACTGTAATTGCTCTGTTTGCAGCATGTACCAAGTCTCGTACCACATACAGAACTGAAAGTCCCATACCAAATGCTTGAATGTGTACTTTTACACCCTTAATTATTACTATTAAGACCTTTTGAAGAACACCAGTCAGATCAGAGTTGTAATGATCATTTCAACATGGCGTTGCACATGCACTTGGGCAAGAGGAGCGGTGCAGAGGGTTTTGATTCTCACTTCAAACTCAGGCTCTGTATTCTTTCACTAGGTGAGCAGTGCTCAGTATGATCACAAGCATCAAGGACAGGGCCGTAGGCCCTCTAAACAATCAGGCTGCTATTTGCTTTTCCCTTAACACATTTTTGACCATGTGCCAAGTTTTTTTTCTTTTCATTACCTTTGTTCTGCTGGAAGTGTCTCCATAATTTCTGAACTCATATTTTTGTTTTTTTGAATAAAAAAAAAGGACCAGTAGCTTAACCGGGTTTCACAAAGACACAATTTAATTTAATGAAGACCTTAGAGGCAAAGGCGTATTTTTGTATCTTCATGTCTTTTTTTTGTTTTTTTTGTATAATGCAAAAATTCTTCGGCTCACAGCCTGAGCTTCCAACCCTAAACTCTTGTCATTTGTCTAAGCTCAGCAGGCCAGTCTCAACCCCCCCCACCCCTCCATCAGACGTTTCCGTGCTGGGATATAAAACATGAATGTTTGATATAAAAATTAATGTGGCTTCCCTGGGCAGTGGGGGGGAGGGGAGAGCCTGCCAGGTGACATGGTTTGAAAATGCCATTATATTAACTGTTGCCACAGGCCGCCTTCCTCTTATCTGTCCCTGAAAACGGGCGCTTCAATTTCAGCCTTCTGAACGTGCCTGTCTGTGAACCGTCGCACGCCGGAGAGAGCGGGGCGTTCTTTAAGCCAGGCGAGCGCTCCGCACTGAGAACGTGTCCACGTGCACCTGTAACACGAATCGATCGAAGTGCGCGGTTCTTCCTGATCACAAAAGTTATCAGGAATAAGTCCACTGCCTAGTGTGACCATTTCGCTTTTGATTGCAGAGGAAAAAATATTTTGTGGCACCTATTACAATTTACAGAACGTGGAACCTGCAAATAACTTCAAGACAAAGCACCACCTAATCACTTACGGTTGAGTAAATTATCAAGTGACTTGTTTGCATTGCGCTGTTATATTACAACAGTTATAGAAAATATTTTCTTATTGATAAAACTAAAGTTGTTCAGGTTAACTAAAGTATGTTCATGAAGATCTTGCTGTCTCCTGGCTGTGAGATGCTTGCAGAAGTGAAGGGTCTGAAGAGTATACTTTCAATGGCTGAAGCCATCTCACTAGTAGGTGCAAAATATTCCCTGAGTTGATTCTGCCACAAACTATCATAACAAAATTAATCCTTCTGTAGTTGAAAGCTGTCATTTCTCTGCCCGTTGTAGAATTGTCCCTAATTGTTTAAAACCCAGAAGGACTCCGCTTAAGTCAACATTTTAAAATAATAGGGAAATTACCTACTCAGTCAAGTGTGCACTGCCCACGGTAATATTCACTCATGGCATTTTGTGTGAACCAGCTTTGCTTTCATGATTAAATGTTTGACCTACAAGTTGCACTCATGTGTGACTTTGGGTTGGTTATTAATAGTGAGATACTGCCAAAGCCTTGCTTAGGGTGGGGAGAAAGGGAACTGCAGACAAATCCTGTTCTCATTTCAGCTGCTGGGGGAACAGTATGTTTCAGCTTGTGGGGAACAGTGTGTTTCAACTGCTGGTGAACAGTATGTTTCAGCTGTTGGGGGAACAGTATATTTCAGCTGCTGGGGAACAGTATGTTTCAGCTTGTGGAGAACAGTATGTTTCAGCTGCTGGGGGAACAGTATGTTTCATCTGCTGGGGGAACAGTATGTTTCAGCTGCTGGTGAATAGTATGTTACATCTGCTGGGGGAATAGTATGTTTCAGCTGCTGGGGGATCAGTGTGTTTCAGCTGCAGGGGGAACAGTATGTTTCAGCTGCTGGTGGATCAGTGTGTTTCAGCTGCAGGGGGAACCGTATGTTTCAGATTGTGGGGGAACAATATATTTCAGCTGCTGGAAGAACAGTATGTTTCAGCTGCAGGGGGAACAGTATGTTTCAGATTGTGGGGAACAGTATGTTTCAGCTGCTGGGGGGACAGTATGTTTCAGCTTGTGGGGGAACAGTATGTTTCAGCTGCTGGGGGAACAGCATACTATGTTTGGTTGACTCAGAAAGTCCACATGTTGAGGAGGAAAATCTCCGTTCTAGTGAAGACATATTATTGAATCCAAAAGGTCTTCCAGACAGAGACATTTTGTAATTTCAGGGTTTATGACACATGAGTGCATTTTAATATTCTATAGGGATAAAATAGAGGCCTATTATTTGCCTAAATATCATATTCTGCTGTGCCTCCATGTTCTCTTGTCATCTCAAATTGGCCCAAACCATTGATCAACTGTAAATGCCCACTGTATGTACATTAACATTATTGAACACATGATTACATATGGCTGATCAATAAAAACATATAATTCATCACTGTCCCATCTACCATGTTTAACACAATTCCCTTATAGATGATCGGTCAAATCTATACCCTGCAGAAGCCCTTTCTGGACAGAATATGTCTGAATGCCAATGGCATAGAATATAATGAACACCTTAGCCTATAGGAGCGATAATTTTATGCAGAATGGAATGAGTGTCATTTCAATTTACCCAGGATTATTTTCTTCTTGATCTGGAGGTTGAACAGGTCTTTCCTTATACGGTAGCCTTTGACCCAAATGAAACCCAGGTGAATGAAGTAGAGAAAGAATTAGAATTCAAACTGACATCGCCATTCTGTTTGTGTGTAACTGGACCGGAGCTGCCGTGTTGTTGTAGTTCTATTTGTAGTCTCTTTTAAGTCAACAGCCCATATAGCCAAATGCTGAATGTTGAGAACCAGGCATAGCAAAATAGTTAATTCATAAGTCTTTCAAATGACAGAATTGTAGAATGGTGCATTGTATTACTGTACTGAATTCCATGTCCACTTTAGAAGTAAGCAATATAAATAAGCTTAGATCTGATGAGAGAGCTGTTTTCAAGACGGTATCAAGAACTGCTTGGGGTCTGTACTCTTATGAATAAGTCATTGTTACAGAAGTGAGAATGAATATCCCCTCCAAAGTAAAAGAATGAGGGGGAAATGGGACCATAAATTACAACCTGACCTCTGACCTCTTGATGCTGAGCTGCATCTGAAATCAAGGTTGTGTCTATTTCTCTGCTCACTTTATCTCTTTCCCCATCCTTCACGGTTGTAATGTTTAAAGGCGTTGGTCTCTCGGAGAATGCACAGAATATTGAATAGGAAGGGGTGGGTTGGAAGAGGGGCGGGGGAGGGGGGTTGAGTGAAGATGTTTTGCAGAAATCAACCAAGCAAAGATTGGGCGTCTTGTCTGTGACTGGAGGCTCGCAGCATTAGTTATTCTGTCATCACCTTGTGGCGAAATTGCTTTCTTTCTCTTTGGGCAATATTGTCCCTCACTATTTGTCTTAAGAAACCTCACAAGGAACATTTCAGAGGTCTTCCGGTGTAGGAAAAATCAGAAGACCTGTTAAATTCAAATCCCCCGACACATTTTTTTTAACGCCTTATTATAAGCTTTGTGTTTATGAAGTGAAATATAAAAGGCTTTTAAAGTGATTGAAACTGAATATTTCATGCTGAAATCACTGGAACATCCTTAATTGACTGCTTGAAGTGAAAAGGTTGCATTTAGTCTGTGTAACCCAGGATTTCACGATGGATGCATTATGCATTATGTATCTTGCCCCAGAGCAAAAATTACTATCCTATTAAGAGCCTTTCAACTTTCAAATCACTCAATCAGGTAACACAGTTGTCATCACGTTTATTAATAGTCAGGGTATGGTGTATATGACAAAGTCCCTTGATAATGATGACGCTGATTCTGACGACAACGACGACAATGATGAGGATACTTTATACTGTAATTGCCAGTAATTCAATATGAAAAGTATATGCCTATTCATATTCTTATCTAAGTATCAACATTAGTAAGATGTTTACTTGAATGGAAAGTGTAGCTACATTGCAAAGAGAGAAGTGCATTTTTCTAACTAGCATGGATTATTCTTATTCCATTATCCTCGGGATTCGTCATAAGGGGATTTGATGGGTTAATGCTTGACTTGATCATCGCCTGTCAGCCACGGGGTTTACTGCCCCACTTTCAGCTGACTCTAGTCTTATGAGGAATGCGCATTCAAATGCTCTTTGTTGATTGGAAAGGTCAGCCAAGATCAGCATCTGGTAAGTAAGAGCTGGAATGATGGATAGATTATTGATTGTAATCACTGCAAACTGGCTTAAGCGTAATTGCTACAGCCAGGGAATAATTCTGAAAATAATTGCTTTTCCATTCCCCATTATTTATTTAGTCAAAGATTAAGGAATACCTTTCTTTTTCTTGTCTTTTGTTTGAAGTTGGCTGTTTTCATTGCCAGATCTGTAGCAAGGCTTTGGTTCTGATTAAAGCACTTTTTATGTGATTCATCAGTCTTTCACTCATGTTAAACACTATCTTTACTCTACATGTAATGGTTGCCTTAAACTCTCTTTACTTCTTTTTGGCCACATATCCTATGCTTTCATTAGCCATCTGTACTAGCAATTATACTAATGTTGGGAGCACTAAATCACAATTTGCTTGCCAATCAAAGAAACTGCAGTTGTGCTGCATGCAATATTAGGAAAAAATGGCATAACAATTACTTTTTAATCATGCTGTAAATCTGTAATGAATACACACTCACATGCACACACACACACACACACACACACCATGTGTCAACCTCTCCCATTATGCACATTATATACACAGTTATATTACTGTGACATCCTGGTTTGTCAATTCAGGAAATTGGACGCCAGTTTTCTAGCTTGTGTGACGTACTTTTGAAGATTGATGTGCGTTCTTTAATCACAATGCTTAAGAAATATGAGGGCCAAATTTAGTGGTAGCAAGCATAACTGTAATATTGCAGGGTAAATATAAATGTACTGTTTATACAATTTTCATTTATGCAGTTCAGAGGTTTATGTAGATTTGGATGCCCTGTGGTGCACAACGTAAGTTACCTGCAAAATTGCAAAATGTGTGCCATAATGAAAGGTGGGAAGTATTGTTCCTCTGCCTTTAGTCATTAGATAAGGATTATGGGTAGTCACAGTGGTATACAGATATTTTATATTTGGAGGGAACAGACTAGAATTCCAAGTTTTAAATTTCACTGAAAGGCAAACAGAGATGATGATGATGATCACGAAACCACTAGTCAATAGGCTGCAAAAATATATATATGGGGAAAGTAAGCAAACATTTCCCCTAGCTTTATACTTTTGAATCCATTTGTTGGAAGATGCACTAAAGAGTTTATGTTGAAAGGCTGTGGTTTATTTAAAACCTGATTTAGTGTAAGGAGTCAGTCAATAGCGTCTAAGGCATTTTGCTTGAGAGCTCTGCTGTTACTTGTGTGGTGACAACCCCTGATGAAATGTTTACATTTAGCTTTCAGCCAGCTAATTCTTTCTGGTGGGACAGAGAGGAATAAATCCTCAATGAGACGTAGCCAAGGCCTGGGTGCTGAGATTATGACCCAGGCCAAGACCGTGAGCAGCGCGAACTAGGGCCAAAACATCACAATGCCATGATGGCTTTGAGAGGAATTGGGATCAAGACCATGTGATTCTAGACTCCATCTCTAACATGCTCACGCACTCAATTATATGCTAAATGTATATGCTTCCGTATGCCCATTCTGCTGAGAGACAATAGGTAACAAATAGTATTTCAATGTTTACTGGAACTAAAATAAAATTGGCCATTGAAGGCCTGAGCTCTTTGTTGCTGCATATGCAGAACAGGGCAGGCAGCCACTTACATGAATGTAAAAATACTCAAAACTGTGGCTGGGTATATTTCTGAGTTTATTTTAGCATGATTCACTCTGTGAAATAAAGAATTTTAAATAGGGTCGTGATCTGTCCTGGCAAGAGACTGTTCTCCATCTGTTTAATGCCTCTTTTGGTTTTGTATTACTCAAAATTTCTACAATTGTGCTTCAATGCTTGAATTGATTAAGGTATCCTTGAAAAAGATACTTCGGTTTTTGAAAAAAAGTACAGAAGTATCTTAGTACTTTTGAAAAAAAAAATCTTTTATTAAAAATAGGATTTACAGATTGCAAAAAGTGAAGTAACATGTTAAACATATATTAAGATCATATATAGCTTTTCTCTTTGTGCAATTTACAAATTACTGAACCTAATGTGGTAATATATCAGAAATGGTATATTACAATTCAAACCAACATGGCCATTCTATTTGTGTGTAATTTTGTTGTTGTTCCATTTGTAGTCCCTTTATGTCAGAAGCCCACATATCAGAGTGCTGACTATTGAAAATGAACATATGGTCATATATTAAAAAAAAAACTTTAATAGTGATTTCTCTTTTTCCATGCATTGTTCTAGAATAGGACCCTGAATAGGAATTCATGGGAATAGGCATTCATGTATGGGGACCATGCCCTCCTAAGTTTCTTTTGCACTTCACCGTCCAGAATCTAGTGAAACCATTTGCCTAAAGTTGTTGATAGATCCCTCCAAAGGTTTTTCTTTTCTGTACATAGCTGAAGTTGCCTTTTCATATTTTATTTGCCAGTTTAATCTTCCATGCATTCATATTGAAAAGAGAAAACGTGTTTAAATATTGTCTTTGATAAAATCATTAAATATTTATAATAAATTGGCAGCACTTCTCAATATATACTGTTATTTTGTTTCCATCTTCCTATACTTAATGTCTTGCCAGACAGATGTCCTGTCTGTGAATGTGTGTTTGTTGATAACACACATTCCTAAAATGAAGCAGTCTGGAAATCTCTCATCCTCCCACAACTAATGGCAACATATACTGCCCTTTCTGATTTGGTTATATACAGTACCTACATGTGAAAAATCTAATCATGATGTTTAAATTACCTGACATCTATTTCACTTCTAAATTACTTACATTTTAAGCTCTAAATGCCACTATACCCACAATTCAAGTGCAGTGAAAAGTTTAAATCCTGCCTTTTATATTTTCTAGCTTGTTATGAGAAGTTATGCTCTTTGTTATTCAGGAATTCAACCTACAAAATAAAGGACTGGACAAAATGTCTGAACTGTAGTCGAGCTAACCATTTCCATGGCATTATTTCTTATTCATTCATTGCAAGTAAGCAATCTCTGTGTTAAGTCCAGTGTGATAATACCATGTACAGATTTATTTTTAAGTGTTTAAAGATTTTCAGTGTCCTTATATTAGTATATATCAATAAAGAATGTATACGATAATTTATAAGAAAGTTTTAATGTTGTAAGCATAAAAATTGCCTTACTTCAAAGATCTTATTAGGTGTTGATTTCTTCATTTTTTTTCTGTAGCTAGTTAATTAGAATGGATACCTGTAAGCTGTGTACAGTGGTTTGACTTTGTTAGTTTTAATATGCTGCCTGGAGTCACCATCCCTTTGGTTTATCTTCATTTATCATCATTTCTGTGCACATATTTTACTGAAATTAGTCTCAATTAGGCTGGAGTTCTGGGCCTGTAGTCTGTTTGTGTTTAATATTGGGAAGGGTACATCCACATTGTTACACAGTCAACTCTAAAATGCTCATATTCCAGCATCCTCATCTGTTTCCCTCCAGGGAAGACTTTACTGCCTGCCCAAACACTTTGACAGGAGAAGAATTAGAATCCCTGCAGATTTAATCTGCTATGGAAGCTTTTTATCAATTACCAAAAAAAAAAAGAAAAAAAAAAACAATCCCTATGTAAATGATCTAGAAGCTCATTCCACCATCATGAATCTTCAAACTATTGTTCTTGCTTTGTCACTGGCATAATTGATATGTATGTGGGCCTTTGTAATTTTCTGCTGTTTGTTTTCTGATGACGGACATAAATCACGCCGAAAAAAAATTCAGCTTTTCACGTTTGTGTCTATTACATCTCTTTGATAAGGACACACGCTAATTTCTTAACCCTCATGCTGTGAGTCATTGAGATGGATTATTGAGTGTGCAGTCAGGCCCACAATGCAGCTATTATAGTTTCACATTATCAGAGCATTTTAAAGGTGAAGTTATCTCATTTGTATCATTTGCATTTACTGTCTAGCGTCCTTTGATTGGCTCTAGGACCAACTTTGCTTCCCCACAAATAGCAGAAGCTTTTATAAAATATTTATAAATGTATTTAAATGTTTTGCACAAAGTACTTATTTTATTCAAAGTCTAGAAAACCCCTAATTAAAATGGTTTATGACCAATTTCTTTTGGAGTTGAAGATATGGTTCTGACCTATGTCCAGTTTTGGATTAGGCTGCCAGTGTTGTTTTTAAGTTCAGGAACTATTAAGGCATAAACTTTTGAAAAATTTTCTTAGGGCCCTTGTGGATCATGAATTCATGCAAAAGGTTTGATCTTTTGGATATCCAATGCTAGTTCTGGAAGTATTCCTGTTCCATTGTAATTATGCAACAACTAAATGCTTCAAGAACTATGCAGTGAACAGAAGTAATTCAAACGGATTTGTTTTTTGGGTGTAAAATGCCTCTCAGTCTGACTGCCACTTTTTAACAATGTCAGATGTTCAGACACTTATCTAAATAGATCTTATTTGTTGTTTAGCATTGTTTTGCCAACTGTGGCTTTTTCCCTTATTTGTTTTCTATATCCATTTTATTTTTATTTTCCTCCTCCTTTGTTTTCTTTGAACTGAATTATCAAGGAGCTGTTGGCAGAAATAGCTGTGGGTAGATGTGCACAAGCTGAAGACTGGTGTGGTGCAGGATGGTATATTTGCGTAAAGTATGTGACATATGTAACAATCTGAGAGAGAGCACATATTTTAGTACATACTGTTCAGTTTGGCTTCAGTATATTTATTCCATTTTGTATACTGTAGAAAGCTGAATCAGCTATTTCTCTTTTTCTGCATCCGGTTGGGATTTCAGTTTGTCAAAACATTGGCAGCAGATATACAGTGGTAAAAGTTGTGTAGCATTTCAATAGTATCGTAATGTTTGATATCACTACTTGAATGGATACAACTCTATATTGGTTGGTGCCATAATATTTCTCTTTTTAAAAAAGTAAAAGCACCTGTCAGCAGCTTTAGTTGAAAAAACAGGTGCTACCACAGATTATACTTATATTGAAACTGTATATTCTTATGTGAGAGGACAGATATTCTGGTTAACTTTTACTGAACAAAGGTGACATCCATCATGATACAATGAAGTAATGGCCACTAACGACTAAGAACATGACAATATTATTTTCAGCTTTTTCCCCCTTTCACTCGTTCACTTTCCTTCCCTCTTTTTTCCTTACACTTTTTAAAGTAGTAGCCTGTTGAATTGGCTCCTCTTTATATTTTCGTGTCAAAAATGATTGATCCTAGACCCATGAATCTGTGTTTTGAAGACAAAGGTGGGGTGGCGTCTGTGGACCATGGGACCCTAGAGCCCAAGTCATCTGAGAATGGAGAGACACTGGGACAGCTGGTGCCCCATGGACCAGATGGGGAGCCAGTCCAACCTGAGCCCCACACTCTCCTGGGCCCAGTTAAACAGGCAGACCATGCGTAGCATATAGCCTGCACTGGGTCATTGTGTTAATTCATGACTCAAACATGTACTGCCAGTGGAATCGGCCAGAGCCATGGCTGATCGGATTTGATCCCTGGTCTGATTTGATTCCTACTATCCAAAAAAACAAAAACAAAGAAAAAAAGCAGGAAGCATTGATTTTGTTGCATGACAAAATAGAGATATACTTTGGTTTATCGTTAATTTGTCAATGTGTTGCCTCAGAGATTTACTGTCAAATTCTGTTCAAATGAATGTTCCAGGAAGGTTGGGTAGAAAAAGGAACTTTAGTTAAGGTAATGGTGCTGGAGTCAGGTAGTAATAATTGAATATAGTAGTAATGGAGTAAGGGAGATAATGATGGAGCAAAGGTAGAAGCAATGCAGTGGTAGATTTTAGGTTACATGATGGTAGGTTATCAGACAGGAATTACAGCAAACATAGGTTGTCTACGCCGCCAAGACATTGTAAGCCCCAGAGGTCTTCATTAAATGTTTTATGAAATAAAGATGATGCAATTGGGTATGTGCCAAGACTGTGATAAGTTAAGACTTCTATCACACTTTATAGAGTAACCGGGTGTGCAGATTAAAATAACTGCTACGCATATTAATGCAGCTTATACATTAGCATTTTCTGTACCAGCTTATGCTTCACCAAACTTTAAATAAAACATTACTACACATTTGATCAATGATTAACTGTGAATATGTCAAACCATATTTCAAACAGCATAACCATGTAATCAAACCACATAACTGTTACTAAGCTACAGTACATCATTTTTGCAGAATACATATTTTCCACCTCAGAATTCCAGTTGAAAATGAATGTACATGTTGTGCTGGATGACACTTCTGAGGAACGTTTTTTGGATTACAATTAATTGTGCAAATCCAAAACATCCAAAACAATAATTAGAGCTATTTCTATATTGTCATTCTGCCAGAGGATACAGTTATACTGTATATATGCTTTAATATGTGAAAGGTTTGTTTCTTTGTTTTGAGCTTATGCTCCATCAACTTTAAATATTCTATGCAGGATTTTACCTTGAAAATATTATGAAATAACCATGCTAAAGCATATACTGTATATGAAGCACTGGCCATATCTGGCTTCACACGCTTTTGGCAAATTTGTGCACCTTTACCTGTATTTGGTGCTCTTTTCTGTGTGGGGAGGGGTAGCTGTTGCTACAGAGCATGCGGTTTGGGATCAGATTTCAGCTGGAGTGTTTGTCTCAAGCCAGCTAGTCGCTGAAGTGGTCCAGATACAGCGAAGCTAAAAGACAAGCTGACAGGACAGGGCTTTCTTCAAGAGCTAGAGATAACCTTGGAAACCTCGGCGACATAAGCTGGAGTTCACAAACGGGATGAAAAGCGACGCAAGAGTTGACTTGTTTTTTGTTGGACCTGTAAGTAACATTACTATCTTGGGTCGCTAGACATCCACACTGGAATGGAATGTACAGTTTTCAAATTATTTGTACATGTCTAGTTCATGGGCCCAACTGGACAATGTAATTACTGAGTAATTGATGGAAGAAATTTACCAGTAGTTTCTAATGAATTGGCATGTCTGTGACTTGGTCAGGTATTTAGGGTTGATTGTAAACACGGTACCACAGCCAGCCTTAAAAAAGCTCCATAGTATGCCTTTAAAGAGAAACCTTCAAATCATTCTCTATATTGATCTGGCTGTCACTGCAGGATTGACAGTTAGACTGATTGATTGATTGATTCATCAATAGATTGATTGCTGTCCTGTCACAGTGTAGGTTGCCATGGCAATCTTGATGAGATTCACCTTGGTTTGGGAAGTGTCTGATGGGAGACCTGCCTTTTCAGTGATTTTTTTTTTCAGTGGTTTTTCTCAACTACCACATAAGACATGATGCCATTTCTTCTTAATTCCATTGTTTGTTTGTAACAAACTGGATATTATGCAGAGAGAGTAGCTTACCCCATGTAAGTAGATAAGCTGAACTATAAAAAGTAAATGATTAACCGATTGGACTATTGATGGAACCTTGTCAAATGACGCTTGGCTTTAAATGTGGCCAGAGGTACTGTGTTATCATAAAATATCATAAAAGAATGTTTCCTACTGGTATACTGGACAGGGTTTGTTCCCTGACCAGGGATTGGCAATGTCGTGATTCACAGACACAACTACTGTGGTGAAACACTTGATTCCCATTATTACTTATGGAAAACCTAAAAACCTAAACTTAAAATTATCAAAACTTTCCATTCAAAAAATGTTGAATAAGAATTGTACATCATAGAGTCCTGTAGATAAAAAATAAAAATCCGTAATACGGGATGATAATACGGTGGCCAAAAAGTGCAAAACACAACATTTCACAACATTTCTGACAAAACCAGAAACACAATGACACTTCACAAAAACACAACAGCAGAAACCAGAAAATGTAGCTACAAGGGTTGTCATTGCTGATCATTGATGTCTATGATGTCACTCTGGGATAAAGGAAGTGGGGCTTGGTCCATTAATGTTGTTGCACTTTCAATTAACCTTGTTTTATATAGGGGACGTTGATGGAGCATGCATGCTGTTTTACAGGGCAAAGCCCTGTTAATGCCTTTTCAAGTAGCCTACCCTGCATGTCTGTGGACTGGGGGAGGAAACCCAGAAGGGCATGGCGATAACATGCAAACTCCACAGAGAAAATCCATAGGATTTGAACCTGAGACCTTCTTGCTGTGACTTGCGAGTTGCATTGCGCTGTCCATTCTTTAATGGAGGGAAGTGGGTGGCCTACTAGCTTTGTTCATTTGCTCTGAGGTTTGTTGTTGTTTTCTAGTTTGTTCATTTGTTTTTGCAATTGTGTTTTGCACTTCTTAGCCACCATAGGATGTTGTACCAATCCCTGTCTCTGACATTGCAATTATGTATAAAATAGGCCTAAAATGTACTTATTTATCTTAATAGCCAATTAGAACAGAGTACTAAGCAGGCAGGGTGGGCGGGGCTACACAGAAAAGCACTGAGCAGAGGTAATGAACGTCACTACAGAGACAGTGCTAAAGCTAGACCTCCAAAAGACCTGAAACGTCCGTACTTCCTTGTCATCTTACGTTTAAAACCTCCAGTGCTGTCATCTTGTGTTTAAAAGCTCTATGTTCTTTGGTCAAAATCTAGCACTCTCTTGCTCATTTCTCCAAACTTACATACTGCATCTTTAATGTATGGATTCAAGAAATGCTACCGCTTTTCTATTTCACTCTGCATCCACTCGAAACACATCAACTTTTAATAGTATTACTCTGGTATCTACCATGTATCCCCAGGCTAGAGGTCTGCTGTGGCAGTGTGTAATTGCCTTAATTAAAACTCAGACTCAGGGTTACTCAACCTTGGCCCTGGGGAAGGGGCGGCCACAGTGAATGCAGACTTTCATTCTAGCCTGGCACTTAACCACCTGATTCGACTAATCATTTTCTTGATGGAACCAAATTAACTGCCTGCGCCCACCCTAGGTCTGTGAGAGTGTGAGTTCTAGAGAAAGCGCTAGAAATCCTGCCTTATTTCAGCTGTTTACTTGCCTTCTAGGATGTTGTAGCGACTGGGCTGAGTGAGGGCTGCTCGCGGCCTGATACCTGTCACAAGCTGTTTTGAGAACAGTGAGGTGTGTTTGCCTAAGAGGAGCAGGACAGCATGTAGCCTAGTGTCCATGTTACAGGAGGTCCATATCTTTGTGGTCCACAGGGACTCGCCTCACTGCTGCTCCACCAGCCAGGATCTGCATTCTTACCATTGAGCAGGCAAATTGTGGCCCGCTCATAAAGACCACAGTGTTCTTGATGACTGCCTTTATGCACCCCAATGCTTTAAAACATGTCAGGATTTAGAGCAATTACCTTAATAAATGTTCATTCTATTCCTGGAGCATTTGCCATAGCAACCTCATCAACCTGTGTTTTTTCTTTCATGTGGTAATTTGTCATGGTTCCTGAGTCTAAACATTGTGTCTGACTCACCCTGGATTGATGATGAACATTCAGGGATGCTTGTATTAAGTAGTTTCTTGTTATTATGCTGTCACGTGGGTGCTTAAAGCCCAAATAAATTCATTCAATTACATTTTTTGAATTAAGCTGGAATACTGAAAATGAAAACATTGCCAGAAACTGATCTGTTGTTGAAAGGAAATATTGAAATGGTCTGCTCATTGCATGGAACAAGGTCAAAATGACCTGACAGAATCTTATAGGAAGCAATCTTAAGAACTGAGAGTTTAATCAGAGGGATGAAGTCGATCTTGAAGAAACGTTGGGCATGGCTTCATCCGCTCAGTGCTGGCCTCTTGAACGTAAGGGTTAATGACAGAGCAATTTATTTCACTTTTTCATGGTGAGGTGCGGTTCCAATTGCTGGGTGATTTCCATGTGGAAGCAGGCCATGCTGTCTAATCTGCCTCATGGTGTGAGGGGCGAACAGGGGCATGCTCTTTAGAATGTGAGCTCGATGGCTTTTAATCAGAGCCACAGGCAGAGGCGGGAATGCTGCGGGTTAAAGATCGGCTCCAGTGTGCCCTTTAGAATTCTCTGCATAATGTGACCAGACAGCTTCTTACAGATTCACGGAACGAACGTTGGGAGAGTGGCAGGAAAGCCAAGAGGCAGGCCATTCCTCTCGCAGACCCAACTGATAAATGCCAGGAGGGTCAAAGAGGCGTAATACCTTGGTTTGTATTCCGTGCGGGTGCTGGCTATTTTCAGGTGCCTTGGAAACGGGCGTGCGCTCAGAAACGGGCAGCTACAGAGGCAATTGGTTAAGGACTGATTTTAGTCCTTCACATCAAAAGACTGAATTTATTAAACCTGTTAGAAGATAGTCAATTCCATGCTTTCATTAGACTTCATTAGAATTAGAAACTGAAAGAGGCTTTTCGATAAATCTCTCCACCTATTTGAAGGGCTGCCAATTCTGCTTGTCTTTTATTTGAAGACATTTTTCAACAGAATGTGGCCACTTTTGTATCACAGGTGTACATGGAGAACAGGCTAAATTTAGAGTAGTACATCAGTCCTCCAAGACTATAATTGTGTCTCTTGTAAGCCTTTAGTCGGAACCACAGATAATCATGTCCAGTTAAATGCATTCAGTTCTGCGGCAACATCTGTTTGCTCACAGATGTGCTCACAACTGGAGCTTGCCCTCGTGGTTTGTACAGTGCTATGCATGTTGTATTAAGCTCCACCATTTTGAGCAGTCAGATTATGTAATGAGCTTTGCTTGTTTAATGCATACTGTAAGAGAACCACTAAGTTATATCAAACAGTGTGACTGATCTGGGGTCAGAAGGGATAGTGACACCATTGTGATAATTGAGCTGCGGTTCTTTCTCTTTTCACCAGATGCCACAAAGTAAATAAGCTTGCATGAACTGATCCGGCCTCTGTGTCCATCCTCTCCTCTTAATTGTGGCCCTGACAGCAAAAAGAAAGGGGTGACAGAAAAATGGCTCAACCTGTGTGAAAGCTAACTATTATGCCGGTCCAATTTGTGTTTTTAAAAGCTCCTCACTGTTGTTCAAGCTCAAATTTAGCTTTCCCTTATCAGCTTTCTGAGATGATGGTAGAACATGAAATAAGAATTGAAAATGAAGTGAGAGAAAAATAACTAATGTGCAAAAATGGCAGGATAGGAAGGTTACAGGAAATGAGCTTGGCCAGACTAGACAAGTTCACACTGATGTGTGTATGAGGTGGGTGGATCAAAGATGTGAAGAGAACAAATGGACTTCAGGTCGTGAAGAGAACTGCACGACAGGAAAGTGTGATAAGACTCAGAAGGGAGGAGAAGAGCCACATTTACCTTGGTCTGGAGCTGGAGAAAGAGAGAGAAAGAGAGAGAGAGGCAGGGGGGGGGAGAGAGAGAGAGAGAGAGACCAGCAAAACCACTGCCCTACCAAGAGATCTTGAGAAGGACTCAATGGAAGGACTAAACCAAGATAAACACAGATAGCATAGTTTACAGGTTGACTGGTACAGTACGCCTTTCTTGTGTGTGCGTGGGTTTGTGTGTGTGTATGTGTGTATGTATGTGTGTGGGTGCGTGTGTGTATGTGTGGCGGGGGGGGGGGCGTTTGTGTGTGTGTGTGTGTGTGTGTGGGTTAGTGTGTGTGTGTGTGTGATTGTATATATATGTGTGTGGGTGCGTGTGTGTGGGAGCGGGAGATGTATTTACAAAGATGAAGTTGTCAGGATGAGCTGAGAACTAAAGGACGGTAGAATGACAGCGTTGAAGGGGAATCAATATGAACAGGACTGGACAGGCAACTGCACTGAGATAGTAATGAAGAGATAGCAAAGACTAGATTATATCTTGTATCCAGTTAATGCATAAAAGGACCTAATCATAAGTAGAAGACTACCACAAGATAAAAATGGCAAAGTCTACAAAAATGAGAACTGTAGTAACGACAGAGTGGCACAGATTGACAAAATCCAAGTTAATTATGAGAGTATGTTTCTAAACCAAACCTTTAACTGGTAATTGGAGTGAGCTGAGCCCCCAAATAGGTCACCTATGGTTGCCTCTTTAAACAGCATCACTGTTATTTATGTAAAATACAGAATACATTTATTTATTTTCTAAACAAACCAACAATGGTCATATAAAATCATCGGACTACATGTACATGTACAGGTACCATAACAGATGTTTGTATTCAATTTTGTGACAGCACAATGAACTGAACCATGGTCAGCACTGTTCTGTGTGTGAAAGATTACAATAACTATTGGCACTTTGAACTGGTAGCACTGTGTCTACACTTTGCATTCTATTCCCAGTTTTAAATCTATGCCTGTAGTACATATCTAGTGATCCCTTTGCAATGGTAAATTGTATTTGGGCTTTTGTTCTACAATAGTATTCTGGCGGTGAGGTGTTCTTGAGGGGGAGGGAGGAGGGAGGGGGGGTTCCATTTAAACCGAGCGCCTCCCGTGGGACGGTGGCCGCGACGTCCCGTGACAGCCGGTCCCCGGGACGTTTTGTCTCCCGCGCCTGTGACAGGCCGCTCCGGGACGCGCTAGCGCACCGCGTCCCCTGTCAGCTTGTCACTTTCCCGTTCCTCCGCGCGGCGTGCTGCGAGACAGGCGGGGCTCTAAATTACACCGCCGAAGCGGCGCTTTGACGCGGGGCAGACCGGCGGAGGATCGGCCGTCCTCTGAACCCCTCCGTTCCCCTGCTCTCGCAGCCCCCGTCTCTTTTATAACTCCTATTAAAGCAACTGCAGGCTGACAGGTGCCCACCTTCCTAAGGGAGCCAGGAAGAGCCTCCAGGGCTTTTGTTAAAATTGTCAAATGGAAAAAATAAAATACAGGTATGCCATTTTGGTTTTTTTAACCCAGTGTTTTTTGGGTGACATTGAAAGGGCGATCGAGTTTGAATCCGAGCTTCAAACCCCTTTGCCAGTGCAGGCATGGGGTAGGATTAGTGTTGAACTGTGCGTGACTGACTGACTTTGTCTTTTGAATAAATAATGAATCAAATCAATTTCGACAGGATTTCAAAATAGGATTTGAAAAAGTGTGCTTCAGATCTCTGGTTCGGACAAAGGATAAAGGAAAGCATTCGTAAACCACTGCATAAACACAAATGCATGAAAAGTGGTAAGGAACAAGCATTGTGAAAGTTGAATGAAATGTTAACTCTCTGTGATTAAACTACAGATTTTGTTCCTTGAACATGAATACTACATTGAATAAGCAATGATGTGTGTATGTCTTTGATTCTGCACAGTAGCTGCAATCACTTTAATCACTGTAATCACCTGCAGATTTGGGTAAGTGGTTCCAGCCCACTATTAGTGTTGCAAGGTAAAACTTGCCGTGGTTGAATGCTAGGCTTAATAGATGTACGATAAGGCTCAAACTAAATGTGTGGTTGGCTGTATCAACCAAAGCAGCGCATTGTTTTCTGGAGCAACTGTATGGCTTACCCTTAGATTTTCTGTGAATATACACTATATTTATTATCATCCTGTGCTTTAATATTTTGACTTGAACAAAATATTTTTAACTGAAAATGGTAAATTTGGACTTGAAATGCAAATGCTGATCTTCTTTGCACTTTGGGAAGTTTATTTTGATCATTGCCGACGAAACTGCGTATGAAGAAAAACTTTCTTTTTTTGAAAAAAAAACAAAGAACTTGAAGGACAAATGTTTATTGCATTGCAAAAAACTGAAACATCCCAGTCCCATAAAACACCAATGCTCTTTGCTTTTCCCAACCTTGCCTTCTGAAAGATAAACAGGAACCATACTACTGTTCACGCAGTAAGGTCTTAAAAAATTGTCTTCTTTGTAAACACAGTGTAAACACATATCACTTATGAGAGTGTTCAGTTTGATGGGATTAGGGCCTGCTTTCCTTCCCTGTGTGAGTGAATTTAGCGTGGACACGTGGCCTAAACCATGCCTCTCTCCCCGTGTCCCAGGCTTGGAGGCGACGCAAAGCTTCGTGGACCTGCGGTTCGCGCTGGAGCCGGCCGACGCGGTGACGGTACGAGGCGGCGTCCTGCAGCTGGACTGCGAGGCCCTGTCGGACCAGGGCACCCCCGCCCTGGCCTGGAAGAAGGACGGGGTCCTACTGAGCACGGTGGTGGACGAGAGGAGGCAGCAGCTGGCCAACGGCTCCCTGGTCGTCCAGAACGTGGTCCACTCGCGGCACCACAGGCCCGACGAGGGCTCCTACCAGTGCCTGGCGTCCCTGGAAGGGGTGGGTGCCATCATCAGCCGGACGGCCAAAGTTACCGTCTCCGGTGAGTGGGCACGTGGACGCTGATGCCTTTCATCTTGTTTCTTCTGTCGTTGGTTTGTTTTGTTCCATGCAGTTATCCGTGATTTGATTAGGATGAGATGAGATTAAAGCGGCTTGCGTTCTTCTGTTTCATGGTCGGATTGAGTGACCCTTCTGGACTTGCACCAAATGAAAATGACATTTTTGTCCAAAGGATGAGAAATCTGAAACAAACAAACAATACGTTTATTCAGACTGCGCAATGCGCTTTGCCCTTGGTTCGTGACAGGGACTGACAACATCATGTTACTGTAAGTAGAGCCCTTTCAGTAAGAATTGCTTACTGGATATTTTTAGTGTAATCCTCACCACCTGTATTTCCACCAGAATTGGCCCAAGTTTTACAATTGTATGTAATTAAGGCAATTAAAACAAGAGAATGAAAATAGCAGCTGCTTCTTAGTGCAGAAGCACAGCAGGCACATTACGGCTATTTTACATACAATTACAAACCAATATGAAAATGTGTACTTTTGTGCAGCTGGATTAAAATGTGCCTGATAAATTGCAATGTGCTGCCTTTTTTGAAGTCTCATTGCCTGGGTCACCTGCAGTGGGAGGACCCTTTCTTGGCCAGCTTTTTTTTTTTTTTTGTAACGTCGTAATCCGAAATTGAAATTTGAAATTACGCTGATATTGAATGCATGTTTGAAAATGAATTCTTTATTTGTGTACTTCCTAAAGGTTTATCCCTCTCAAACTGCTCAGAATATTGAGGTTTCTTTGTGCTCCTTGTTGAACTGATTTGAATGTTTCATTGCTCTTTTGATGGACTTCTTGGACAGTGTAATGCAGTATTCTATGCAATTTACATAGATCATTTCCATTCACTACACGTTAATGTAAGTGATTTGAATTTTTACACATGCATGCTGTACCTGGTACTGTACCTGGTTGTGCTTGGGATATGGCTACTCCCATAATACTAATACCAACAGTACTTTAATCTTAAAGGTATTTATATTGCACCTTTCCAGCTCCCAGAAACACTTCACAGTGTGAACATGTCCCAAGAGAGCTGCAGCGCACCCGTACTCTTTTCACGCGGTGCTGTATTACCGCGACGAACCCTCGTAATCACGGAATGAAAGGCTTGCTCATGACCCCGAGCTGGCGGGAAAAAAACTGCAGCGCTCTGGCGAATGGGAGCCGCTAAGTAACTGCGGTTTTAATTAAAACAAGCAGAACCTAATTACGGGGGTCGGGGACCTCTGCCGACGTCGCGCCGCGGGGCTGTGTCTTACCTGCGCGGGCGGACCAGCTAATTCATTTACACGCTGTTTACGCTGCCCCACCTTTATGAATCATATATGTAGTTATTACTGCTGACCTCCTTCTTGTTTTTTTTTTTTTGTTGAACTTTTGCATTCATCATCTTTTAATGCGGTTACAGAATGTTATGTTGTTTGTTCATACGAGTCATATTCATACTCAGGACGGGTTGACCTAATTGTTTTGAGCTTTGACAGAAGCTGAATGGAGTCTATAGGCATGTATGCATTTACAAGTGCTGCATAAGGCTCTGAATCTGAACAAATACAACCTGGCACTTCTCAAAGATGCCATCCAAAGTTTTTTGTCAATGAGGGAAAAAAAGCAGTTTTTGCAATGCAGTTGGATTCCCAGAAATGTCTGTTATGTTCTTTTTTTGTTGCCCTTTCCATAGCCTACATACTGTATCTATGAGGACAGTTCTCAGTATCACATAAACTGCAACAACACCTGCTACAAGTAGCAGTTGCAAGATTGCGTTCTGTTCTCTCTGTGGGTGAATCTGGCCCCTGACAGGTGATAACGTAGCAGCGTGCCATTTTATCTCAGTGGTTGCCTCGTCCCCCGCATCTTTGCATCTGGAGGGAAATCTGACGCAGCAGGTTTCTAAATTATTTTCCATCCCCGCAACATGATTATCTGGGCAGAAACATGGTTCAGGTGTTATTGTTATTTGTGTATTTATTTATTGTTTTTGAAATAACATGTTGACATCGTGGCAGGATGTTCTGCTGATGTTCAGTATATGCCCCGTGTGAAGCATTTTATGCTCGGGAGTGTGTTCACATAAAACGCTTTTTTTTCAGTGGCCAGTGCAGTGTCCTAGAGGCTGGCCACAGTGGTACAGCAGTTTGTGATCCTGACAGTATTACAAAGTCTGAATTGACCTCCACAGATAGACACCTCATTTGTCTTACATGAGTTGGAATAAAATTATCCATACCAGACTATTTAAGCAAAACAATACATTTTTAAAAATCTAGGCTGCATGTTTCTGAAAAGGAGACTTTATTCCCATGACGAAACCATGGAAACCATTATTATACTTCACAATAACTAGCAGTGGCAACTGATGCTTCCTTTCAAGTGAAGCCAAGTGGCAATGTGCTCTACACCATCCGGAGTTGATGGAAGATGGTCCTCTCTATGCCAAGGGGGTGGTCTGGAGCCAGTTGGCTGGCTGGAACTACCATAAAGCAACTGCCTTCTTAATACTCTGGCCTAATTTGCTTGGGTGATGCTGTTGCCATTTTAGTTCCTGTCCGTCAACCTGGCGCATCCTGTCTGCAGCTAAAAGGTTATGCAAAACATGTATTAAGGAAGCTTCGCTGAAACAGCCAAAAGGTTTTGTTTCTGTCTCATTAGTGCATTCATCTTAAGAACCCACCTGTCCCCCAAAACATACGGGGCGGCATAGCTCAGGAAGTAAGAGCGGTTGTCTGGCAGTCGGAGGGTTGCCGGTTCGATCCCCCGCCCTGGGCGTGTTGTGGAGTGTAGCACAGTGGGTAAGGAACTGGGCTTGTAACCGAAAGGTCGCAGGTTCGATTCCCGGGTAGGACACTGCCATTGTACCCTTGAGCAAGGTACGTAACCGAAATTGCTTCAGTATATATCCAGCTGTATAAATGGATACAATGTAAAATGCTATGTAAAAGTTGTGTAAGTTGCTCTGGATAAGAGCGTCTGCTAAATGCCTTTAATGTAATGTAAAGTGAGCAAGATACCTAAGCCCTGATTTCTCCCAACGAGCTGATTGGTACCTTGCATGGCAGCTTTTCATCGTTGGCGTGTGAGTGTGTGTGTGTGAATGGTTGAATGAGACGCATCAATTGTAAAGCGCTTTGGATAAAAGCACTATATAAATACAGTCAATTTACCATTTACCAAAACATAATATGTCATTTGCAGCATTATTAGCTGGAGTTTAAATCTCAGCTTTAAACCTATTGGCCACAGAAAAGCATTAAAACTGGAACAGCTGTTCAAATCTGTAATATAAGCATTAGTTGTTCCAGCTATAATGAAATTCTGTGCTCTGAAGGTTTAAACCTGAAATTTAAACTTCAGGTAAGGACACTGCAGTTGACCCTATGTCTTGTTGGTTTGGGAGTTTGGGAACTGGTCTTTCAACCCAGAATATTGCGGTAGAAGTGACAGATTTGACACCGCTGTAGCACAGAAATGTTCTCAGTACTGAATTTATCCAGTACAAATGGAACATAATATATTAGCTGCAATGTGTACACCACCCTGTGTAAGCACTTCTGCAAATCAAAATCAGTGATAATGTATGGAAGATTCCAGTTTTTACTGCTGGAATCATTTAACTCTCATTTTAACTGTACTAATGAACAACAAAGTGTCAACTGCGTGACGTAATGAAATTAAAGAAAAAGGACATGATTGGAGATCACGCAAAAGTGATCGTTTTGTGTAAACACAGACGAACGAAATGCGCTCCTGGCCGTTTGGTTCGAAGCGTGTTGTCTGAGTGCTGGCCCATTCCGTTGTCCCTTAGGGTGCCTCTGAGAGTGAAATGGCGATTGTGAGGCCCGGGGTGGTGCCCTTGCACAAAAGGCAACGGGAGCTCGCCCGGGCAAAAATAAATCAATGCTCTTCTGCTGGCCTGCTGACATGCTGGCAGGGGGAAAGTGTGCTTGGTCCGTGGGAGACTCTCAGCCGTAATGAAGGCGGGGAAACAAAGCCAGTGCTTTTGCAAGCTCGCGAATGGAGGCGAGGCAGAGGTGCACAGTGCCTCCTGCTTTGAAAACATGCACCTTGCACAGGTCCCAAGAGTTATACGGCCAGAATTCATAACAAATGTGCTATGAATGTAACAAAAAGTGTTTGACTTTCCGACCCACAGTTGCTGCCTTTTTCTCTCCAATCTGCTGTCACAATAATATATCCAATTAATTTTCAGCATGTTCAAGCATTCAAATTTGCACAAGAAATAACAAAGACAAAAGGTTTTGCTGCGAAAAGACACAAGAGCCACTTCTCAATTGTTTGCGTTTTTCCTTTTATCTACGCACGCAAAATGGAGGTAGCGTATGTGATGTGTCTTCGTATGAAAGAGGGGTATTTTTTCGATGGCAAAGAAGCGTGTACAAACCATAAGAAATCCTACTCGCATAAACAAAAATAGTAAAAAAAAAATATCTCACATTGACTGAAATGTGAGAAAATGTACTCACTAATTACACTTTCTCTTGTTACCCTTCAGGTTTTCAGCAGCACTGTTTCTTCCATGAAAAGTAGGAGTCTAACCAAGCGATGTTTGGATATATTTGTTTATTAGTTAGTTCCTCATTCTCTGACAGCAATTTGTTTTCTCTCTCCATATGCTCCAAGAGCTGTTTTAATGGTTTCCATGGTTTCCTTCTCTTTCACCATATCCCTTCCTCCATAATGCAAATTCACATTTATTATCAACAGCAAGCAGTTTACTACCTGAAATGTGCAGTGAACTGTTGTGTTTAGCTGTGCTGTATCTAGGGCTGCCATGATTCAATTCAATCAAACACAATATATTTAACAGTGACATTATGCACCTCCCCTATCAAACATAGTTGTTTGAACCAACCAATCAGTCACAGCTCAATTTATGATTTCCACACTTCTGTATTTTCTTGAACTTTTGGCTTAATTTTCAAATGCCCAGGTGATTACAAAGCTAACAGGCAAAAGTTCATTTTTAATGATAATATTTACATAGGTGAAGACTGATATTTACTGTTCCTTTTCAATAACAGCTGATTTTCAGAATTCTTAAGAATTGTGTCCTTGGTAGAGTTTTCTCACAGCTTACTTCCATTTTTCCCTGCCAAAATTATTTCCAGCTAACTACAGTAGCTGAGTTTTCTGTATCTGGGATCGTAAGTGTAAATGCTTTCATTGAAAAATACAAATTTGCGAATTAACACATTATCTTGCATAACGAGTCCACTAAAATACACTTTGTTTCCAGGTATTTGGATGAAAATGAACTGCAAAGAGGTTTTAAAGGTGTCCATGAATGTCCATCTGTCACACCAAAAAAAAAAGAACATGTGAATATATTTAAAAAGATTGCGTACATTTTCCAGTTTGCAGAGAAGCAGATGCTTTCTGTAATTGAAAAATAGAGGCAGAGATTATAGAAGTGTTGCTAGGGTCCATTTGTCATTTTGGATCGTGAGTACAGTCTGCCTACCTCCATTTTTCTGTCTTTGCTTTGTGTGCCAAAATAACTACGCGACTCTGATATTTCTAAGACTGTCAGAAGTCAGTCAGAACTAAGCAATCAAGAGCAAGGGATCATTGCAGAACATGCTTGGCGGCTAATACAAAGAGACATTTACTCCGGGATGTCAAAAAGCTGCGCTTGATCATTTATAACATATTGATAAGCCTTCAGACAGAGTGACCGTTCAGTCGGCCAGTTTCTGCAGCAACCGTCAATAAATTGAACCGGGGGCAGGGAGGGGGGGTTGAAGGCTGTTGTACAGAAGACAAATACCTGTGAATGGCCATCACCCCACCTCAACCATCAGGGAACTTACCACATCCACATGGCCCTGTGATGTGTTGCAAGCAGATTTCCCCCAGTATTACAATGCACTTCAATATATTTAAGGAAAAATAACATTTTTCTTGGTTATGCTAAATATCTGTTCCTGTTTTATATTGCAGCTTCACCTATATATAAACAATACAGCTATGCTGCCATTTTATAGTAAACATCATTACAAAAAGAGTTTTTACCATATGTATAAAAAAGTAGATGCTAAGCATACAATGGTACAAAAAAAAAGTTGTCCATTAGCTTTATGCAGTGGTTTGGTTTAATGATATTCATCATGCAATGTCAACATATTGTCCTTTTTCTTTTGGAAAGTAATTGCATATAAACATCAGTATGGCTCTGATATTCCGGTTCTCAGTAAATAGTTTCCAGATATCATGCTCTGTGTCTCTGTTCAGACTAGAAAACAGATGTCCCGCCTTGGGCTCTGGGCTTGCATAGTGCACTGTGAAACAGGAAGACTGTGAGCATCCATAATGAACAAGCAACATGCTACCTCCCTATTAAGGCTATTTCGGCATTTCAGCATAAGCATGAAGACGACGAGAGCTAACAACATACATGGTTCCTTTTGTTTTTGGTAGACTAAAAAAGACTACTGTGAATTGCGTCAATTAAAAAAGAAAGAAAAGAAAATAGCCTGTTGTTTAGGATGCTACAGTATGTCATGTGATCAATAAGGAAATGGTCCTGAAAGGCTGCTGCACTGGCCGCAGTGGGCTGTGTCAACTCGCTCACGTCAAAGCTACTGTGACACTGAGCGGAGCAGGCAGGATGAGAGTGACAAAGTGGGACAGACACAAAGGAAGAGAAAGAAAGAGGAAGCGATATTGGAAAGGGGAGGGAAGGCAGGGAGATAAGATGGCGGTATGGTAAAAGGAGGAGGATGATGGAAAGGTTACACACGGATGTCTGGCGGGCGACAGGTCAGGACATGGCAGCTATTAGGGGCTGGGGTGGAAAAAGAGGAGCTGAACTGAATTCTGGGAAGTGACACATTTGTGGTCACAATCCTCCTGGATATTGTTTTCTTCCTCTTCTTTTTTAGTAAACCGTCTAAGTATAGACACTGGGCACTATTTGAACTGTTATTTTCAATTTTATCATTTTAACACTAAGTTAACATCTGGACATGATAACGTTATGTATTGTACAGGCAGTGGACTGTACTGTTCTTTTTTGAAAAGTGTATATTGTCCACATATGCAAATTTTGGGATGGATTCAGTCATCATCTGTCTAACTTTGACTTGCAATTAAATGCAAGTGTTTATTTTCAATTGCCTGATTGGCAAGTTTATTTTGACATCACTATTATATTAACTCACCCAACTGTGTTTGCAATGGAAAAACACCAACACATGCTTTTAATCCTGGATCAAAGTTAAAGAGAAATGTTGATTGAATCTGGGCTGCATTATTTCAGATTGTGTACAAATTATTGTTATTAGTTTTTCATTTAATTCATTTTGGCAATTCAAAGCTAATAGCAAGATGGACATTTTATTTAACTGGCTACTACCTGCGAACTGAAGAGTTATGAAAAGCTTCCAGGGATACTAAATATGTTTAAATGCAGTTTTGTCCGTCGGTTCCATACTATGTACGTACATTAAAAATGTGTTTTTTGATTTAGCTGAATATCTTTCTTTCTGAGCTTAATGCAGCAGCATGCTCGCTCCCAACAGCTGCTTGTGTCTACTCTCCAGGCTTCTGAAGGCTTATTCTCTCTTATTTTCTGCCAGGCATTAGTATGCATGTCTGCATTGAAATGAGTATATTTCCACAGTGTAGGCACTGACTCTTCTGTTTCCTGCAGTCGGACCAGTAAGTAGTTGGTGTTGAAAGTGCCCTTCAGAGTGTCACGGTAATGCCGGAAACTCAGACCTTGCAAATTGGAGATTTTTTTGGGAGATTTACCGAGACAACATTCACCGCGCCGACTCTAAACCAGAGCAATAATCTCGGTCTCGGTGTTTCATTAGCTTGATCCGAGGGGCTCTGCCACGCCGAAGCCTCGCTGGCTCATTTTAAACGCTCCCCCATGCCCGGTCGCATTAGCGCCAATGAGCGTGCCAGATGCGCGGGACAGCTTGTCATCGCTGAAGCGCTCTCAGCCGTCAAGCCGAAACAAAAGCCCCGTCCTGGCCCCCGTTCTGGAGGAGCCGGCGCTTCCAGAACCTGCGCGGTCGGGCTGGGCGCTGGCGCTTTGAAGCCGGGCTTCTGAGGCAGATGCTGCCTGAACCGACCGAGCCTCCATTAATTTTTCAGAGATTCCGCGGGAATTTGGCTCTGACTTTCGCATGGAACCTTTCATGTCGGAGTTGGAATGTTTAAGAGCATGCGCTAATTGGGGAACGCTCCCCTTTCCTACAGAACAGAACATGGCACAGTGGATCGTTCCCTGTTGCACAGTTTGCGCATTAGCTTAGAACAAATTTTGAGCTGTTGCTTGGAAATCAGCAAGGGGCTAAAAGGTAAACAAGCAACACTGCAGATAATTTGGTGCAGATGTCTTGGCTGTCCTTTTGGTTGCTTTCATCAGTTTTCCCAGATTTATTTGACTTTAAATGTGCACTTATAGCTAAATTAATTGACCTCCTTTTAGAAAAGAAACAGGATGTTTGTTTGTTTAAAATAATTGATGATTAGCACTTCGTGGAAGTCATTTGCTGGAATATTACAGTAATGAGGATGGTAATAATTTGTTGTTTTTCTGTATCTTATCTCCTCTCTACATTTCCATGGGTGAGTTTGCTAATGATGTGCAAAATTATCAGGCTTTCTCAGGCAGACTGTGCTAAATTGAACTACTCCTATATCAAATTATCCCTGAAGACTGCCTCACCCGAATGTGTCGTCAGCTGATTTGCATCATTTAAATGAACGTCAGATGATTTTTTTTTTTCAACGATATGTTTAGTGGCAAAATGGAAGTTCGCTGAATAGTTGTAGCAGAATTTCTAAGCCACAAGCCTGTCTTTATGAAAAGGAGCAGCAACAATGTAATGTAGATGACATAGACTTAAAAGGAAATAGGATAATCTGAAATCTCGGTAATTATCAGTGGCGTGATGTGGGTGCATGTGTATCATTAGACTGTGTCATGAATATGGGCTAAAAGTAGTGTTTGTAAATGTGAAGTTAAATGAAACACGGGTGTTTGCTTTATCCAAACTGAACACTTTCTCTGGGATTGGAGGCCCATAACATCTTTATCTATTGATCTATTGCATAGAAGTTATTTTCCTTGCTCTCCTTGCCATGAATTTACTGTTCTGTCTTCCCACATACGTCCACCCCCCGCCCCGTCTTTCTCTCTGTATATACATCCATCCATCCATCCATTATCTAAACCCGCTTATCTTGGGCAGGGTCGCAGGGGGGTCGCATCATGCATTGGGCATACTGTATATATATATATATATATATATATGTGTGTGTGTGTGTGTGTGTGTGTGTGAGTGAGCATATATATATATAGTACATTTGACTTGAGTTTTGAATGATACCAGAATAGTGTCTACAAACCAAAACCTATTTTTGTGTTAGCTTTAAAGGTCCCTGTGGGAGTCCAAAGGAGTGTGTACAAGTTTAAGATGGCGCTGCTCTGGGGATTTTGCAGAACCTTTTAATGTCAGCCCTGAAACTCAGTGGGTATTACTTACACAACATAAAAAAATCCACAAGACTGAAAAAAACTTGCCCAAAGATATGGGCCACGGTGTAGTAATTCCAGCTGTGTGTTACTTCTGATCACGATCCATTCATCTAAAGCCATGTTTTTGCAGAACTGACTGCATCTTAGCTGTATCTCCTTTTGTCAGATGCACCCAACCCAATATATCTTGTTTTGCAAAAGATTGCTGCTTCTTCGTAGGCTAGGTTTGTCAGCCGGAGGGCTTGTTTCAAGACCTTCCTGTACAGGTGGGTGGGTTTGAGACGTCTGCTTTCAAAGTAAACTTTTTGAGAGACAAAAGCATTTTTCCCTATAAATTGAAGTGTGTGCGAGACTGGGTGCATGAGGCATTTTTTTGTGCATGAAAATGCAAGGACCCAGCTGGTCTCTCAATGAAAATGTCTCGTTCTCTTTTCTTCCCAAGTGCAGTGTTGAAGGATGTCTGGTTATCTGCCTCCCCCATACGTACCCTCACTGTTTATTTCAAGTTACTGTGCAATTTGTCTTTGGGTTGTTTGCCTGAATGAGCGATGGACTGCTCTGTCCTTGTGCACTATAGCCTATTTGCTTTTTTTCAGCAAATCAGCCAGTCCAGCAGACAACATGTTTGCCAAAACCATTATAAATGAAATAGTCACAATAGCAATTGGAGCAGAATTCTCATTGTTAAAATGAAATCCCTCACTTATCCCTGTTTAGCTATTATGAATATATATATATATATATATATTTGTTGAAATGCTAAATTAATGTAAAATTTGTGTGTATGTGTGTGTCTGTGTGCGTGTGCGTGCTTGTGTTTATGATAGAATTTTTCTGACAGTATTATATAATATCATATTATATATAGCTGGCTGTCTTTAGTATTTAGGAAGTCATTCCCTTTCCCACAAAAACAAAGTCATTCTGCATTATAATTGTTGGCAGGTAAAATAATGTAAAAAAAAGGTATTTTTAAAGAAATATAGCACAAGCCTTCCAGGGCTAACTGTCAAGTTTTTACTGAGGGTACAGGTTTACTTCATGGCCAAAACAGCCTTGTTTGGTGTATATACAGTAACTTATTCTATATTAGTTTTATTGAAAGAGTCCTGCTGTGCAGTTTTAAAAGCAAAAAGGGACAGTTACATGTAATTATGTACATATATTGAATTCATTTATATATATGCTCTTTATTATATATAATTTCACTGAAAAATCTTATTTCCATAATTACACAGGTATGTCTATTGCATTGTGCATGATATGGAAAATGTTATTTTTTTAATGTTAAATGTTTAAAGTGTGTAGGGGTAAAAGAAAGAATAGCACCCTTCCACCCTCACAAATCCACTCCATATTATTTTTTCCCCTCCTCCTTTTATTAACAAGGAAGGTCACAGGCCTCCAAATCAATTAGTAGTCATTAATGCTCCAGAATGGCTTTCAGCACAGCTGGTACACAGGGCACAGTAGTTGTTTGCGGTGCTAATGAGACGGAGGGCAACCCCTCTGACTGACAGCCTGAGACCTCGCCTCTGAGCCAATTACTGTGCGAGCGTTGGGCAAAGTGTGGTGTGATTAGCTAATAGACTTTGGTGGCGGGACAGAGAGTCTCCGTGCACGAGATGACAGGGGGGCAAGCAGGTGCAAATATCCATGTGAATAAGTGATCACAACAGGGGCAGGCCTTGTGAGACATGATGGTGTTGACGAGCACACTGCAAAGTCATTAATTAATGTTTGAAGAATCCTCCTTTTGTAGCTCCACTGGCTTTAGGAAAACATAATTGCCCGATGTCAGTTCAAACAGCTTGGCACTTGACGAGCAATGACGAGCAGTGGTGAATTATTATTATTGTTATTATTATTATTATTATTATGCTGCATTTGGGATGTATTAATTATATGCATATTATGCAAATGATATTGTGGCCAATATATTCATTAATATTTTCATGTGGTTTTTTTTTTCCCCACCAAATCTGAAATGTCACAACCATGCTACGTACAGTACAGTTGCTTCTACTGCGTAATTCTCTGGGGGCATTATATCACGGATACACAATAGCAGCCCGCGAGAGGCAGAATGGATCTTTAGAAGCTAGACATTGAAAATGTAGTATTATTGGGGATATGACTGTGTGTTGTGTGTGTGTTTTTTCTGTAAAGCTGTCAGAGAGATGCACCCTGGGATACTGCTGAAAAGAGGCTTGCCCTTTACTCCTTTTCCTTCTGTCTACAGCAAGTTCCCAAACCACAAAATGAGGTGTTCTGGTGGAAGACCGAGCTTGTAACCAAAGAGTCTCGGGTTCGATTCCCAGATGAGGCACAGCGGTTTGACCCTTGAACAAGGCAATTAGATTAAATAACATCCTTAATATATCCATCTGTTTCTGCGTGTAGTATACAAAATATCTTAGTGGAAATGTTTTCCCAACAAAGCCACATTACTATATATATAAAACAGGTCCTACTTTTATGCTTACCAGAGTTACAATTTTCACTGCCATATGCAAAGTGATGCTATGTATTTTTTCTTGTAAGTAACTTGGGCCTGTGTTTCTTAATAAAGATTTTTTTCTTCATTAAAAAAATTATTTGTTTATACTTGCGTACCTTGTGATTGGCTACTGTGAGCAATGAACAGATGGTGTGATTGGGGAAAGCGCACTTGGCTTTGTTTGAAATGGGTATTGACCAATGGGGAGAAATAAGAAGAGCGGTGCTGGTGGCAGTAAACAAAAAAAAAGAGGAAGAAATGCAAGATAATGCAAAATTTGAGAGGAATTACAACATACCCTGATTCTGTGGCTTTATTGTATGGCTGTGTTGAAGTAATGAAAAGTAAGTGAATTCTGTGTGTTTGCGTGAGGTCAGAGTGAACAGTAACGAGGAGTTTACAAGGAGTGAAGGTCTGTGGTCAGTCTGCTATTTCTTTGGTGAACTATAAAAATTGCCAAACCCTCTGTGGTATGTATGGCATCCAGATGTCAGCTATGCTTGTCACCCTAAGAAAACTAAAAATAACAAAAGAAGTCTGAAGAGACATTCTCTAACACACACACACACACTGTACACACAATATATTACAAACGCCCGTAGTATGTTGTGCCAGCTCCTGTCTGAAGGTGTCTGTTGGGGAATTTGTAGGTGGGGGATTTAACAAAATGACAGACGTGGTGAGGGCAGGGGGCTAACACTAAAGAAAGTCTATTGCTGCAATGCGCAGGCCCCTGAAAGGGAGGCTAAACAATTTTTCTCTGGTGTGACATTTTCACTGGGCGTCATGGTCTCGGTTCTGCTTGTGAACGTACAGGTACGCGTGCGCAGCAACGGTCTACCCGCTTCGCCCGCGTTAAGGCGCTGCACGTCTGACATCCGTGAGAGTAAAATGAGCAAAGAATGGACCCGTCACAGAAATTGGCTGCGGCTTTTGCCGCCGGAGCCGGGGTGACACCGTCAAATTGCCGGCCTTTCTCTTTTATTTCATTCCTTCTTCCCTGTCACTGCGGGCCCCTGCATCGGAGACTGAGCAAGATAAATGTCGTAGACGGCTGTTGGTCTCCTCAAATTTACGAGGCGAAGGTAATCATTACGACGGTGGGATTTACATCTCCCCTGATACCGTGAGCTCGCTCGAGGCTCTGCGTCTGATAATGAAGCCCAGGCTTAGCCCCTCTGCACGTGCAGACGCTACACGCCCACTGGCGTTATGTTAATCCTTTTTGTCTTAATGCAGCAGAATAATATGCTGACCAAAGCTGGCCTTTATTTTTTATTTTCGCGCGACTCGATTTGACTCCGTTCTGCGGGCTACGCCTCACAGGCGGTGTCTGAGCAGCGATAAGTCTCCCCGCTCGCAACTCGTAAAGATTATCAAGTAGCTGCTCTAATTCAGCATGGTGGGCGGCAGTGTAATCTGCATTTAATGAAGGTTATGGTCCGTTATGGCTGAGAATGCAGCACATTTTATTTGCATTTTCCTCTCTCTTGCCATTCTTGGATTTTAGGAAATTTTCTTTTCTTTACTCTGTGAAGTAGCCAAATCAAGTGCTACAGTGCCAACATCCCTGTCAGGAAGAGTATTTTAGTTGTCTGATTTTTAAAGCAATGGCTAATGATGTGCTTATTATCCAAGATTTATGTTACCACCTCTTCTTACAGCAAATAAACAGGACAATTACATGCTGGGCAATCAGAATGGGAGATACTTCTCACTGGTTGATCGGCCTCTTCATTAGAGCCACAAGAACAGTATATTCAGCCCACTACGAATGAGTCTTTGAACTATGGCTGCAGCTCCACTAAAAGTGCTGATAAGGTGTTCCATAAGTAGCTAATTCACTATGGGTAGATTTACTTTCTAGTGTGAGTGTTATTTACATTTTGAAATGGTATCCTCAAGTTAACCGCATCAGCTGAACTATGCTAAATCTTTATACATGGATGTGCCATCTCAGATTAAATTATTTACTTAAAACATGTTTTTTTACAGAATTTTCTGCATCCGAATGTGCAATTGAATGGTTGGCTGGATCATATTTGGAGGCATTGGTGTTTCAGAGACATCATTGAAATGTAGCAAAATGTCCTTCAGCACAGCTTCTCATGATTTTTCACAGTTGTTCAAAGTTGTCATGTCCATCGGTGGAACAAATGCATCGTTATGTTTTACTAAAGCCAGTATGGTCACCTTTAGTGTAACTAAGCTTGGCAGTGCAAAATAAATAAATAAATAAACTTGCTGGACAGCTTGCATGAGGTTCAAGTCCCAGATGCTCCAGTGGATTTATAGAAAAAAAATCCCGCCCAATATGGGTTGAAAAATGGATCTACTGTATAAGCTTAGCTTTGATTGTGCATCTCTGTATCTGTAGGGAAAGCATCTGGAGCTCAAAGAACAGCAGTTCAATCTCCTGTTTTGTGTCTGTTCTCTCAAGCCGCTGCATTTATCTCAGTTGTTGAGCCAAACCATTAATCACGTCAAATATTTTAGACAATTGATTGTTGACTAAATCACTTTGGATATCAACAATGTTCTGCTGCTTGCTGAACAATACAGTTTAAAAGTAAAGTCCAAATGTAAAAATGGATGCTTTCACAATGCATAATTGCATATGTATATCATTTTATATACTGTACATATACTCTTATATAATATTAAATGTTCTCCTCTTCTGGCATAAATATTTGTTCGCTCTCTGTAAAAGTACAGTAAGTTCACTATGAGAAAATGGGTTTCATTGCTGAAGATTTTGGATGGACATGTGTATTGATGATTTATATACTGTAGGCATTATTTTGTTTTTGGACAGATAATTATCTGTGTTTATCTTCATATTTTTATATTTGCAATGTTCTTTTATTTCTATCATTACTGTCATACAGTTTTGAAATGACTTTTGTGCTGTATGAAAGCGAGAGAGAGTGGGTTTCATTCAGACAGCATTTGTTTGACTGATGACATTTTAGTGAGTTTATTTTGGAGACCATTGTACCACCCACAGAAAAATTGGTTTTAACTGTGAGTATGTTCAAAGTTGAGGACAGACTATTTGAATCCAAGCTAATGTGGGGGCTACTACTGGGTATACTATATATTTTTTTAATTTTGAGCTGCCCTGTCTTTGCTCCATTGGCAGTAATATTCAACTTAATTTTGTTTGCCTTTTAAAAGGTTCATTTTGAACATAAAACTGATTGACGATAAGAGAGAGGTTTATGACAACATATAGCACCATGCTTCAATAAATGCATCTTAGGTAGGCTATATGACTTTCAATGCTATAAGAAGTATAGTCAGTATTCATATAAAAGTTGTGTACCAAGAAGTAAGTATAGAAACTTGTTTTCTTAATCTGAAATTAAATGCATATATCTAACTCTTTTGCCAGATACATGTGCCAACCTGTGTTTTATGGATATGAATATAACCAGATGATGAATGTACACTTTAACATGTAGGCTATATGATAGATAATTTAATTAGGCAGGTGTCCAGAATTTAACTGGTATACTGCTACATACAGTACATGCCAATGCAATTCAGTATATTTTAGTAGATAATTGTACTATAAATTATAAATTCAAGGAGCGCCATGCAAATTTGAATGCATTTTGCATTTTATAAGAACATTTTTTTCCATGATTTGTCAAACATTTCTTTTTCACATTTCACATCAACTGACATTTATCTTGTGATGGCAAGGTAATGCTAATATGAAAAAGTAATTCATATTTAGTTAAAGAGAAAGAGCATGGCAGTTAGACTGAATGCAAAAGTTTTAGCAGGATTTCCTTCGAGGAAGATCTGGGGGTTTCAAATTCCATTATGGAATATGAATACATTTCTATTTATAGATTTAGCTTTCTGAGAGCTTGTGTTTTAATTTGCTGGTTCCCATCACTCCATGGGCGAGGGCAGGATGGTGGAGCAGCCTCCTGTGAAATGCGTGTGATTGGAGATTCTCTGTGATAGATTAGAAACAGGATTGTGGAGATTAATCAGAGCAAGAAGCCCCCCCCAGCAGATGTCCTGGCTGCATTCGTGGGTCTTTATGTAAACAACAACATCTGTTCTCCATCTCAATGAAAGTGAAAACACTGAATGTTTCGCATTCTTGCAGCGTAATCAATGCATAAATCAGGTGGAGGTCAAATGGGTTGCATATGTGCGGAGCTAAAAAAGAACGAAGCAATGAAAATCTGTCTCGGTTCATTTTTTCAGCTCATGCAGTCAGGAACTCCAAGGGGCTGAACAATCTCCAAGGCAAGGAATTACAATTCTGCCAGCGATTTCTTACAATCAGCGTTCGAGCCACTTTAGATGTACTCTTGTTTCTCTCAGCCAGACCCCCATTTGGTTTTTATTATGCTTTGATGATACGTGTGGACCAATGAGGCGAGTGTCACCGTGTGCTCGGGTCCTCTGATCACTGGATGTTTCGCCCAGCGAGCCATATCGATTTCAGGCCCTGAGCGTCATTAAGCAGAGCGGAGGGCGAGGAGCGCTGCTGACTGAGGCTTGGGTTTCCCCACACCCGGGTCTCATTGGACCGCTGGCCATCTCTGCCAGCTCTCGCTCAGTTTGTGAACTGCAGCATGATGCTGCTCTTGCATCTTTGACTCAGGTCCAAGCTCTGTGTGTAATATGTATATATTTATATAATAATTTAAATGGCACCCCTCTAGAGTCTGCACTGGTAGCTAATTACGTAACTAGCTGATTTTTTTTAGATTTTGATATTTACTGATTGACCAAATGACCTTTCTTTATGGAGAAAGATGGATGCATGTGATAAGGGCATTGTTTTGGTCGGCAACTATGAAATTATAGCTGGCAATGAAATCGGAGAGTACAGAAAACTGCCATTGACTTTCAGTGAGGCTGTGAATGCAATTTAGTTTTTTATTTTGTGTGGAAAAGTCTACATGTTCCCTAAAAAAATTGCTATGGCATCTCATAAGTCACTTGTATGTTACAAATCCAGGCCAGTGACCGTAAAGCTGGTTGGCTCTTTTTTCTCCAGCCACAAAAAGAGACGATAGACATTAAAAGTTTTCTCACACGTCCAAAGTTGTCTAGTGGATTAACGAGTGAGATGTTTCCTTGGCTCAGTCTCAACGGATTTAATGTCTCCCAATCCCCTTAGTTTACACCGATGAACAAGTGTCTCAATGAAAAGTCTTCGGGGACCCTCATATGCTTGTACTGTAACCTATTTTAATGCTAAGCCTTCATCTGTAATCCACTTTCATTCGGGTAATGCCTGCAGGGAGCTGAGCCCTAGCTGTCAGGACCTTTCTGTGACCTTTGACCCTATCCCTTCTGTGGTTCTGCTGGAGGATTTGGCTTTCTAAGGATGAAGAAAAAAAATAGAGCTTGCCCCTTTTTATTATGCCATTCATTATCATTTATTTGAAACATAACACTTATATAAGCATTATACTAGTTTAGCATCGAGCATTTAGCCTACCTTATTTCAGTCTCTTGTGGTTGTTTATTTTTTAAATGCCAGCAGTTAAGAACTAGTATTAATGGCATTCTATTTCGCTCCCACATTAGGACTCCTCAGGTTTAATTTGCTACTCAAACTAATTAGCTCGCTCTAGTGGATAATACTGTACTCATGGCTTATAACATTAGAATGGTTTTAACAGTTATTTAATTTTTTTATTAATTGGATGCCCTATAATAATTTTAGTTGTTATTAAGTCATTTTAGAACATTTAGTTCAACAGTGAGAAAGTAGATTTTTAAAAGTAAATGAGTTTTTTGAATTTATTACTGAATTTTAATTTGTACATATTGGCAGATTAAAAATGGAATCAATCTATTCCATATTATGCCAAATTATGCCAGTTTCTAAATATGAACACAATAATTGTTGTTATTCTTAGTGTCCACCGATGCAACACAGTTGTGTAAGTGTTACAAAATAACACTTACACAACTGTGTATGAGGATATCACATACCTCTATCTGTACATACAAATGCACACGCTCATATAACAATGGTTATAACTTAAAACACGGGTCCCTAACCCTCTTCCGTGAGATCTACCAACCTGTTGGTTTTCATTTCAACCCTAATTTGGCACATCTAATTTCACTAATGAGATCTGCAGCTGTTGATTGAGGTGTGCTTTGTTCAGGTTGGAGTGAAAACCTACAGGGAGGTAGATCTCCAAGAAGAGGGCTGAGAACCACTGACTTAATACAATAAATGGAATTGTTTAGATTATTCACAGAAGTGTTCAGTGGAGGCTGAGCTTGGGCAGTTTTAAAAGCCTTAGGCGTAAAGCTCAGATTTGGTCCGAGATGCTGATTCCAAACAGACTTCCTGAACCCCCACCTCCCCCTGATATGTGTTTACATTTGCCTACTCCGTCAATGAATATCTCATTAGAGTTGCCTTTGAAGGCTCCACTCAGCCCCCTTTGTGCAGAGCAAGGCAAAAGAACAAAATGGCGGCCTGATGAAAATAAATTTGACCACAGGATTCCCAGGCTGTCTGCGAGGACGGTGACGGTAACTGGGATGGACAGAGTGTCCTTCTCAGCCTCATGTATCCTAAACATCCAAACAGCACTTTCTGTGCAGTTTGAGATCTAAACTGCGTACTATCTTATTTTTCTCAACACATCTACATTCAAAGATTCTGCTTGTTGTACTTACCTTTTTCATAAAGCAAGTGATGACTGTTCAGATTCTTTGTGTTGACTGGTGGAAATGTCTATTGCGGTATGTGAGGCTTAAGTAAAAAAACAAACTAAACAAAGAACTAAGTACATTAGTTGGTGGTGATGTGCAAGGTCAATGATTCGAAAAACTGGTAAATACCTTATGCCCATATAAAATGGAGAACCTCCTGCAAATGCATATCTAAAAATACATTATGACTAGCCCTGTAAAGCACCGTACTGTGTAATTGCCATAAAGGGACCCCATTTAATATAAAAACCACAGGGCTCCATAGTGAACCAGTAATACCTCGTTGAAGTGTTTTCATTGATTGCAAGGATTTCTGTACACTTTGCGCGTCCTGTTGAATTGCTGGATGGCAGAATGGCAGGGTTGTGAACAGAATACTACTAAAAGGATTAGTTTATACATCTGTTATTTCTTTGGCTCAGGAACAGGTGATGGTACTGTTGTCTGTTCACACTCACGCATTACAGCAGCAATAGCACTTCTAGTGTGTCCAATTACCACTAGTCTCTTGTATTTCACACAGCCACAAGAGTGGTGCGTGAAACAGCAGTTTTGTTCATTGAAGAATTGACTCTACCAGCCAATTTTATTTTGCTGTCATTGATGATGAATGCACTTCCTAAAGATTGGATCTGTGAAGCTTCGCACAGAAAAAAAAAAAAACCCTGTCCCACAGTTAGCCACTGAAAGGACATATGCAAATCAAGAAACCAGGGCCAGGTGTGGCTTGCAAATAGTGTTTTTCAGGCTGGAGATGAGGCCAAATTAACTTTTAATTAATATAGTATGACATACAAATTATACATTTTAAAAAAGTAAACAATGTAATGAACTGAGGAATATACGTACATGATTTTTGCAACTTTTTTATGAAAACTAATGTAGTTGTCTAAAAACATTATGGGCTTCAGTATTACACCCTGTGAACTGTATTGATAGTTCAAGTATTTGGTGGAAATCTATATTCTGATCTATTTAATGATTAATTGACATTATATCAGTCATGCCTGCACTCTGGCTTGTGCCTGGTTAAAATGGCTAGCATTGCATCACCTTAAAATCAATGCCTGTGGAAGAGTGCATTGATTGAAACATGGATCTGCATACTGCTCATTTCTTCTGTTTTAAGTACTACTGGTGAATGCCGGGCCTAGTGCCTCATCGTAGCAAACAGACAGCATCAACTCATAGGGGTTGCTTGATTCATTTGTGTCCGGCGTAAAAGCAACACAGACATAAAATATTATTACCTTGGACAGACAATCACTATAGTCCTGATGTATAATTTGACATTAGTTTCCTAAAAGTAATAGTTTCCAAATTCTTTAACTCAAGCACAACCCCTGTGTGTAGATTAGCTATTAGCTATTTTGTGTGTGTGTGTGTGTTTCATAGCTTATTCTACATCTCTAAATCAACCAACACCTCCACACTTATGTCATTACAAAATATTTTGCTGGCCGTTGCCTGGCATAAACTGCATGAGTTGTACCATTTAAATCTGAATTTGTAAAACAGTGCAAAATTCAGTGTTCTTCAACAATGATAGATAACAATATTTTATTTAAAAAAAAACTGGAATTGAAAGTCAACTTATAGTAGCAATAGAATATTTTCCTATGGTATGTCTTTATTTAGCATGCTAGAAATGCATGGCCCTCATACATTTAGCAGGAAAATGCCAGTATTTATATGACTGCCTGATGAACCAGATGCTATTCATGGTGTCAGTCTTTGAGAGAAGCTCATTTTCACTGGAGAGAAGCACTTAACTCTGATGCTATATCTCAGTGCAGCAAGTAAAGCACACTTTATGAGCGTAGTATTCTAGATTAATCTATAAAGGTTGGCTTTGGTTTGATCAAATTGCATTTACCCTTTAAGATGTTTAGTACTATTGATTAAATCCTATCCCATGTCTTTTAAATCCTTAAAGTGATGCTTTTATTCAATACCCTGGTTTTTTCATGTTTCTCTGGCTTAGCTTAAAATAACAGACATCCATGAACACACACTTATATCCATACGCACAACTTACTAAGTTGCTCTAATGACAATGTTCTCTACCTGCTTCTTTTTGGGGGACTGGTTATTGGTTCTCTCTTGTTGTTGCCTTCATATTGGATGCAATTTTACTGCCTGTGAATTGTTCTATTCAGAACAGACTTGTAAATTTGCAACCATGAGTGTGTCATGTAAAACTTTAGTGCTCATTTTGGCCTTCACCAGAGGAGGCAACTATAAAACAAAGGATTTGCTATTTGAGCGAATATATGGCTGATGGGCTTCAACAGAGACCGCAGAACATCTGTCAACTTATTTCCACGTGCAGAGAAATGACAACATAAAAGGTTTAGTGCATAGGTGTCAAACTCTATTCCTGGAGGGTCGCAGTGTCTGCTGGTTTTTGGGGTGTTCTTGGCACAAGTGTTTCATTTCAGTCATTGATTGGCTAAGGAATCCACACAAGGCCTCATTCTCAATTGGCAGCTGATTGAAAGGAAACCACAAAAACCCGTAGACACTGTGGCTCCCTCAGGATTCAGTTTGACGCCCCTGGGTTAGAGGAACGGTGCAGGATCCAGGGATCATGGCTGCAGAAGCTAGAACCTCACTGGCCCAGAGTGTGCTCTATCCCTCGCTCTCTAACTTTCTCATGCTATTTTTTTGCTTGTAAAAACTCACTTTCTCACTCTTTTTTCTCCTCCTTCCCTCCCTTCCTTCTCCAGGGCCCCTGCGCGTGGTGGTGCCCACAGAGTCGGTGTCGACCCACCTGGGGGACACGGCACTGCTGCGGTGCGAGGTGACGGGGGAGCCCATGCCCGTGGTGCACTGGCAGAAGAACCGCGAAGACCTGCCCGCCGCCGCCGCCTCCGCTTCCGCCTCCACCTCCGCCACCGCGCCCGAGAGCCGCCTGGTGGTGCTGCCGTCGGGCTCGCTGCAGGTCAGCCGGGTGCAGCCGCCCGACTCCGCCACTTACCGCTGCCTCGCCGAGAACCCCGGCAGCGCCCGCACCGGCAACGACGCGGAGCTCCGCGTACTGCCAGGTAGGCCGCCACCTCGCCCACAGGCCCCACAGCAACAGAGAGGTTTTTTACAGCACACAGGCCTGTATTCACCTGCTGTCTTTATCTGCAACAAATAAATGCAAGTGTCATTTTTTAAAAAGTATTTCCAAACAATGACTTTGAAGAAGAAAAAAAAAATTAGCAATTGTTTTTATTATTAATATTCTTTTCCCTTTTTAAAATTAATCTTTTTTTTGTATGTGAATTTGATTAGTGTATGTAAGTGTGTGTGTGCGTGTGCGTGTGTGTGTGTGTGTGTGTGTGTCTGTGTGTGTGTGTATGTATTGTTGCCTCCACTATCGATTCAGGAGAGTGCAGAAAAGCACGATGCCAAGCATTGCTTCTTATCACACCGTAGTTCACAAGTCAAGCTTGCAGATAGTCAGAGGAAGACACCTGTATACTAATACAAATGCTCCCAACCCTTATCCTTTGCCAGCGCAAAGTGCTGAAAACAGGGGTGTGAGTTATAGTGACGCATTCTTTTGGGGAAAACATATTACTATTAGACAAATATTTTTCTTTGACCCAATTGTATTAGTTCAAAGGTATATAATTTACCTTTTATATGACCATTTTTATGCTTTCATTATATTATTTTGTATAGCTCATTACCTGTATTGTTGATGTTTTTCCAGCCTTATAAGGGGTGTGTATGGTTTTGGAGGGGTTTGTCTGTGGTGTTGCAGCTTCCACAAACTAGTGCCGTTTACAACCATAAGACCAAGGCCTGCAAGTAATGGGAGAATCATACCATTATCTAATGTGCAACCTTTGATACGATAGACTTAAGTGAAGCAACTGAAAGGAAAAATAAAGCATACATCTCACTCAACTTGTATCACTCATTCATACTGTCATTCATGTTGTGGAGGAATTCTGAATGAGAGACACAGGAAACAATTTTCAGAACCACTCAGTATGTTTTGGCCCAGGTTCTTCTAGTGTAAAAGACCACCAGCTGCTCTTGATTGATGTGAATTTTACTGTCTGACCAAACCATTTTCTCAAGGTTAGAGACAAACGATGATTTGAGAACGAATGTGGCCTTACTTACCTCAATAGAGACTCTTTTTTTGGCAGCAGGTGTGTCATCATGTATGCCACTAGTTATTAAACTTTAATTTATTTCACTTTAGTTATTAAACTAACTTTAGTGTTGTACCTTTCAGGGACTCCTCACACACACATACAAGCATAGCCTTAGTTTGATCAGGTTTTTTCAGAAGAACTTCAACAACTAGTCAGAATACTGTACATCTGTAAAACCCAACTGTTGAGTGAAATAACATAGACATGACAATGGTTTGGAAATAAAGGATTTATATTTATTGGCTATCATAATGAATATGTGAATAAGCTAACTGAAAACAATAATTTGCATAAAATGAGGAATAATATTAATCAGAGGAAATGATAATTCTGCAACGGCTAAACATAGAGGTTGACAGTACTACCATTTAACAAAGGTTAATTTGTGTTATGGGTTAGTGACACGCTAATTTACATTATGTGGTTAGTTTGTTTAATTAGTCTCATAAAATGAAGTTTCAACAATGTAACACAACAAGGTCAGGGAATTTGCTATTTCGGACCAACATATGCATAGCAAAACAAGCATAACAAACAGCAGTAAAATTACTTAAGAAGGTATTCCATGTTTTGTGCTATCCTATGGTTTGATTGTAGAATGCGTTTCAGTCCTTAATGGAAATAAAAGGAGAGGCCAGTGCTTAATTCCGTTAGATGATGCGTCAGCTCGTCAGCTGGCCCAAGGCCACTGCAGGTGTGTATGGACCTCCTGGAAGGCTTCTTCGTTGAAGTCAGGGTCGCGACAGGTTCCAGTCATGACAAACTGGGATGTGCACGAAATAAAGCATGGATAGATAAACCATTGATTTCCGCTTTAATGTTTAAGCCTGTTAAATCAGGCTCCCCATTTGTCCTAAAAGGGACTGTTCCTTGCCCCAAGCTGATGCCTAATTGATCAAGCAGAGAGTTTATTGCAGGGTCACAAGAGGAAGGGGACAGGCACATCATTATGCCTTGGTTGACCAAAAAGTTAATAATGAACGTGACATGACAGAGGGTCAGTCTCGTGGTCAGGAAGCCAGAGACCAAAAACGACCTGTGTATAATTAACATTATTACAGTCAAGACCCATAGGTTAAGAAACACTGATATATGCACTAATTGAGTAGCATAAAATGATTATTATTCTTCAAGAAAGTGGTGAAGTAACCCTTTTACAACATAAATGGATCAGTAAGGGGCATTAAAATGTATGGAAGAGATTTTACAGATTGGGTGTTATATTGTTTGTTGCAGATCAAACATGTCAAAGTGAATATAGGGCATTATGCAATTAAAAGTTTTGAATATAAAGGGCAGGAGAGCATGGCCCATTGATTTCTCATTTGATGAGCTGACAGGTGCAGTCTGGCTGGTTGAATGCCTACCTGCTGATAACATCTCTTGAATTTCAAACCTGTTCTCATAAAGATCCCTTTTCACTGTGCAAATTACTTATACATTATATTTAAATACCAGAAATGTCTTTGTTTTGATATTTTTTAAATTACCACTTTGAGCTTGAATTTTCACAGCCCTGGCTACATGATGAATCATTCAACATGAAAGCGCATATTTAACATGTAGGATAGGGCTCGGTTTAGGCTAACTTCCTATAATGAAATTAATTTTAAATTCTGGTTTTGGTATGATACAGTGACTGAAGTCAAATTTGTATGCCTGGCTCAGTTTCCATTACACACCAATGTAATGAGCCATATTCCATCTCATTGATATACATTTCCAAAATATTTGTTCCCATGCTCTATTTTCAACTCTAAAAAGTCCTTCATTCAACTTCCAGGTTACTCACCATATCACATCCTGTACCTAGGCTCTTTTACCTTTCATCTGTCTATTGCACCATGCAAAAAAAGTTTTACTCGATTACAATTATTATTATTTTTAACCACCCTATCAGCAGTATAGCATGTGCCCTCTAACATGTCTGATATAGCAAACTAGCCAAGTGTAATTGAGGGGAAGGCTGTATCTCAAGGGCATGTGTTCTAGGGATCTCGGAGTGTTAGTGGCTGGCTGTCACATAAATCTCTTGTTAGCCACTGGGCCCTGTGTACTGTGTGCTCTTGTGAAGGGCAATCAGGCTTGGAGTGAATTGCAGGTCTTTGGGTGAACAGTGCTCATGCTGATTCCCAGTGGTGATTGGGGCTGAATTATGTGGTGCAAGTTGGTTGGGCCTGAGCAGCTGGTGGCAGAGATGAAATTGAACCCCGGTGTAAGCGCTGCTGGTAATGCGTTGCCCTCGGCGACACTGTGTAGCACCAAACACCGTCTTCCCACTCTCCTTTTCGTCTGCCGGTGTCGCTCTCTTGTTGTGAGGAGGAAAAATGTTTTCGGATTTGAAAGGGGCCGAGGCAATATGATAACTATAATTCTGTACCGTGATAAAATATTGCGAGTGCAGTTACATTTTTGTAAGTGATGTTAAATGACAAAAAAATAATAGCACAATAAAGCATTTATATACAAATGTGGTTTTGACTCATTTTGAATGCGCAAAGCACTTTGTCTCTTTTCTATTTCAGCCAGAATAAATGAGAGTGTTTTACAGTTTGGTTTTGCTTTATTTTTTGAGGAGCGTTTGGACAGGATTCTGTTTTCAGTATGGTGAACACTTAGCTTAAATTTTGGAGTGCTCAGTAACATCTCCATGTACATGCACCTACTTTACTACCTACCTACTTTTGCACACACACCACCATTTAACCTAAGTGTTCATATTTCATATTTCAAAGTTGGCTGGATCTCTGCCCACAAAATTCACTGAATGAAAAAAATCTAAATATGTTGTGCAGTTCCTGCCCCTGTGAATAAAGGCCAAGAAGAAAGAGTAATTGGCTCTGTTGAAAGGTGAAATCATTGAGAGCCAATCAGTCTTGAAAGTGGTTGCGATTTGATTGGAGTCTCTCTCTGTTTCACGGAGATAAGCATTGTTAGCTAGGAAGGAGAGCTTTCCCACAGATGATTCATTTCACAGAATTTTGAAAAATGGCAATAGTTGGCATGGTAAGCCATGCATACTTAGTACTTTTTCTTCAGCCAGATAGCTGATGTTTATAGTTTCCTTTTGCTGGGCTGCTCTATTTAGGCTTTAACTTTGCACAAGGTCCACCGACAGGGAACTCTGTTAAATGCACAGGTATTAAATATATTATTTTATAAAATGCAGTGGGTGTAGATGACACCTGCCTCATAAAAAATTGAGTGTTGTGGTGTCTGGTTGCACATCTAGCTAAAGCACTCATTCCCAGTGCTGTGGAGGGTCCATTGCCTGGGATCAAGTCCTGGTGTCGACCGTATTGGGGGAGCCCCAGAGAGGGGCACATGTTTGGTCATAGCGTCATAGAGGGAGGGGAGCGGCTTTGCTGCTGCGCAGATCATTCAGGAGAACGCATGTATTAACTCGGCAGTTATGTTTGCACCCTTTGCTTTGCAGAGCCTGGTGTGACGCGGGGCTTGGTGTTCCTGCAGAGGCCGATAGCAGTGACCGCCGTTGAAGGGAAAGATGCTGTTTTAGAGTGCTCTGCCTCCGGTTTCCCAACCCCCTCCTTTTTCTGGATGCGGGGCAGTGAAATCATCGAAACAAGGTCAGTAAATGGGTGGGTAAAACACATACAATAGGTCCTTGACCATACTACACAGCATATTTATGTTATGATATGCTTTGTTCTTGATTAAAATTGACAAATTATTTCAAACGGATGCTGCAGTAGTTTATTATTTTTACTTCCTGCACAGCATTTTTCATTGAATGTTTGTTAAAAGTCTTGTTCCAACATTGTTAGGACTATGGAGCAATCTATAATTGAAAAAAATAGATAGTAAAACTGCCAATCAATACATAGAGACTGTGATTGAAGTCAATATCTCCAATCTGCCCCTATGAGCTTTGTGTCACACTTGGCACATAAGTACGCACACATATACACACACACACACACACACACACACACACGCACCAACACCCACGCACGCACTCACTCACTCACGTGCACACACACACACACAAACAGACACACACATACACTTTCTCTGTTCATTTATAAACAGTTCAGTTTATAATCTTGCTGTCTTTCAGCCATGTCATCAATCTGCCCCAGTGACTGCATTGTGACATGGTAAATTCATTTTATTTAGTAGGCTAATCTGTTTTTATTGCTAGCTAGCTAGCTGCTTAAATACCTCACAAGTAGACTGGAAGAAATATTTACAAAACATTGGCCTATAGTCATAATCCTTCCAATTTTTCAGGACATATTGAATATCTTCGTAATAATCACATCAGCTCAGAATAAGGTGAACACGTTCTATCCAGCGGTTAACACAAACATCAGCTGAGACACAAGGAAATGGCAAATGGTTGAATAGCAAGAGACATGTGTCAAGTACATCACACTTCTACAAGCCGCCCTCTAAGTGTCTGACAAATATCTAAGCTGGCAAGTCCCTGGTGTGCCCATTGCTGCTACAGTAAGTGCTGTTCTCACATGCTAAGTTGGGTATCTTGAGATCTCCTGAGATTTGTCTTCTTCTGAGACTAACTGAAAGGTATCCATGTATGAGAAAGGGAGACTATGTGGTAAAGATTTTCACATGACATATCACCTTGTGTGCCGTGGATTTGATATACAGAGAAATAATGTGTTAAAAAGACAGCTCTACCAAAATAATTCTCAAGGGCACCAGTGCATCTCATTTTTTCATGTCTCTTTTTTTCTAAATTCAAACCTTTACATTGAGGAAAATGGTTAGTGCAGTATAAAAACCCACCTTGTTGGAAGACTGGAGTACAGAAAAGTGGGAATCCCTCTCTCCCAGCTTCAACATACTGTAAACAATCTGGTTGAGGTCCACATGAAACCACTGTGAGACAGTTCTACTAACTCAGCTTTTCTCTGAGCTTTATGTGTTATGGAACTTGGGAGACAGCTTAAGCACCCAAGCAAACATCTTATTGTAGTTTCAGCTGAGAGGCAATAAAACTCAAGGAAAACTTGAGCAGCTTCAGACAGTTCAGACCCTGTGTGGTGAATGCGTGCGTTCCCTCCGCGTGTGAGATCAAGGACTCGTCAGTCTGCTAGTGTGGCGCCAAATGACTGACAATTAATGGCATTGTTTCTGAACGTCTCACAAGCACACGTGGAGGAGATCTGACAGAAACCCACATTCTGACTAGCAGCTCTGCCCCTTGGCTGACTGAAACTCATGTCTTGAAAAAAGTAAGCTATGCTGTGTTTCCAAGTGCCGAGAAAGGCTGGTTGTTTTATTCATGGTACCTTGCTGGTGGATTCCTAATACCATCCAGTCCTCAAATATTAGGTTTGAAATTCTGCAGGACTGTGGTACCTGTTTGTAATCCCACTTATTTGTTTTGTCCTTCAATCATTACCTCCACAGGTCAAAGAAGTACACCTTGCTTGGTGGGAGCAACCTCTTGATCAAAAGTGTGACCGATGACGACTCAGGTACCTACACCTGTGTGGCACACAACAAGAACGAGAACATCAGTGCCTCCTGTGAGCTCTCTGTCCTGGGTGAGTACAGGGACTGTCTGCGTTTGCTATGTTTTTTTTCTGTCTTAGCCCTGCTGAAGGCTGTAGAAAGCTGTGTTGTATAGTGGTTGGGGGACTGGACTTTGGCCACAAGGTTACAGGTGCTGATCTTGGCTAGAACAATGCTGTTGTGTCCTTGAGCAAATTTTAACTGTCATTTGGGTGCATTGAAGGAAGTACTGTATATAAAATAAAATAGACATGTAAGTTGTGCTAAAATGTTAGGAATATATGGGCGGTCACCTCGCAGCAGGAAGGTATCGAGTCTGAATCCTGGCCGAGGGCCTTTCTGTTCTCCCTGGGTCTGTGTGGGTTTCCTCCGGGTGCTCTGCTTTCCTCCAACCATCCAAGGACATGCAGGATAGGCTAATTGGAGAGTCTGAATTGTCCTTGGGATATGAATGCATAAGTGGATGGTGTGTGGGCCCTGCAATGGATTGGTGACCTGTCCAGGATGTCTTCCTGCCTTTCAACCAATGTCTGCTGGGATAGGCTCCAGCTACCCTGCAATAGTGTAGAAAATGGGTGGATGGATGGACAGATGTTGGTTTGGATGAAAGTAGCTGTGAAGCCAAAAAGGCATGATGAATGATTATTGCATCTCCAAAAATACAGCTCAGCCTATTTGAACCTTTCTGGTTGATAAGAGTTAGGAAAATCAGATACAGCCCATTACTGTATGCTAACAACATTCCAGCCTTGCATTCCAACTAGTGCATTGCAGGGAACAGCATGGCATGAAGTTTCAACAGGCTCACTTTATCATTCAACTGAGTGTGTCCCTTTCTGACCCACATTTTTGTTCCCGAAAGTATAATTCAACTGGTAGGTCAGTTTTGGCTCAAAAGGACTGCTTCCAGTAAGTTTTAGCAGGGGGCTGACAACTGAGGGACTGTGTGTGTGTGTGTGTGTGTGTGTGTGTGTGTGTGTGTGTGCGTAGGAAAACAGAAAAACAGCATTTGTCCCCAGAGATACTTGTTTTAACAATGCCTTTTTTTGTTACCATGCAGTAGTCCCCTGTGATTAAATTGAACATAAAAATTTTCACTAATATAAGTACGATTGTTGTTTTCAGTACAGCATTTTTAAAGGAAAAACATAATTCAATTAGCTGTTTCACAATAACCGAAAAGTAACTGCTGTATTTTTAGCAACACTTCAAGTATAAGATGTCCCATTAAGAGTTTCCCAGAATTGTATTGTTGCTCTTCAGAAAACACCTGCTTTCGTGTAGTCTGGAGCTCTTTGTGGGCTGCTCCTGGGAGAGTTTCTAATATTGAATTTGTTGTGGTTTCAATCAGAATGTCTATCGCTTCTGTTTTTGCAAGTTTCATAGTGTGTTGAAGGGTACAGGCTCATGGCTGCAGAAGTTCTCCTGAGAGCCATCTACAGTCCACTCAAGCGAAGAAACCATTTTTCTCTGTTGTCCCCTGGAAAAAATGAAAACACCGATGCCTCATACTTTTTTACGCAATTTTCCCACAGCATGTTTGATTCTCAGCTGAAGCAGTGGTGAGATGCTCTGAGACTGCAAACGTACCAAAGATAATTTCTTTCCTTACCAGCTCAGTCTTCAATGAGCAGCTTGAAATTCAGTTGGTGACCTGTCTGAGCCATTGTTTCCAAACTGAATTTAAACTAGGTTTTTTATGCATGCTGATATTCAGAGCCACTCACCTCACGTTTGACAAAAGTTGTACTGGCAGAGGTTACTGAGCAGTAGAGGAAGGTGCACCACTGATGGTGTCATATAAATGATGGGTCAGCACTTTTTACAGCTTCTTACCAACTACTTGAGATATAATCCAGTAATTAAAATAATGTTCCTACTGTAAAGGTAAGTAGCAAATTAGATAGTATTAGTAAGGTATTGTTTTAGAGTTATTTTAGACCATTATGTGGCTCCTCCCACTGGGCAACAAAGCTAGCAAATCCTTTGACGAATTCACATTAGTTGAATGGGTTAAATAAACGTATCATTTTTTATGGATGTCAGAGAGTTTACACAAAAGAAAACACAATGGATGTGCTCAAGTTCATTTGTATTTATTTCAAAATGTTTATTGTAATCACACTAAATAAATACATTACTGTGAGTGGCAAACAATCTCAAGTACAGTGTATGCACGTCCAGCTGTCATTGAGAGTATACACAAACAGCAGTGTTATAACAATGTATGCAGTGGCATAAATAAAATAGAATATTGATGTGTCTGGCATATACAAAGACTCATTGATGTTTTGAAGGCTGATATAGTCCCAGCTTTAATCCTTGTGCACACGCAATGCTGATCCGGTTAATTGTTCTCAATCTTATTAGTTACGCACTGTGGGGGGTAGGGAGGGATTCAGCCAAAGCCTTTTATTTCAATTAATCCAATTACTGTATCCATAGGATACTGAGAATTTATTAGGAGGGCTGTTCATTCTTTGGTTCTGAACTGGAACAGAAATCGAATCCACCGAATCAGAAGTGCAACTTCCCCTGCATATTCTCTAGCGTTTGAACTAAGCCTAGTGAATGCAAGTGTTCATGATTAATATAGAGTGCCAGAGAGTATTGGATTTGACTTCTAAATGCAATGTTCCGTGTTGTATTTAAAAGCATGGTGTATTTAATCAGTTTGTCCCATGAAAGTCCAAATAATTAGGAGTCTCCTGTGCAGTGTTAATCACTGGGTTCTACATTGTCCTCTCTGAGACTCAATACATTTTGTGGAGCATTGGTCACTTGCTTGTTTGAAAAAAAAAAATGCAATCTTAAATTTACTCCCTGTGTTTCCTTCATTACTTAAGCTAATGACAAATCTATTCTGGTCCCAAAAATGAGAACCATGTTTGTGTTCTCCTCAGATGACCAGAGTTCACAGAGTAGGGATCAGACTCAGTTGTTTGTTTTAAAATGTTTTATAAATGGTTGTGGTTATTGTTCTCAATCTTATTAGTCACAGTTTGTACTTGATTGTGTGTTGGAAGGTAGAACAGCTTAAGCCTTTTATTTCAATTAATCCAATTACTAACCATAGGATAGATGCTTAGTAATCATAGGATAGATGCTTAGATAGACAGTTCTAAAAAAGCTTGATATTTTATTGATGTAAGAAAACATCACGCAGAAATGGTGAAAATTTCAGCAGTCAATGCTTTTTTGCTTATTACTGGCAAAACTTTTACATTGTCCAGTTTTTAATGACAGATTGTGTACCTTTAGCACAATCTGTCAATTTCCTATTATCCGTGGATCATATTCTAGAATCTAGATTATATGATACACATGTGACTGACGATTTTTTTTTTGGACCACCGTGTCTCTGTAAAACCATTTTTTTGCTCATTCATACAAAAACATACATTTACACTGGCTTTCCAGTTCCTTTATATCCACACTTTTGATTCAGCACCTCCCAAACTTTTGGCTACCTCCTGCCGAACTTCTGCTGTCTGTTAACAGAGTGAGGCACACAAAACTGACGGAAGATGAGTGCAGGAAAAAAATGGCACCGTTGTGAAGTGACGGCTATCGATCCACCCTAAGCCTGCATTATGTTTGTGGCAGCCTTGCTATAGACTGATGTTTTGTTTTCAGCGCTGGTAGTGATGATTCACAAAAAGCGCAGATGGTTTCAGAGCTTTGTTTCAGCTGCCATCTTTTTCAAATCTTTGAAAGCCATTATATACAGCACATTATAAAACGTCAGTTACACTGTTTTCTGACAGCACTGACTCATAGTCATTCCCCATTCGAATCAGGAAGGATGAGGGTTGGAAGAAAGTGCTATATTTGTATAATAGGCACATTTGAGAGGATTCTTACTGGGTTGTGCTGTTTTGCTGAAGGACTGAGTGCTGTTTAGCATTGAGCATGGGCAATGGAGACTGGCAATTCAGTAGTCTGGCTGAGGGAACTTTGGATGTATTCTGACGTGGTGAATGTGTGACAGCAGATTGAAATTCACTAGGGATTTGTTACTCTCACAAGTGTAACAAGTCCCAAGTTCCACTGCAGAAAGCAGATGCTGGAGGCATATTCGATTGATGGCAGTAGTATCTCTACAGACACACTAAGGAGCCTTCAAATAACCATCAAAAGTCATTTGCTGAACAGTGTTTGCAAACACAGTCAAAACTATGAACAAAAGATGGCTGCGTCGAACTGTTTGAGTCTGGTGTTGTGGACATTATAGAAACCGTTTAAGAGGCCATTTGTAATAGGGGAGCGTGCTGTGAGAGTTTTTGGGACATAGACCTTCATCTGGTGCTGCCACTTCACATGGGTCCTTGTGTATGTGTTCACAAATGTCTGTGTGAGCAGATTTTCCCCTTACTTGGTTTGCGATGAGGACATGACAACTGTTGTCTTGTTAGCAATTGCATGTATAATGTAGCAATCTGCTCCGTGTAAATGTTTTTTTTTCCCCCTTCCAGTTAGTTTGTGTGGATGTGTTACGCTTGCTACGCCATGCAAATAGCTCATTTAAGCAATTTGGACTGCTCTCCCAAAACTGGGAATCTTTCTGTTGTGTTGGGTTGAGTTTTGTTTAGGTTCTTATCATGCCAGTTGGAATATACCACCTTACATTGATTTTTATTTTCTTTTATGTTTATTTATTTAGTTAAAAATCTAACAGATTTTCATTTTACCATGGGATTGGCAACATATGCTAAATTATTTTAGATCAGTTATTTCAAACACTTTCATGACACTTTTTTGTTGCTGTTTAAATAAAATAATGCAAGTCCGTTTTCAGTTTATAGTACCTCTATCTTTAATCTTGCACTGCATCCAGGAAACATACAAATGTCTTGTGTTAAACCCATGCTAGCCTCCAACTAATTGTATACTGCAATTATCCCAAAATTGCCACACTTGAATGTTGAAGTTGTGTGTTTTCATGACAATAACATATTTTAATAGTCATTAAGAAACTCATGTAAGAACTAAGGCATCTCTTTTGGTCGAATTTAATGCTGAGCACAGTTAGGTGCTATTTCAGTTTTCCAAACTTTCCAAAGTTTAAGCCCAAAGTGGAATTATAAATGTGAATCTTACTTGACTGCCTTCCAAGCTGAAATAGCTCTGATCAATTTTTAATTTCCAATCCGAAGAAACAAAATTAAAGTTTCCCTCTCGGCTCTCACAGGGAATCGTTCTGTGAATAGCGCCAATAAGTAGACGACTCTTGTTGGACACTGAGAAATGGGCCAAAACACTGGTTTTTATTTACCTGCTTCTAATTTTTTCTCAGATTACCTTTCAGATTGCTCTTGTTGTCTCATGTTTTTTTGGAGAAAAATATTGACATTGTTGGCATATTACCCACACAGTCACATATGGACATACGCTGTGTATTTATTTGTTTATTTATTTATTGAAAACCACAGGCTTTATTGCATACACATTAACGGACGGTTTCTGAAGAGGCAGGCGTGTGTGTTACACGCACATGCACAGTCAGTCAAACGCATTATTGTGTTACCCATTCACCAGGATCCTTGTATATTTTTTGGCTGGACCACAACAGCGGGGCCAGCCCTACAAACGCGAATGTCTGAGTGACTGACTGACTGACTGACTGAGTGATGAAGTTACACCATTGGTCGGCCAAGTTGTGAAGTTACACTACTGGTCGGCCGGATCACGTGTGTTAGGTTCAGCCATATACTAGGTTTTAACCTGGTCTTGTTTCAACCTTCACTTCTCTTTAATTGCCAGCGATGAACAGTTTTGGCTCCATTTCCAGTTTATGATCCTCAGTCTTCCTTCAGATTCCTGCACAATTATTTGACACATTAGCTTGCATTCAATCAACATTCATCCTTAGCTGTTACTTGTAAATGTAAGAAATTATGCACAAATTTTCTTCAGATGACAGGATCAGCACCATAATGATGATATGAATTAGAAATGCCTATTTTGAGCAGAAATTAATCTCCCGTGTCACTGGTTGAGGCTAAGGAAAGGGAAGATCCTGGGCTTTTAGTGCAATAAGACAAGAGCACAAATACTTTCTGAGCATTGCATAATCACTCAGCATGTTGCTTTATTTGCTTCTCTTTGCCATTAGACTAAGTGTTGCGTTTAATTTTATAGGATTTTCTCCGCAATATTTCTCTCCAGCTGAGATCCATTTTTCAACAAGCCAATGATTTTTCTTGAGTAGTAATGAAGCCTAATGTTCCCAATTATTAAAATACCAGGGAAGAAAATCAACACCTAATATTAGGAATATCCAAACGTATCCATTAACTTTGTTTGAATTGTGTACATATATTCTGTGCATAGAAATTCCGCAAAAATTGTTTAGCTTCTAAACGTGTTTGATTGTGTTCTGTGATACATTCCATGGATGTTTAGGACCGCTGTGCTTTTTCATGACTATGCAGTTTTGTATTTTTTACACTGGGGGTTGCTCACATAGCTTGCTTAATTTTGTGGAAAAAGGCCAGGATTGCTGTTTTAACACATGCAATTTCCTCTTCCTTGTACTCTTATAAATCCATTTCGGAGAGTACTGTGTATCACAGAAGTAACACAAAAGTATAAGGGCAAGTCATATGCTTTTATGACACTAAAAGTGACATAGATAATGTGGACTTGTGGACACAGAACTATAAGTGGAGATACTACAGTATATACTGCCAATAAATTAGTGAGCAGATAAAAATACTTTTTACTCAGCTCTCAAAGACCAGATCTATGGTTTGGCACTGTGATGCCATTAAATGTCAATACAATAAAGGGGAAGACTGCCAAATTATTATACAGGGCATCATCAATTAATATGTGGCTATCACCCATTAACCATACTATAGTGGTCAGTATGTGACATGCACATTAAAGCCTAACAGTATACTATTTCTGGGAAGACATGGCACTTTTGCAGACACTTTCACGTAAGTTTGACGCCAATAACTTTTCAATCAATTTGAGTAACTCTGGATTAGAAAAAAAAGCTAAGAGAAATAAGATTGAATCTCACCAGATGCACCCAATGAATTCTGGCCGACTTCTGCATTGGCTCTCTTAAATGCAGTGTGGGTACTTACTCTTGAGTACATTCTGTGCCCAAACAGGAAAAAACAAGATGATTGATTTTTTTTGTGTGTGGATTTGTGCCAAAAACATAGATGTCTGTTGGAGGGTCTGATCTAGGAGTACTGAATTACCCCACTGTGCTTTGAAAGCCAACATACCAATTAAGCAAGATGGATCTTACATGTCTAACCTGGATATGCAAATAAATGAAAACAGTTCAGAGGTGCCAAAAAGGAATTTAGGCAGTTTAATAATGATCTGGCTCCCTAAAGAAATGGTTTGATAAATGTGTAAGTAGAGTGTATGGAAACAACATGAGTGTCCATTACATCACAGAATGAAAAACTTGAAGGAATGAGGATATCTTGGATTTAAAAATGAGCTCAACACAGTTTCCTCGTGTGTTGAGGGTAATTATTTGACCTCATCACCTCATAGTTTAGGAAATCAGAGAATCTCCTGAAACAAATGGACATTCAAAGTCTAATAAGAATTTTTGTAAGCATGTGTGTGGCACGCAATACAAGTGGTCATGATAATATCTGCTATCCTGTGATTATTTTGTAGTCCAGCAATTCATCATCAGATTGTAAATTGTGAAATTTCTCTTTCACTGGTGCCATTTCTGCTGAATCATTAGCTCAGTGGCCAAGAGGGAGAGTGGGATAAACTGACTGGTGGAACAGAAAGAAGTGCATAATGTTCAGAGAGAAGTAACTTCCTGCATAAATAAAGGTTAATAAACAATAAATAAATAATAAACTCTGCTATTAAACTGGTTTGAGACAACAAAGAAGAAAAAAAGCCTTAGCAGCAACTTTCTACTTTAGTTCAAAGGGAAGTGAATAAACAAGGCAGACCAGGAAAGACAGTTGAGGCTAGGAATAGACTGCATCTGAGCAAGGAGTAGAGTATTTTTAATGTGCTGCATATTGCACATATGTGACTGCTACATCTCCCATGTGACCAGTCAGGTCATGCAATATGTCTCTCCCCTCCCCACCCCACCTCAAACACAAAAAACAAGCAAACAAACACTCTAACTGATTCACAGGGACATGTTGGTTCACTTTTGACTCTTATTTCAAAATAACACCTACACTGATAGAAGTGGAGTGGTTCATCCCTCAGATGCAGATGCTGTCATTGCAGGGGAGAGCTTAAAGGAGGATTCACCAGCATTGCATGACAGAACCGAATAGGACAATAGGACACATTTTTACTCAGATATTTGTTACAATTAGTGACCAAGCTAATGGCTCAAATGTACGCTTCAGCTAGCAAGTGAACTACATTGAGTCCCAATTTTTCTTTTAAACTTTAAAAGTTTCTGTGCTTGTGCAACCCTTTCTGTCCAACTCAATACTGCTTATTTTCAGTAGACATGGGGTTCTACAAAATGGGTCATGTTTTTTCAATCCGTAAGAAAAGTTCCCAGCCTGAGAAAAGGCTTCAAACGGAAAAACATCACATGTAGAAATAAAGATTACCTGTATTTTCTTTTGCTACAGTACATTGGCTACATTGGAAAGGGGTTCTTCAAACAGTGATTCTACAGAACTGGCTGTGACTATTTTAAGGCTTCAAGGATAATGTCTGTCATCAGAAACTACCATGATGGACAAGCAGGAAAGCAATAAGTTTGGGGGTCTTACTAAGAGAGAGATAGAGAGAGAGAGAGATGTTCAAACATGTTGCAAGCTTTTTATGCAGAGAGATTTACTCTGGATTGGTTGAGGCTAGCAATGGAATGTGGATGTCAGTCCAATTTTAAAAAGATCTACCAGGTAAGCTTTCAGACAATGGACTGCATGGTCAAAATGGTAGAGATTTTTAGTGAAATAATTCTTATTTTTTTTTATTTTCTATCTAGTGAGAAGGTGGGGCATGTCAGAAATAATTTTGATATCTCAGGATTGGTTAGGGCTAACTTCAGATTTGGATATACAGAATCAGCAACAATAACTGATGCAAATTCACACTGAATGATGTCTGTTTACACAGCATGCCTTGTAAAGATTTTTTCTTCAATATTTGCCTGACTTGTTCAGATTAAACTAAAACAATTCTAGAATTAAAATAGAATTTTTTTAAAAATAAGAATTTACCATTCACATGGCAAGTCCTCTTTGAGTAAATAATCTTACAGACTTGAGAGTGTCTGGGGATGAACTAAACTAAAACTGAATAGGATCTAGTTAAGGAGCAATTCTAAGACTTAAAAACTTTTCATATGCCTATGGTTACAGTTCCTTTTTAAAATTTATTTATTATTATTTTTAAATGAAGTTTGTCGCTCAACCCGGGGCTATATAAATTCAATTCCCATTCCAATCCGGAATGTCCAACCGTTTGCAGCCACAGCTGCATTCCGTGCACGAACCACCCTGCGGTTTGGCAGAACTGAAACTCTGAAACCCGTACTGTCCAACAGCTACTTATTTCTGCATCACAGACCGCAGGTGAGCTGGCACAGAGCAGCATCAGAGGAAGACCTTTCAGATGTGGCTTTGACGAGTGCCCTCTTTGGCCAGTGGGGGTCGCTCAAGAGTGAGGAAATGTGGGTCGCTGTCTGAGTGAACCGCCCCATGCACTGTGCTATGGGGGTGCCAATTGCCTGTCACCCTACACAGCTAACCGGCCACTTTCGGCACCGCCACGGTCCGGGTTCAATCTGAGGCTGTGAGGCTCATCCGTGCACCTCAGCGTGTGCCAAATGAGCCATCCAGTAACCTCTGTACAGTTTCTGATTTCAGAACATCTCTGCAGGAACACTAGCACCCTCCTGGCCATTGTGGGATATGTTAATTAGAGTTGTGATCTTTAAAAAGTGTTGTGGATCAATGAATTGCCAACAATTTCAACAAAAGTCAGTTAATATAAGCAACATTTTAAATGTGAAAGCCTTTCTCATTTTCCCTTGCCTTTACAGAATTCAATACTTAGTCAATTATTTTTGTTTGGCTCTATTTGCATTTCCCCACTCTGTAAAATAGGTAAATATCAATTTTGCCAGTAGTACAGGTTTTATGATGTTAACTGTGAAAGTATTTCTTTTGGCAACACACAATTGGCAACACATCTCTAACAAAAAGATTTAATTCTTTTGTTTTTATGTGAACACACTTAGGATAGGTTGGATTGAGATGATATCCTATCACACAGTGATGACATAAGGATGGCAATTTGATTCTATGTCCTTTGACACATCCTGGTGACCATGTTGCACAGTTTAAAAATGAAATGCAAACGGTTATCCAACTGTATATGAATGCACATCACTACCATGTATGTAGTGGGCCGTAAATGCTGCATTCATTGAAGTTGGAATGGCCCACATTAGTCTTGCCACCTGCACCCCCCCCCCGCTCAAAAGTTTATTGCCTTTGGTCATGGGGATAAAATGGAAGCTCCCCTTTTTTTTCATTGTGCCCTCTGCCAAGCCAGAGATCTGGGATTCAGCCAGGCCTCCCCACTAAACAAGATGCTGGGAATCTGCTGGCTGGCCCCTGGCAACTGCTGCTCAAGATTACACCATGCCAAGTAGAGTTTGTTCAGCAAGAGAGAGGGCTGCACCCTGTCCCGACCTCCTTACAAAGGCAACCACTGACCACCATTGCAGCCTCCATTAGGGTTCTTGAGGAAATGAGGGTAATGCTGGTAGTGTACTTGCTGCGGAAATGAACTTTGTCTAGTTCTTATGAACTAAATCACGTAAAACTATGTGTTTGTAGAGAAAACGAAACTTCGTATTGACTTTGGCCACATGTAACGGTCATCATCGGTCACAAAATGGAAACTTTTGAATAATACAAGTCTTAATGCAAGAGAGGTTATGTCCATACTGTAAGCTCTCTCTAGAGCTCCTGACGACTGAAACTCAGGTGCCGGAGAAGGTGGAGCAGCATCCTCGCCATGTCGAGCATCCTCCACCTAACAAAACAAGTAGGCTAGACCTGTGCAACGTGACACCACTGATGTTGGACAGTTTTTCAGTGGTTTCCCAATCAATGGGAACTTATAAAGAAACATCAATAAGGCATAACTCTTGTTAGCTTACTAACACTAGCTTGCTTGCTTGCTAGGGAGAGTTTACTAACATTACATCCGGGAACTACTTTCTTATTAATTATTTTTCTAATGAAATTGCTAATATAAACTTTTAATTGGATTGTGTCTATAATATCTTTACTATCATATTTGGTAACCATTTTATAACAGCAATAATAATATATTGTGATTATATCACAGCTGACACCCCTTAGCTGTGATATAATCACAACACTGCCGGTTGTGAGTTATTGCTGAAGTATACAACGCCGTGTACAGCTGTGGTTCGAGTTCGCCTTCTTACAGTATCAAGTGTACTCCCAGCTTAAGTGGAAAATAAGACTAATGCTTCTTCTGCCAGGTCCAGTTTTGCTCAATTCACTCTTCACCCCCTTACATACCTTTGCTCGGATTCTTAAATTTTCAGATACATGATTACTGTAAAGGTCACAAATGGGGACCACTTTATATCATTTCACATTTCCTGGAGAAGAGGTGATCATCTTCTCTATTTCCTTCTTATTCCGAAGTGTTAACCTGACATCGCTGATTAGCCACCATTGTGAGCACTGCAGTTTGACACTGACTTCAGTCTTATTTCAGTAGCTTATCGCTTGGTATGAATCCTGTGATGAGGGATAAGTCATCCTCTGTGCAGCCAAAAGAGGTCAGACCAGCCAGTGTTCATGAAGAATGTTTAAGAAGTGCGCATCCTGGTGAACACATGATAAATAACTCAGATGTTAATCAGTTTGGAAAGTTTTTACGTTTTTCAGTCTAGAAGTTTTTTATTGTAGAGAATGGCTGTCCACACCTAGCTCAGAATACAGTTTGAAGGTTTTCTTTAGAAAATATTATGCAACTAGGCTTAAATAGTGAGGAAAAAGTGCCAAAGTGAAGCCGTGTGTGGCAACAAACATTTGAGCCACGTCTTTTCATAAGTGGAAGTTCAGCAATATAAGTTTTAGGAAATCATGCATTGTGCCTTAAATTTGCACTTTCCTAATAAAATAGCAAAGCTGGAATTAAACCATAAAGCATTATATTAAACACATATGCATTCTTATTCTATGTTACTTTTTAATTCAATTTAATTTACCCAGGGATTTAATGCTTAAGATTCGTGACTAAGGTTCTGTAAATGTGCATCACACTTAAATAATTTACAATAAAACCTCACACTTACAATGAAAACAAGAAATCTTGCAAAAATGATTTATGGTGCATGCTCTCATCATACAGTGGAATCGTTATCCTTATTTAAAGCAGCTTAGTTACACATACTGTACAACAGCAATGTACAGTAACATCAGCAGTAATACAAATTCATAGCACTTATATTTCTACATTTATCCCATGATTTAAATGACATGATTTCTTATTCATGCACAGAATGTGTAAAGAATGCTCGGTGGATGAATCTGGTGCTGTGGGCGTCGCCGGCCGTGATTGGGATAATGAATGTTTGTTATTTCCGATAATAATGATTTCAATGAGACCCATTAGAGAGCTGATAAATCCTATTAATCTACCAAGCAAAATGTCAATGGTAGAGTTTCAGGTTATCATTCACTTTAAGTGTAAGAACTGTTTTTTATTGGCTGTGACTAAGCAGCTCAAGGTATCGTGTCCCTCAGTTGCTTCAGTGGGTCCCCCAAATATACTGCGGTACCGTCATTTTTACACTAGATGGCAAAAGGGCATTTAGAAGATCCAGGAGATCACTTGTACTCAGCAGTAGTTTGTTTTTCATTATTCTGTACCTTCTTGTATTTTTTAAATTTATTTATTTGTTTTTTTTGTTTTTTTACGTAATATCGGCATTATGGGCTGGCATTGTTTGACGTTGACCCATGTGTTTAATCTACACCGCAAAGTCATCTCTGAACCGAGGGTACTATTTAATCAAACAACAATAAACTTCCAAGATTAATATAACAACATGTCACAATTGAGTGACGACTTTTTGAGCTGTAGAGAGTTATGGCACAGGAAGTTCACCTTGCTGCCAGTGGCTGCAATTTTTCACTGAGTGATTAATACTACAGATTGCCTCCTTTTGAATGTACACTGACAAACGTCCCTGCCTCTATGAACCTTTCCAGAGTTGTTTACTTGGTTTTTCAGTTTGGATTTTTTCCTCTTAAAATTTTTAGCGTATGTTTTCAGTTGGCCAAGATAGTTTTTTTGTGCATTGACAAAGACATTTTAGATACTTACAGAAATTTCTAAAGACCTGCCAATTTTACAGTGGTTGGTATTGGGGCATTGTGGTTTATAGCAAGAATATGCACATCAAATAACTACTGCTTGTTGTTGTAAGTATATATATTACCCAGTTCTTCAAAAGATTACATATAAACCTATTTCAGTTGGAACTATTTTGTATTTTTAAGCAAGCTGAGGTCACTGCGCTCAAAGAAAGAAGAACCGACACAATAAAAATAATGCATATAATTGTGAAGAAACTTATGAAAATGAATATGTTTAAGTGTATCGCTTATTTAAACTCACTGACTGTCCAGTATACCCATTTTAATTACATTAATGGGCATCTTGACAAATAAATAAGTTAATTAAAAAGTAAATAAATCAATAAATAAATAGCTGAGAAACTTTTGCAAATATTTATTAGAATTTCTAAAAAGGTTTAGGATAATTTTGATGATACCAATAACAACATACGTATAAATATGTATGTATACTGTATATACAAACAGTATACATACATACTTTCTCTGAGTGGGGAAAATATGCTCCACTTTGTATAATGTATGTTTAATAAGGAAACATATAATGTATATGTTTCAATAATTTGTACCTAAGTTCACGAAAAGCGCAAAGGTTTAAGCAGTATCTTATCAGAGTGGATTTGACTCTCAGTGTACCCAGTGTGGCTTGTTTTTTTGATGAGAAACAACTATGTAAATCACAGCCCACAGTTGGTTGGCTGAATGTTGGTATTCTAGAGCAGTACAAATGGCTAAGAATTTAATTTTTGTTATGCTATGAGGTTCCTTCTTGCATTTTTTGCTATTAAAGTGTATATGGATGCAAGCACACAGCTCTAGTATTGTAGTATAAATGGTCTGGAGTTTTTATTAATTATTTTTGAATTTGTTGATTTTTGGGCATACGCAGAAATACTGCCATAGTAGTACTGTATATAAACCATTGCGCAATAAATAAGCACAGATTATGTGTTTAAAGTTGCATTTACAAAGGCAAACAGCATATCAATAAGCTTAAAATTTCAGATCGGGCTGCAGACAACACAGAATGATTAATCAAACATCTGTTGTATTATCGGGTAATTAATCCCAACCCCCTCAGAGATAAATCATTAAGTGATGTCGGTGTAGATGCACCTTCACCACACCTCAAACAATATATCACCAGCCCACTTGTACTTCGCACTGCGTGTGCTAGCAGTATTGAATTACCAAAATTGATTTTGAACACGCATTGTTTTAATTGCGCTAACACATGCACCACTATTTGCCAACTGCAGTTATGTCCATAAAATAAGTCCTGACATTTTGATTCATATCTTTTCCAGAGTGAGAGCTGCTGGAATGCCCTATCATTAGTTACTTAGTTCAGACTACAGCCATGCAGTGTGCCCGAAGGCTGAAAATGTTGCTATTTTTAATCCTTAATCAGAACTCATATATTCTCTGTGTTAAATATGCCAGAGGGAGTCACTCACTAAATCCTTGATCACTGTAAATCTGTTTAAGCTGGGATTTGGCTTAATCAAAGACCCCCTATAAAAGGTTCCCGATACAATGGAAAAATCGTTTCACTAACGATCTTGAACTCTTCATGTCATGTGCAATAAACAAGTAGATGTAAGTCCTTTTGGGACTAAGACCCAGAATTAGTGTTCTGAAATAAATTTTAAGGTAATAACACAGCATCCTGGTGACATGAATTTTTGTGGATTAATTGAGAAATGAAACTCTAAATTTATCTGTTGTACAAAATTAAATATAACCCAAGTAATATAAAAAGTAATTGAAGGCACTCACATGGGGTGGAACTTGAGCATTTTAAAAAATGATGCAATTTACTTTCCCAAAGAGTGTAGATATTGCTGGATTTTCTCATTGAAAAGGGTGGCAGTAAGAAATGTAAGTAATTCACAATCATAGTAAACTAGGCATGTCCCGATTTAAAAATATATATATACTGATGAAATGATCAATTTTAGCATTTGAAAACATTTACATTTTCTGTTATGCCTACATTGAAATGAGCCAAGCTGTAAATTTCCGAGCTTCAGCACCTACTCGTTGGGTTATTCTCTCAAAAAATATTGGTATTTCCCCTTACATTTGATACATCCTTCATAATCATTTGTAACTTAATCTGTGGGCCCTGTTTTCACAGTCAAGGCCCAATTCTCAAACACTAGCAGTAACTCAGGGTGGAGGCAGCTAAATTTGGGTAATGTTATGACTAGAGACAGTAACTCACCTGCTGCACAGGGGAGGTGTAAAAGAGGTGAGTTTAATTAGGAACTACAAGGACAATCAGTTAGGAATTCATATGAATTATCTTGTCTATATTTGCCTATTACTTAATGGCTATGCATTTTCTGTAACTGTTGAAATTTTATGTTTTATAACTTTTTTTGGTATTTGTGTGTTGTTAGGCTGCATTTAATATGGTTGCATTTGTTAATAGTACTACAGTGAGTACTATTGTGATCAGATGCCCAAATTCTTTTATATATTTTCAAATCTGAATTTACAAATATCCTCCTATAAGATGAGAACTGTCTCCACTTCTTCTTTTGCTCATTTTCCAAGTACTAGATGATGCATGTTATTCATGCGCCTTTAAGAATTTTATTTTTTGTGTTTCTGTTTTCATCTTTATTAGCAGTTTACATTTCCAAAGAATCTCAGTAGTTTATTGTAAATGAAAAACGGAGATACAGCTATATTTGTGCTTACTTGTGTTATTTGTGCTTCTACTGGAGGTTCATGTAAATAGGGATCTACAGAAGTAAATAAAAATGATGGGTAAACCATTGCTGATATGGGTAATCTTATCTGAAGATGTGACGGGCAACAGCTGATGAAGGTTGTGCTGTGGTCAGATTCTGGCTTGGAGGAGATAAGAGTCCTTCATATGATTTTTTCTGCTCTTGGCATGCATATTTACCACGCTGACCTGAGATTCAGCACACCTCCAATGCGCAGCTGTTGATTGCCCACGCAATTGCACAAGTGTTTTAAGCTCAGAATAATTTTGTGAGTTTAAATGGAAAATGCTGACAGCTTGAAACTTCAGATTCAACACAAAAGACTGGGGCTTTTTCCACAAGCGTGGGCTGCTTCACCCACTGTTTCTATTCTTCCGTGTGGCAGATCTGTAGCTAACCACTGCTTGTGGTCTTTAAAGGGATGTCAGAAGTTCAGAAGGGGGGGGGGGGAGGAGGCACCTGCTCTGAGGGCTTATGTTAATGGTGGCATCACTCTGTGCTTTCATGGTCACATACTTATGTCACATCCAGTTACAGAGAGCCACTCACGATCCATTTTTACTCCAGCGCATCGACCACAGCCTCCGGGGTGACTGTAGAGGTGGACGCTCTATTTGAGATCAGCAGAGACATTAATGGTGATTAAATAAGCATAAAATCAAATTTTGTCAAGAAAGATACAGTAATACCAGAAGCTCTTGAAAAGTACTGTGTGTCAATGTTTTACCATATTGTGACAGATTAAAAGCATATTGTTATTGATAGAATATAAACGCAGGTTCTATGATATTCTGTTTAAATGTTGAGAAATACGTAACCATTTTTCAGTGGAACACGGCAGTATAATCAACTTTGATGTACGTGCTTATACCATTATAGTATTACACTGTGATTGTATGCCAGCATATAATGCGCGTAAAGCCTAAATGTAAAATCACTGCATACAGCGCTGTTTTATATAAACCCTTAGCCACTGCAAAGCTTTTTTCTGTATTTAGGACTAATATGGCAAAGTCTGCATTCATTTTAGTCGTAATCCGTGTCTCTCCGGATAAGCTGAAAAGGTGTCATTTGGTGAATGTTCCTCTCAAGTGGCCATTAATAATGAATAATTATGCGCGAGTACAAATTGTAATGAGCGTGCATTATTATAATAACTTGGCCGGTTTTGCATCGCGCAGCAGTGTTTTCGCCCTGGCAACGACTATTCTGCGTGGGGGCAGCCACCCCACTTAAAAGGGATCCCATTCTGAAACGTGTCCCCGAGTGGGGACTGTATGAACAGCCTCTGTGAATGTCACCAGCGGTGCGGCAGGCTGTCCCGGTCCCGCAGGACTTCCCTCCGCAGGGGGACGGAATTAACAGGCGCGCGGCGCTCTCCAGCTCACGCGCCAGATGTTTATTCAAATGAGAGATGTGGAGATTTACATTTCAATGGGACGGGAGAGTCATTACGGCCAGCTCATATGAAGCGGGGCGCATCGACACTGTTTGTTTTGTCATGCTAATGCTCCTCATAGAAGAGGCATATGTGGTCACTGCTGTACAATTGCTGCCATTTTGTTTTTGTGTTTTCAATGATAGCACGTCATGCCAAATATTTAACTTTTTTTTGTAACAAGTTTGCTCAAAAATGTATTTTGTTTTCAGGACCATAGACCAGAATGCGTGTATAAAACAATAGTGGCTTTTCTAGCTATAAAATGTATGCTATTAACTTTGTGTGCTTTATCAATGTATCTTGCCTGAAGTGTAACCCACTCACAAATTAACATTTTTGTTTTCTGGTGTTTCTCAGTGGCTGTTGCTAACTAAGTTGTTTGTAGCCACCTGCAATAGTCAGTTTAGTGCATATAGCCTCAAGTGAAAATGTTGGGAGGGCAGTTAACAGGAAATCATTAATGCTTAATTAGTGCAATGCGCCACCAATAACGTAGCACCATGTCTAATGGCATATTGACGTGCATTGTAGTAATACATGAGCAGGGACCTGAAAGCACAGACGAGAAGAGGCATTTTTTACATTTTCCACTCCAGTCCAATAAATATATCATATATGAGACATATATTTCTGTGGCCACTCTGTGGAATACAAAAAATGTCTTACGTACATACTTATGAGGGTCTGTTAAAGTGAATGGATAAAAAAGGAATTCTTTTCAAAAACAGCGACCACTATGTGTGCATTCTGGAGAACTAAGCCAAATCGTTAGCCCTCAGAATCAATAATCGTTTGATCTGTCTAGTTGTAGGTTATGATTTTTAGGGAGTCATTATTATCTAATTCTGTAGATTCGAGATTAAATCAGACCCAGAGGCAGATAGGTTATACTTGTTACACTCATAAAGAGTATGACAGCACAATATAGTGTATATTATAGATGGGGGTACTTCATATTATATCCAATATTTTGAACAGTATTTGAGATTTTGGAGAATCCCTTCTCTTTCCTGTTCTCTATGGTAAAGAATACCATGGCAACGTCTTTGTTACAGTTTTTACTCTGATTTGAAGTTCATGCTACCCTCCACTGTTCCTGGAGTGGAAAGGCTCTGTACTTGGAATAGGAAGGGCCGTTTACTTTGAGAGAGTCGTATCTGTTTGTAATCGTCCGCCTCTTGCCTTGAGATAACGCCTGTGCGCAAACCGAATGACAGCATTCCACTGTGTGCTATGCGACTGTAATTTTCATAGAAGGGCACCAGTATTTGGCTGACATTCTAGTCGCTGGCCTCAAATGTCTGTAAAGGTCATGCAAAATCATGTAATATTCCTTGTGCAATTAGGCTGTTTTGCTGGCACCTGCTTTGCTCTTTTATCATTTCCTTCCTTTCAAAACATTCTTGTGTGATGCAACGTGTTTGTCATCACAAAGACAGTTCTAGTCATTTTAAACCTTCTTTCAGCACGTTTTCCACTTATATCAATTGCATCTTATCTTATGAAAGGCTTTTTTGGATGTCTATGCGATGAAACTAAAAATGACTGTGAACTTTTTGAACTTTAGCTCAGATGGGGTCTTCTTTTGTATTGCTTTTGGATCCTGTGTTAATGTATCCATGAATTCAGCCAGTACCTCCATTTTTCATTATGTTTTTTGTTACAAGTAAATAGTTTGTTTTTTTCTTCAGAAACACAGTTAATGAGTGACTTATGTTTGGCGAACTCGCTAAGCTTTTTATGAAGGAAGAAAGCTAAACACAGTTAATGAGCCATGAGCAATTGTGGATTATTAAAAACCTTTCTTATTTCAGTAATGCTTCCAAAACAGTCATGTAATGGCAACGGCAATCTTGCTCATTTATGTTCATTAATTAGGGGCTGACTATTTGACGCAGCACATCTTTGCATTGCTATTGTTCTTGGGCATAAAAAAAGAGGCATAAGTGAAAGTATTGTAGTGCAGTCGTTTAATTGTGTGCTTCTTTCTCTAGAGAAATGAGGTGACCTAAGCTCTTTTTTTCAGGAATGCTGTATGTATGCAATGCTGAAATAATGCAGTACACTGCTGTGCAGCCTGACTGTCATTTTTCACCGGTCCTGCTAAATTAGCGGTGTGGCAGTGAAGGAGCAGTTTCTCTGGAAAGATGAAGCGTAGAAATATCTTGGTCTTTCGATAATGCCTCCGTTCTGCCTGATCCGCATTGTTAATGGGGCCTTCTGTGATTATAGTGACAAATATTTAATCCCCATTTACAGCAAAGGTTATCACTGCCCCCTGATGTTGAGAAACACACTTAATTCCTTAAAAACTTTTGTAGATAGATCTTGTTTGCTGCTATGGGTTTTTCTTAAATTGTTCCTCACAGCATTGCAGATTAATTCCTTAATGGGCCTTGGGACCACAACCTTGAAGAACCCATATTGATATTATTGTGCAATTCCAGGCTGTTTGGGCCTGACCCATCTTCAATAGTTTTGATCCATTTTAATGAGAATTAAATGCATTAAGCTGAAAAACCTGTTATATACAGCAGGTATGTACAATGGCTTGTGATAAATGAGACAGCAACAGTGCAACAGCTTGCAATTGAACCTGGGACAAATTATTGTTAGGACTGAAAATACAGATAGCTTAATCAGCAGTTTTGCTAAGTGTAATGACTGTTGATAAGACAAATTCATAAAAGTTATAATCATATAAACGATTATTTCCCATTGCTATTTTGATAATCCTGTTTTACATTACAGGCATTTAGCAGACGCTCTTATCCAGAGCAACTTACACAACTTTTACATAGCATTTACATGTATACAGCTGCATATATACTAAAGCAATGCAGGTTAAGTACCTTGCTCTAGGGTACTACGGCAGTGTCTTATCCGGGAATCAAACCTGTGACTTTTAGATTACAAGACCAGTTCCTTACCCATTATACTGCACTGCTGCCACTGACTTTGTGTTTCTTTTTAGTGTGTGCATTTATGTGTGAATATTCAAAATGCCTTCAAGGAACATCTGACATTTCATTTCAAACTCTATATATAAATATATCATTCATGTCTCCTAATTGTAATATGGTCAGATTAGTCTTTCCGCTTGAAAACTGTCTTATAATTGTTTATTGCTGTTTTGTGTATGTATTTTGTGCAATTAATGAAAACATTTTCCTAAGTATATTCCAGTGATGGTTTAGGAAAGGTCTCAACCTGTTGTGCCTCTTCTTTTTGGTTTCAGTGCCTCCCCAATTTCTGAATTACCCCTCAAACCTGTATGCTTATGAGACGACGGACATCGAGATGGAGTGTGAGGTGACTGGGAAGCCCTCTCCCACTGTCCGCTGGGTGAAGAATGGAGAGGTGGTCATTCCCAGCGATTACTTCCAGATCCTGGTAAGTGCAGAGAAGCTTTGATGTTAACATACGAGCATCCCCTCCTTATGGTTTCCTATCCAGCAAAATGCATCACTTCAGATCAGTTGAACCCTGAGTGAAAATGTACCCAATGAGAGATGAGAAAAGAGTATGTTTTATTCATAAGCTTTTTTGGAAAATTTATCATGCAAGATTTACCTTATATTTAAGCCCACAGTAAGTTGATGATTAGGGTTAGATCTGAATATTGCTGAATTAGTTGCTGAAGAATAAGTTATAAACCCATTGCAACACTTTCCAGTTTTCTCATAGTATGTGACACCCAAATGTCCCTCAATTTTGATTCAGTTTCAGTGACATGCAAGTAATTGCATAGAAATTAATAATGAGATGTCAAGACTATTACCCGAAAAGACACACATACAAATGCATCAAGTCAGGAAATTGGACATCAATAAAATATTTCATTTTTATGTTATTGTACATCACGCAATTCCTCACATGGTGATATGATCCGAACATATCCCTCGTTAATTTGCAATCCCATTACGCTGATGGATGCCTCTAATCTTTTTTCACGCAGGGCGGAAGTAACCTCCAGATTCTCGGTCTGGTGAAGTCGGACGAGGGCTTCTACCAGTGCGTGGCGGAGAACGACGCAGGGAACGCCCAGGCCATGGCCCAGCTGATCCTCCGGGAGCCAGGTACGACATGGCCCCGCCTCCGCGCTCCTGACCCATCGCACCGCCAGTCCTTCACGGCCATCCGCGTCACTGTCGCATGCACGCCTCTCCTTTAGCGCAGCCTGCCGGGAGGTCAAAGGTCAGACATTAGCCAAGCTGTGTCAAGGGCTCAGGAAGTCCAGTTTTGAGGAGTCCGCAGGCAGTGGCAGATGTTTTTGTGGCACCCTACGTGGAGGGACCAGATGTGGCCCTTTTTTACGGTGCGTAGTCGGGCCACTTTGTGAGTTTGGTGTGACAGAACGATTTGGCCACCACAGAGGTTTTAGAGGTTTTTAATGCCCCCCTCTGATAAAAAAAATAAAAATAAATAATTTTAATTCAACAGCTGCTATTATACACATTTTAAAATCTGATAGTGTTAGTTTGGAGAGCAGGATGACTCCATTGATTGCCCCAGCACAAAATGAATGGCCATCCAAATATTTTCCACGGATGGGGTGGGGGTGGGGGTGGGGGGGTTGTCTGGCCAAAAAGCTGCAGGTAACAGCCAGTGTTTCTCTATCTGGTGGTCTGGTTGGGAATCACTGGCTATTGGCTAAAAATGATTGTACGATGGCCAACGGGCTGATCAAGCTCAGGATCTGTCCCTCACCCTGGGGTAATTTACACCACGGTAGTGCGGAGTATCACATTCGCGCCGCGTCACGGCTGTAACATCGAGTACACGGCCTCAGCGGGAGCAGCTGAACATCTGAGAACAGCTTCGGCTGTCTCCTCCAATCACAGACAATGCCTGTTCTCTCATTGTCTCCTTTGGCTTTATTCAATTAGCTGTCCTCCCCCAGGTATTCCACGTGTGCTCCAACGCAGAGGACGCCATTCAGGTGGAGTTGCCTAAAAAGCAGGCATTTATGTGATTTGATTTGTAGAGATCTTTTCCTCATTCATTTACGCCGCACTAAATCACAGATGACCAATCCTGTCAAAATGAGGTTAATTGATGGATGTCTAATGGATAGATAAATACAGAATGGATACATTTCTGAATTTGAATTTGAATCTGGAATGTGCTAGTGCTGACTGTGCCCAGTACCCTGACTGGGGAAGCATACGTTGTGAAATGTGGTGTGATAAGAAGCGGTGGAGGCTTCACATGTTTGTCTGTGCTCTCTTGAATTGATAGTGGCGATATGCAGTGCGTATATACGATGGGGTTTTTCCAAATTGATTGCAAAAAAGGAGAACAAAATAAATAAATAAATAAATGCACATTTTTTCATAATGGCCATTTCACTTTATTTCTTTTTTTTTTCATTCCCTTATGTAATGTTGCCTTTCCTATTTCCATTTTGTAAATCACTTTTCACAAAGCCCTAATTTATTTCATAAATCCCTGTTTTAATATGACACCTCGCATAATAAACCCGCAATGGGCCATTTCAAGCCTGTCATTCTCTGTGTTAATGCGCCGCCTTTTCAGGTGAGAGCAATGGACTGAGATTGAATGTGGTGAACTGTAGTAGGCAGAATGTTGGTTGAATGGGAGTGAGCTAGACTTGATTGTATGGGAGATAACCTGACTGACCTGGCTGAATGATAAACAACACAATACATTCTCAATATCATCATTTAACTACATGCAAAATAGGCCTCTATTTGGGAACTTGATGATATGACCAGTTACTATGTTAGTTAGGTCATTTGCTTGGGCCATACCAGTCTGCATAGGCTTTTACACACGATTTTATTTGACACTGTAATTTATTTAACCACCAAATGTTTATGAAACAGCTCTCTACTGCCACATATTTTATTGTTTTATCAGCTTTCCTTCTGAAATGGCTTTATATCAGTAGCATGGCCACTTTGTGAATGAGCTGCTGGCCCTCGTGCTGTGTGGCTCATATTGTTCCTGATAACAAATAAAAACAGTCATTTTATCGCCTTTTATGACTATTTTTATATTTTCACAAAGAAATTTTCGTCCGGAAACAAACCCACCGCCCTCTAGTAACTTTTGTTTTCAAGAGAGGAAAGTTAAACCAGATAGGTAAACCAGTAACATTTGGTCAGTTGTATCTATATATATATATATATATATATATATATATATATATATAATTTTTTTTTTTTTAAATGGGGAACAAAAGAAACTTGATCCAATTAAAAATTCCACGGGACCTGGCTTTAACTGAAATCCTGAGAAGGGCACGATTATGATTTTCTTTTAATCATTGCTATGACAATGCCCCACTCTTTCAGCAGGGAGACTGTGGGAACAGCTTGCACAGATGGCTCTGATAGTTGTGTAGAATGAAGGGAATATGGAAAAGGTCAGGCTGTAAGAGAAAGCAGTGGGGAAATTCCCTATGAGACGGACCCCCGCCCACGGTGAGCCCAGCAGGTGCCTGAACCCAAAACGACTGCTCACGCTCTCTCTCTCGCCGTGCCCGGGCCTCAGGCTCCAAGTTGCCCCTGGCAACAGTAAGCATTCCGATCCACGTCTGTCCCCTGCTAACGGCCTCTCATATCAGCCCTTAGTCCTGTCACACTGCAACAAAGCATAATGAAGTCAAAGATCTCCGGCAGTATTGAGAGTAATATAGCTTACAAAAGGCTGTTTTGAAAGTGCTCTCAGGACGTATTATTCACCTCTTCGAACCTGAGATTGAATGGCCTTCAAGAGAAACAGACCACTGTAAGGTCGACCATTGAAACAGTGAGTTTTACTCTCTCAATACTTTACAGTATTTCACTGAACAATCTATAATCTGTAAAACAAAGTGGACACACTGGATTTACTGATGTGTAGCATATAATATTTACTGCCGGAAATCCTATGAATAAATAGTAAGAAGCTGTCGGAGCTTTGAGGATCATCAAAATATTTCCTGGAACATCTGCTGATGCATTTGATGTATAGCTTGGCTCACAGCAGTATCTGTTCATTAGCATCGTGGACCCCTTCCCCCCATTCGTGAAATCATGCCCATGAAAGCAGCCTTATGCTATAGGAAATGTATTTGTTTGATGCCGTTCATAGCTTGACCGCATCAAAGGCGGTATGTTTTAACGTCGTGGCATCCCTGCTCATTATTCATGGTGATCAATGGCCCCCGCCATCGATAACCTGCGCCGGTCCGTGCGGCTGAACAGCGAATTTGGGGGAGTGGGATAGATTTGTTGTCATTAATGGAGCTTTTCCACTGCAGCCAGATATGCGGTAAACCTTATCCCAACCCATTATTGTGGAGCGAGGTCTCTCTCTCTCTCCCAAGCATTGCAATGTCTCCACTGTGCTTGGCAGCTTCCGTCAAGTATTGTGCTGCCCAAGCAGTATTTTAAAACCAAGTGTCCTCCTGGCTCACAGAGCTTCACTCGAAAGTGTGCTACCTGCAAAACCCACAGGCATGGAGGAACGTGAGCATGGCCTAAATGATTCTTTAATCTTACGTTATTCTCTAAGCTACCATCTGACATTTTTTTAAACAATTGTATTGATTTATGTATATTTCTTTACTATGCCTTAAGTGTGCAGAAAGTAAATAAACCTAAGTACAGGGCTGAAAATCCAAAGAAACCATTAGCTGTTCGGGCTCTACTGCTTTGGCGGAAGACCCTCCCCTCTGGAGGAGGGTTTCGTCCTGACAGGTTCTATTCGACGAAAACAATGACTGAGTGATTGACACCCAGTGTTGCATCTCAATGGTCAGGGATCAGTAAACGTGCAGTATCTGCCTTTTTGTGATAACAGTGCCTTTTTTGATCTTATTTTCCTAGCATATTAAATTGACCTCAGTGTTTAGGTGTGTGCTGCATTCATGCACACACCTACACACACAGGGTCATCCTTACTGTGCAGCCCGCGAATACAATAGTCGCTTTTCAGCTGCGCATTCATTAAATTGTGATTTAGGATGGGCTATTGTCTTTGCGTTAGACAGTGCATTGACTCAATTGAAGAAGATATTTCTCCTTCTAGTGCAGCCGCTGTGTTCAAACCAATGGTGTGGCTTCAGGTAGGAAGCTTGTCTCACTAAGGCAGATTGAATGCAGGCCCTAGACAGAACGCTAAAAGAAATGAAGAGACTAAACATCTGTGCCTTATTGCAGTACAGCCATCTGTGTAAATCCTAATCCAGCATCTGGACTCCAGGACAGATTTTATGTCTGCTGGCACTGCAGAAAGCTTGTCTGGTGGGGAGACTGTAGAGGTGTAGTACTCCTGGCAGGCAGATAAGGATTGAAGGGGGGGAGAGCAGAGCATTACAGATGCACTAAATCTGATTGACATATTTGAAAGTCCTCAGAATTTTCACAGGGATGATTTTTCAGATTTTATTTAACCTCACCAAAGAGGTTATAGTGCTGGCAGGGTTTGTGTATATACTGTGTTTATAATTTTTTGAGATAGCTGAGAGGTTAATGTTTCGGTGAAGGATTCTTATGAAGGGCTCCAATCCCAAGCCCGTAATCCTCAGGTCTGATGGGCTGTTTGAAATTCGAACACTTGCTGTTACCCAGTCAGATCTTCACATTTGATTGCAAACAGAGGCATGTAATCCACACACCCTGTCACCAGCAAGCAACTGCAAAATTCAAAGCCTGCGGTGTGAGACACTTTGTGCACACATGCGGTACACAACGTACCGTGTTCTGTGTTCTGTGTTCTGTGTTCTGATGTGGCTGTGTTCTGAGTGCACCACTCCAACAGCTCCCTTGTCTGCTGATTCATTGCACTGCCAGCCATCTTTTATTTTTCTTTGATAGGATCAGTCACCTTCCCCATGCTGAAGGGGTGTGTGTGTGTGTGTGTGTGTGTCGCATGGCTACGGAATAGCGCCCACTGTTGTCTGTGGCAGGATAGAGGCCAGGGCGCGAACCACCTGTCTCCTCGGTCTTGATCCGGTTAAATTGGGCTCGTCCTCTCATCTGTCTCATTTAAACTCGGTGCCAGATCGTCCCGGTGCATAAAAGCTCCCTCGCGTCAGGGACTGCGCCTCGTCAGTGGGAGCCAAGCCACGCTGCCGGCTCCCGTCTGTCGAACGACCACGCCGCCGGTTGAAGGAGAGCCCGGCTCCGCTTGCGCCTAATCAGAACCAGCGGGGAAACGAAAACGCAGGCCGCAACTGCGCAGTGACACGCCGGCTCATTACGGACGGATGACAGACGAAAAAACGTGACGGCGAGACGCGGTGACAGCCCGATAAGCCGTAATTGCTGTCAGCGTCTCCCGAGCGCGCTCCCCCCTCCCCATCCCCCCCATCATCGTCCCCGCCGCGCGCTTTGCATGAGCCGCTTTGCGGCGTCTGATATTCGGCTCCCCGCGAGGGGCCGGGGGAAGCCGCGCCGGTCTTTTCCGCCATCCGCCGCCGCCCCCGTCCCACTAGCGCACGGCGGGTCGCTGTGGCGGAGCCCTGCTTTGGGTCCGGATCCAGACTGCAGCAGAAGGCTGGAAGGCGTCCCTGGGTTCTGCACACAAGCTCCCCGTCACGCCTCCAGAATCACCTGGTTGAAAAGAATTAAGCCTTTTAGCGGCAGCTGGTGTAATGAGCTCTTACTTCCTAAGCTGATTTTAAGTCTCTTTTAATTAGATCCACAAATGGTGGTTATTTCTCCCCCTTATCCATTAAACGAATCCCCATCCCAGCTAATATTTTTATATTAAAAGAGCTTATCCTTTTTCTACAACAAAAGATTCTCTTTTTTTGCCTCACCCATTCCACCCCCCCCTTTTTTATATTTCACATCTGTCAGATCAGATATGATAAGAGCATCTCGGGCTGTCACCCCAGGGATATTGAAGGAATATCTTCAGGAATGCAAATAGCTTATCAGTGAGTGACAGGATGAAATCATTTAACTCCCCTGCCAAATTCCCCATATCCCTCTACCGTTTCTGGTTTACCATCTCAGTACAGTATATATATCTATACACATACACACACACTCATACTGTATATACAGGTGTGTGTATATATATATATATATATATATATATATATATATATATATATACAGGGTATGTCTGCTGGCCGTATAGTGTACTTACAAAATTAATTGTCAGACAAATTTTCATTCTTGTTCATGAATTCTGGATAGACTTGAGGAGGGTTTGGTCCTACCTTTATTGTATTGAGCCATTGTATGGTTCAGTTCTGACAGTTGTATGGTATGTAATGCCTTTTGTTTAGACAGACCATCTCTCGTTCTTACAGATGAGGACTTACCAACCTGTCATCCTCAAATCCATTGTTCTGCATCTGTTTTTATTTTGCAGAATAGCGTGAACTAATTTATAACTAATCAATATTTAGGAAGTCACTTGCTATTATTTTCCTCTTACATTGTTTCCCTCAAATCAAGGCATTGGAGTAGTCTTGTTCCACACTGCTGTACCTTATGGGCTGAGGTGTGTCTCTGGACCCAAATACTGTATTCATAAATCCACACATGATGTGTTATATACAGATATTTTTTCCTACCTGAAGTTGAGTAGTGATAGTAAGAAGGTCAGAGTAGCGGAAAAAGTGAGTATCAAACAGAAAATGTGACTGTACACAATAAAACACACGTTTTAATGCATTTCTGCTGACAGATGCATTTTTAAATGATAAATATCAATGAGGCGAACTGATTCCTCTACCCCCCTCCACCCGCACCCCAGTGTGGACTCCAGTGCATCCAAGCCAACAAAAAGGCAAAACCATTAATATACCACATTAAATAATTTGCATCAGTGAAATCCTGGGGAAAAAACTGAATTGTGCTTAAGAAAGGCTGAAACATAGGCCTCCAGATGAAAGCATTATTCTATTGTTCTTCATCCCAAACCTCACAGAGCAAAATTGACACCTCCATGTCAGCGTCTTCTGAGATGGTCTATATGGGTCAAACTGGCAGTGATCTCTGGGTCTCAGGTGCAGGGGGAAGCTGACAGGCTTGGAGAACAAAGTCTTTGTGGGCAGATCGAGAAGACCCTGCTAGATGTTAACTGGAAGCAGACCCTCGGTGCATCACTGTCAACAGTTGCCACGTGGGAAAAGAAGGGGGAAAAAGGGAACCGTAGTAACAAAAAAGGCCGAACAAATTCCTAAGATCAAAATGCCTTTTGAAGCAAAAGCTGCTGTAAAGTTCTTTTAAAAGTATCCTTTAAATCCACAGCAGGAGCCCAGGGGAAACAACAAAACGCTGATAACGGCAGTCAAACCTCCTCTTGAGGCTTGCAAACAGATGCAGTTATAAATGCGTTTTTTTTTTACACAGAGCAGTCCCTGGCCCATAGCACTTAGGCTTTGTGGGTCAATAATAAATGTTAAATTGCCTGGAAGCATTTCCTTTATATTTTGATGTATTAGTTTTTCAGAAACTGTAGGTCTTTCTTATAAAACTGTCTCACCTGTGGGGATTGAGGCTGTGTAAATAAACTGACATTTGTAACGAGAGCCTGCTCCCTCAAAGGCGGCAGAAGTGGCGCTCGATAAACTGTGAGGGAATCGTAGAAACCAATCGCGGACGGGTGAGAGATGATCCTTCCGCAAGTTCATGGATTCAGTTCATATTCGGGTCAAAAATGTATATTGTGTACACTGTTGTCATAGATACAAGATGACTAGGAGATTTCATTGTGGTAGACCTTCAGTGGAGTCATGTAGCCTTTAGCCTTTAGCCTCTCTTTTATGGTGGCTACATGATGTTTTCCTCCTATTGTGAATCGCTGGTTGTGTTCTTTTCTTGCCACACCGCCGACTGCACCACCCACTCCTGCTTTCGGAGCATTGCAGCGTTAGCTTCAAACTGCAGACCACACCAAGCTGTATGGGACAGTTGGCTCCAAGAGGAGAAGACATCTCTCATTGACAGGGGGTGGTAACCATTAGGCCCCTGGTGAGCAGGCTGTGGTAACCCAGGGGAAGCTGTCTTACAGAAAGCCAGCCATCTCCCAGCGGGACAAAACTGTTTTGTGCCGACCGGTTTTTATTTCACTGCAGCCCAGGAGAAAACAGCCTGTTCCAGGTGGGTTTGGAAACAGGTCCATATGCCTGCGGGCTCAACCACAGATGAAATAATCATGATGGTCTGTGTCTTACAGCAGATGGATCTCAGCCACTGAAGAGAATGTGTTATCAT